>NC_000067.6:3003118-3316243 GCF_000001635.26 Mus musculus
CAACAGTTTTAGCTGAGGAGGGAGCTACATCTCTGAGTCCCAATACACAAGAGGTTCCCTCACCTGTTCTGGTGTCAGACCCTCCCAGATGATCACCTCTCCTATGGCGGGGAAGGTGCCTGGATGTCTAAAGCCTGAAATGGGGATCTATCCCAGAAGCTGTGTAGCTTCTGCCTGTCCCAGAAGCTGTGTTGTTTCTGTATTCAGCTTGCTCACCCTCCGCAGTCCATTGATCTGCACAGACTGTTCTCAGATGGACTCGTGAGACAAGATGGCTCCTTCACCTGCTCTGGGGATCAGAACCCTCCCAGGTGGCCACCTCTCCTGTGGTGGGGAAGGTACCTGGAAGTCTTCAGCCCAAAACAGGGCCTGTCCCAGAAGCTGTGTCTCTTCTGCCTATCCCAGAAGCTGTATTGCTTCTGCTGTCCACTTGCTCACCCTCTGCAGTCTGCATGCTGATCTGCGCAGACTGTTCTCAGAGGGATCTGGCAGACAAGTTGGCTCCCTCACCTGCTCTGGGGCGGGGGGGGGGGGTTCAGAGCCCTCCTGGGCAGCCACCTCTCCTCTAGCAGAGAAGGTGCTGGGATGTCTTGAGCAGGAAACGGGGTATGTCCCAGAAGCTGTCTTGCTTCTGCAATCCACATGCTCAGCCTCTGCAGTCTGTGAGCTAATCTGGGCAGTCTGGTCTCAGGGGACTCTGGAGACAAGATGGCTCCCTCACCTGCTCTGGGGGTCAAAGCCCTCCTTGGCAGCCACCTTTTTCAGGCGGAGAAGGTGCCCGGATGTCTGGAGCCTGAAACAGGGGTATGTCCCAGACACTGTGTAGCTTCTGCCTGCCCCAGAAGATGTGTCACTTCCTCAGTCTGCTTGTTCACCCTCCACAGTCTGCAAGCTGATCTGCACAGACTGGTCTCAGAGGGACCTAGAAGACAAGATCAAGAAAAGTCTTATAGGTATAATGAATCAAGCAGAAAATGAAACATCAGAAGCTTAAGATAAAATACAGGATCTAGTCCAAATTAGCAAGAAGTATGAAAATTTACAAAACAGAGGAAAGGAAAATACTGAAAATGTGGTACATCATGAATACAAACAAACAAGCAAACAAACAAACAAAAAACAAACAACAAAAAAACACACAAAAAAACAAACCTTTAAATTATAGGCATGGATAGGGAGAAGAAACCAAAGACAGTGGCATAGAATAGATGTTCAACTAGATCACAGAAGAAAATTTTACCAAATGGAGGAAAGTTATATCCATACAGATACAAGATACACACAGAGTATCAATTAGACAAGAGTATAAAAGAAAATTTCTACAACATAACACAGATAAAACACTGAATATATATAACAAAGAGTGTATATTGGAAGTTGCAAGATAAGCAATGCAAGTCATATATATCTGCGAAAAACCTATCAGAAAAATGGCTGTTTTCTTAATGGAATCTTTAAAAACTAGAGGAGCCTGGAGAAATGTGTTCCAAGTCTTAAAAGACAATGATGGTCAACCTAGATTAATATGCCCAACAAAACTATCTGCCTAAATTGAAGGAGAAAGAAAAACTTCATAGGATATAAACAGACTAAAATAATTAAATCCAAAAGAGCAAATATAAAGAAATTTAGGGAGCAGTATTCTTGAGGTAAAGATAGGAACAAGCATAGCAGAGAGACTGTATAAAGAATAAAAGGCCATAATTATTAATATACAAAATACCAGTGAGAACACAAACAACACCACCAAATATCACCAACACAATGACCACAAATAACACATGCATTCTAATGTCATTTTAAATGTCAGTTGCCTCAAAACTTCAACCAAAAGAAAAAAGCTGACTGTATTAATCAAGAAATAAAATCTGTCTGTCTGTTGCAAATGTTACTATTATAAACATATATTCTGGGCTGCTGAATTTTGTTTAAAAATAAAGTAAGTACCATTGGATTTAAAGACAAAGATTGACACTAATCTATTAATAATAGGTGATTTTAATACTCCACTTTCTGTAATAGAGAGGTCATCTGGCCCATCTGAACAAAAAATAAATAGAAAAACATCAGAGCTAGTTAACATGATATGTCAAATAGACTTCATAAATAGGTACAAAATATTACATGAAACACCAAATAATACACATCCTACCCTGCAGCATACAGAAACTTTTATAAAAACAGACCACATCCTGGGAAACAAGACAATTCTTTTACAAATTTAGAGATTGGAATAACTCCTTGTAGCCTATCTAATCAAGATATAATAAACTGAAACTTGACAGCAAAGAAATCCCTAGCAAATACACACTCATGGAGATCATATTATTTATCTAAAAACTATATAATTCTGTTTATAAATATACATATACAGTTTAAGTGGACTTTTCTTAGGTGGCCACTGCTCCCTCTAAGAGACAAAGATGATCAAAAACAAAACAAAACAAAACAATCAATCAATCCAACAAACAAAAAAACCAATTCCATTCATGAGAAGCCCTCTTTTGAGATTTTAGTCAGAGCTATCAATGAGACATTCAAATCATGCAGCCTATTGCTATTGCCTTTGGTTGTTCCCAAGAGGCCAAAGGTAAATTCCTATTCATAAAAATACCATGCACTTTAGACACAAAAGTCAGAGTCCCCTGAGCTAAGGGGGAAAAAAAGAGCCTACTTTTTGAGGTACCAGAAGGTGTCATGAAAGCTTCTAAAGAAGGCAAGCCACCACAATCCAATCCAGCTGTGGCACCTGTGGACCACAACAAAGACTAGCTTGACACAATAACCCTAAGGGTATACTAGTGACATGCAGTAACTATGATTGGACTTACAATCCATTCAATAACAACAAAAAGTCATGCTTGGTCCTGAAAACCTAACGAACTACCCAGGGCTAGTGATGTCCTGGGTCTTGTAGAGAAGCCCACAACTTTTACTTTAATAAACCAACATAATTCTTAATTGCATCCTGTATATATATGTCCTTATACCCACAAATAAGTAAATTCCTCACTTTTCATCCAGGAAACCTCTCTTCCCAACAAAGAGAGACTATTAAAGAAAAAACACGCCTGCTCAAAATGCAGAGTTGTGAAGCCCAGTTACAACTGATATACCTATAACACAAATTCTACACCTAAACCTTGAGGACTATTGTGGAAGAAGGGGTAGAAAGAGTCTATGAGCTACAGGATCAAGGGGTTTGTTGAGATTGTCTCTCAGTAAAGTCAGAAACTACATCCATGAAGTCTCACTAATATGATTACCTAAACATGAACTGAAAAAGGAAAAGGACATCGATAGAGATGCTAATATGGATAGGGAAAGTCCAGGATGCCTCAGCCATATAAAAAGAACTACAGGCATCTAAGGAGTAGTTAGAGCAGCAGAAATAGTCTCCTCTATGGAAGATCACATAGACTTGTTATCCAATGCCCAATAGTTAGCCCAGACAACATACATATGACCAATATTGTACAGACTAAGCAGATTATAATTAAGATTCTACATGTATATACAGATACATATATGCACTGAAAAGAAGGCCATGGGTATGCAAAAGAACAAGAAAATGAATATGGAAGGGACTGGAGGGAGGAAAAGGAAGAAATGATGCAATTATATTGTAATATCCAAAATAGAAAAAAAAAAAAAAAAGAGTAACGGAATGGGAAAAAAAAAGAAAGAAAAAAGAAAAAGAAAAGAAAAAGAAAAAGAAAAAAAGCCCCCTTTTCCCCCTTTGATTTTTCTCCTTAAAATATTCGGGCAAGAAAGGATAGATAGAAAGGACATCAAAGTTCAGGTAACAAACTGTGTCTTCATGCCCTGACACAGCCTTGGCTCATTCATAGTTAACACAGAACTTAGTGAATATCATTTACATATGTAAATCACCCAGGCTTCTCATAGTTTCTTATTCTCTTTTGTTTTCTGTTCTGCCTTTGATTCTATTTCAAATGAACTACAGGTTTTTAACTCTGCCAGGTCAAGTTTGCTGTTGAAACTTTTGGTAAATTTTCTGTTCATTAGATTTTCATCTTCAGAATTTAATCGGTTTCTTTTGACAGTCCCCATCTTTCCATCATTCTTCTCAGTTTATTCATACATGTTTTAATTTCCATAGTTTTATTATGTTCCTTTGGGCTTTTTTTCTGCCCCCCCCCCTTTTTGTGCCTTGTGATTCTTTTTAAGACTTGTTTATTTGAGAATAGATAAGCAGGGACTACTTGTGAGCAAAGGCTTTCCCAAGTCAAGCCTACTGGAGGTTCTAGGATCCATCACTCTAGCCTTTCCTGAGGATTAGGCTTTTCCCGGAGTTGAGTGTAACTTTTTCCATCAGTTTTAATACATTAAGCAGCTTATCTCTGCTTCATTTTAGAAACCTGTAATCTGTTGCTTTGCCTGCTGTCTGCCCGAGGAACTACAATTCTAACATGCTGTGTTCCTAGTGTATATTCTCAGCGGCTTCCAGACAAAGCTGCTTGTTCCATCAGCAGTGCATCCAGTACCTGTTGGTGGTCTATTAGTAGTCCACATCAGGTGAGACAGATGGAGTCCTTCTGGCGATCTCCAGGCTAACTTGGACTTCAGATATGTGCTTCATTTACCTCTTTATCTCTGACTTGAGGGAAGATCTCTGAGGAGGGAGATTTTTCTCTAAGTGGCAGTGTGCTAGGTTGGGTATTGGGAGAAATATGGGTAGGTGCACACAGTACCAGGGATTTTCCTCTCCATTTTTTCCAGAAATATTTGTTTTATTCTTGTCTAGGTATCTTAATTAGTTTTTGAGTTCTCCAAAGCTATTTGCTCTCTGTGTTGTTAACCTGTACAAGACTGAAGGTTCTTATTCCTATATCTTATTAATATTCACATTGACATTTTGATGTCTGCTTTCTATATTTTCCTAAAAATATTTTAAAGTACACACTATACAGACTTTTAATTTAATTCAGTTTTCTATTCAGGTAATATATTTTGATCACATTTACCCCTGCTTCAAAGTTGCTAGTATGAGATTATCCTAAATTTTTTATGAAGACACTTATTACTATGAACTCTCCTCCTAGTATTGATTTCATTGGGTCTCATAAGTTTGGGTATGTTGTGAATTTGTTTTCATTTTATTCTAGGAAGACTTCAATTTCTATCTCAACACACTTTTACTCAGTAGAGGGTTGTTCAGTTTCTATGAGTTTGTAAGCTTTATGTTGTTTTTGTTGTTCTTAATATCCAGCTTTAATCTATGGTGATCTGATAGGATCAAGGGGGTTACTTGCTTTGTGAGTGATGTGATCACTTTTTGAGAAGGTTCCATGGGGTGCTGAGAAGAAGGTATATTCTTTTGTGTTTGGGTGAAATGTTCTGTTAAGTTTTTTTCTAACCTGTGGGGCAGTGGACTGTGCTATCAGACAAAAAACTGGTAAGGTCGAGTGGATTTAGAAACCCCCAGTAACCTCATACCTGAGAACAGTAGATGTTTCATCTACTTCTGACCAAATTTCTGTCCTGGAACATGTGACCACAACACCCCATGGAGAGGACCATAACAATCAGTCATATAGGAGCAGTGCCTGAATCCCCTCTACATGCAGATGAGGCATCCCTAACAACTCAGACCAAGTCAAAAGAAAGCATCTGTTCGTAGACCCCAACCCGCCCTAAAATGTATTTAAGACCCTGTCCCCAAGGAATAAAGCATGAGTTCTTTCATCAAAGACCATTTGAGAGCATCTGTTGTATAGAGCTGCAACACTGGGAAAGTGCAATTTTCTCTCAAAGCTTTTGCCTCTGGAAGCTGCTTGAGCCTACTGTGATCACTTCCTGCTCAGTGGCCTGACCTTGACTCCTGCTGAACTGTACCTACTCTTCCTGCTTCCCTTGTCCAGTCTACCAGCTGCATAGCATCTCATTGTACCATGGCCAGAGACCACAGAAGATCAAAGATTGACACCCCCGCCTCCCCATTTGGAGAGCATAAATCTTTGGCCACTCTGGCTAGGCCAGAGCCCCTCAAATCTCCGCAGACTCTGTTAGGTAGTACACAGACCAGCACCAACCATTTACTCTGAGGTAATGTCTATCTTTGATGTTGAGGTATGTTTATGCAGCAGCATGGATCCTGTTTTCATATCCATTCTGTTAGCCTGTTCCATTTTGTTGGGTAATTGAGTCAATTGATGTTGGGAGATATAATGATCAATGATTTTTAATTACTGTTATTTTGTAGTGGCTTTGTGTGTGTGTGTGTGTGTGTGTGTGTGTGTGTGTGTGTGTGTGTGTGTGTGTTGTGCATTAATAATTTTGCAGTTGTGAGTTTATTTATTGCCCATGTTTTCATGGGTGTGGTTAACCTCTTTGGTTTAGAGTTTTCCTTCCAGTGTTTTCTGTGGGGCTGGATTTGTAGATAAATATGTTTAAATTTTACTTTATCATGAAATATCTTGCTTTCTTCAACTATGGTGATTGAAAGTTATACTAGGTTTAGTAGTCTGGACTGTCAAACAGAGTCTGTAAGATGTCTGCCCAGGCCCTTCTGGCTTTTAGAGTGACTGTTAAGAAGTTATGTGAAATTCTAGGAAGTCTGCCTTCATATGTTACTTTGCCTTTTCCCATTTCAGCTTTTAATATTCTTTTTTGATGTTGTTGTTCTATAAGTTTAGTGTTTTGATTATTATGTGCCTGTTTGGCATTCTGTAAGCTTCTTGTGCCTTTGCACAAGAAATGTCATTCTTTATGTTAGGAAGTTTTTTCTATGATTTAGTTTAATATATTTCCTAGTAGGTATGTCATTCTCTAGGTTAGGAATTCTTTTCTATGATTTAGTTTAATATGTTTTCTGGGTGTTTCAGCTGAAACTTTTGTCCTTCTTTTATTCCTATTTTTCTTAGGTTTGGTCTTTTCATAGTGTCCCAGATTTCCTGGCTGTTTCTTGTTAGGATTTTTTTAGATTTAACATTTCTGTCATAGATTAATCTATTTTGCAGATGTAATTGTATGTATTATAATTGTAATAGTATATACTTGTATGTACTTAAAATATTTTATCATAGTTTTCAATGCCTAAGATTTTGTCTTTCTTCTCTTGTAATCTGTTGGTAATGCTTGCTTCTGTAGTTACTGTTTGCTTACCTAGATTCTTCTTTTCCAGAATTCTCTTAGTTTGTGATGTCTTTATTGCTTCTATTTCCATTTTCAGGTTTTAAACAGTTTCCTTCTCCTGCTTGCTTTTTTTCTTGGGTTTCTGATATTCTTTAAAGGATTTATTGATTTCCTCCAATTTTTAATTTGCTTTTTTCTTGATTTCTTTAGGATATTTCTTTTTCATTTTCCTTTGAGGATCTCTATCATCTTCATAAAATTTGTTTTGTCCTTCAGCGGATTAAAATATTCAGGTCTTGCTGTCATAGGTTCTGGTGGTGCCATATCATGTTGGCTCTTTTTGATTATGTTCTTACACTGGAGGTTAGCAATCTAGGGTCAGATAATTATAGGTCTAGGTGCTGATTTCTGAGTTTTTGTTGGATGGGCGTTTTTGGTTTGTTTGTTTTTTTTGTTTGTTTGTTTGTTTTTTCTGTTTCCTTTTCAGTTTTTTGGCTTTTGTGATCTGGATTTTTGATGGCTATCATGACCTCTGAATGACTAGGGAATCTTGGACCACATTGGGGGCCTCTACTAGCTGTTAGCTTGGCATTTGGTACCATGCGGGGGGGGGGGGGAGGTGTCTCTGTTCTGAGTATTATGGCCTGCACCTGTTATTCTGGCTGTTGTGGCCTGTACTTAAGCAGGAAAGTCAAGCAGAATTGAGGGTAGGGGCCCAGCAGTGGGATAGGTGGTGAGATAGGTGGGGAGGTGCTAGAATGGGTCTTTGGGGACTGAGTTTAGGGAGTGGGACAATTCTACTGCCAGCCAGGTGTATCACCTGTTCTTCTCACTGGTGTGGCCTGAGTCAGAACAACTAGAGTCCTCTAGAGCTGGAGGAAGGGACTCAACAATGCTAGGAGTTAATAGTATGATCTCTTATGACTTTTTAGGCATTCTTAATGTTTTTATTTTCCCATCTCCTCCCTAATTAGAGTCATTCTGGTTTTTTTTTTCCATTTTTTCAATTAGATAATTTGCACTCTTCTATTCCCCTCTCTGTTACTCACGTCAACTTCCATCCCACAGTGGTCCCTTTCTCCTTCTCTGGTTTCTGCGGTTATTACAGGATATATATTCACATCTGAAGATTTGGAGCTAGGAGAGAGAACATAGATGGGGTGTTTTTCTTTATGGGTCTGGGTTACTTCACTCTATAAGATCTTCTCTTGTTTCACCAACTTACTGGAGAAAGGCCAGATGTTTTTATATTCATAAAGTATGATTGTATTGTGCATACTACATTTGTAGCCTTTAAAAACAACTTGTCACAGGCATTCCAATGGACAGTAATCGTATCAATTTTATATCTATTGATAACATTTTATTCTATAGTTCAATCACTTATTTAATGGCTTATGTATTAAGAATTGAGAAAAACAATACTGCCAAGAACCAGCTTCTGCTAGGAGAGGGGTTCCTGAGGATTGAGTGTTTCAGAACTGCCAGAGAAATGACTCAAAGTCAATAGTGGGAACAAGCTGACAGCTCTGTGTTCTGCTTGAGCTGACTCTCTAGACAGCTATGTGGATATTTCAACTCTGTAAGACCAAAGCCAAGCCTTGTATTTATATATCAATTCAATCACTATCCCAGGTTCTCTTTTGATTATCCCATGAGTAACCACTTTATGATTTAAGAGCCTTGATTCATATGAGAAGAAAGCAAGTATATATATATATATATATATATATATATATATATATATATATATACTTAAACATAGCAAATGGATTCAGAGATTTGTCTGCCTTTGTAAGCACTGACAATAAACTAGCTATGTGGGATCTTGCTCTGAGATCACCAGTTCCACCCTGCCTGTCCTAAACTGGCTTTTTTGCGGATGACCTGCCTTTGTGTCTTTTTGACTAGCTGGCTCATTAGTGTAGCTGCCTTTGTTCTTTTAGGTCCATGAAGCCCCTCATACAATTCATATTGTGAGAAATTATGTATTCTTGAACTCATGTTTTCAGAATTCTTTCATACAGTCTTAAGGGCTGTCGTGAAGACCACAGTGTTCACCACCTTGCTGAGGAACACCTATACACCCGTGCCTCCTGGACTCATGATGTTTCTAATTATCATAGAGACATTGACCTTGGCAGGGAGAATATTGTTTGTCACAGGAACATAAAGTAAAGTAAATTATGTACATTATTATACAAACAAGCTTTCTGCCTAGCAACTGTCAGCCATGGAGGCCCACACCCTGCTAGCTCTGGTCCAGGGATAGAATGGAACTATGTCATGCCATCCATTCTGCGTGGTAGGACTCAGCAACATGTTTTCTAGTTTGTTGCTGTTTGAATTAAGACTGTGTTTAACATGCTTGTATATGACACTTGTTTTTTCCACATATTTCATTAAGATAACTTTATCTATTATTATACTTCATTTTGATTACCTAATTACTGATCAGTTCTGAGACAAGTTTTCACTTTATCTATGAAGCCCACTAGGGTGCAGTCCTGTGCTGAACAAGTAACAATGGCCTGAGTGTGACAATGACTGAGGTGACATTCTACTTACTAGTTCTAAAAACAGTCAGTTGTGCATGTCCATGTAGTTCAGATACTTTGTGCTGCGATTTTACTTATCATTTTTAATCACATATTTAAAATTAAATGTAGAGAATTTGGAAGGATTATCAGAGGGAGATTTTGCTTTCATCTTAGTCTGAACCATTGTGAAATAAGTCAGCCCCTTTAGTTCATTAATGTAAAATTGTCATTTTTTTCAACCTCAAATTTCTTGCTTGTTTTTTTTTTTTTTTGTTTAACTCCCTTTTAGAAAATCCATAAGTGATTTATTCTTCTGTATCTGGTTAGTGTTTATTGATTTAACTCATCCATACTACTTAGGTCTTCCATATGTCTTTGGTCTATATGTCTGTTTTTGTGATAATATGGCATTATATTTAAAAAATATTTTTTGTGTGTGTACAGGAGCTTTGTCTGATTGTATGCTTGTGTGCCTGGTGTCCTTAAGGCAAAAAGAGTGTCAGATCCTATGAGACTAGAGTTACAGATAGTTGGGAGCTGCTGGGAATTGAATCCAGGTCCTCTGAAAGAGCAGCCAGTACTCTAAACTGCTGAGCCATTCCTCTAGCAAGAATGATACTATTTTTTATTTCTATAGCTATGCAAAATATCTAGAAATGCCTCTTTAACTATTTCTTTTGCTCAGGATTATTTTGGTTCTTCATAACTTTTCATACGAATTTTATGAATATTTTTCTTTCTCCTTTTTCTCCCCTTTCTATTTCGGTAAAGGATTTAGAGTAAAATTATGATGAATCTGCACATTGCTTTTGGTCATATTCACGACATTATTTCTACTATTCTATGAGCATCTTAGTGTCTTCCTATCAGGATTTTCACTTTTTTTGTTTGTTTGTTTGTTTTGTGAAATAGTATCCATGATCTCTTTTTCAATTTTCAAGGTACTTTCATTATTCCCATTCAGCAGTTATTGAATGGCTAGTAACCCATTACCTATGTGTGAGTACCTGATAGATTAACAGATATGGAGATTTAAAAGAAATGACCAAACATCTTAAGTTAGAATCTATGTAGTGTTATGCAAATATGCATAAATTTCCCCTTTCCTCTGTAAAACTTTATTGAAAAAAGGTTGAGTGTGTTCTTTTCCATGAGCAAACTAACCCCAATAGTAACGAACATAGCCAAATACTTTTGTTGTATTTAATGTCATTTTACATATTGGAAATTACATATATATATATATATATATATATATATATATACATATATACATATATATATATATATATACTTTAAGTACTTGCATGTTTTGTAAAATAAATAATTCAAAATTTATACATTTTGAAAATTAATTTATTCAACTATTTCACTACTGATTATAAACTTATTTAATCAAACTCTCATTAAATAAAAACAAATTAAAAGTGATTGAAGGCATATTTTTCTCTTTGGGATTTAGGCTGTCACCTGAAAAAAAAAAAGTATGTGCATTCAAGTACTGAGAAAAAACATTTTTCATTGACATGGGAGGGTTAACAGTTCTCTGTGGTTCCACATACTTTTAAATCTATCATTCTCTCTTTGTTTTACATGACAATTTTTATGTCCTTTATTTCTTGACATTATGACTCCTCTCAAGTTTATCTAATGAATTTCAAATGTCAAGTATTAAACTCTCAGACCTATTGTTCCTTTAAAAATTTTCTTTTGACCCCTTCTGTTCCCCACCAGCCCTGGGTCACCTTAGGCTCAGAGTCTGTGGACATCCCCCACGGTACCTAGAAAACTCTCCACACGATCTTAGGACCTCCAGTGGAACACAACTTCTGTTCCAATCTAATCGTGCAAGACCGGAGACAGCATTAAGGAAGCAGAAAACCAGCCTGACCAGGGTCACAAGTCCCTTCTGGATGGTGCCAGCACTAGGTCACCTTGGGCACGGAGTTGGCAGACACCCCCAAGTTCCCTAGAGGACTCTCCACGGGATCTTGTTTTTTTAATTAGGTATTTTCCTCGTTTACATTTTCAATGCTGTCCCAAAGGTCCCCCATACCCACCCCACCCCCCAATCCCCTACCCACCCACTCCCCCTTTTTGGCCCTGGCGTTCCCCTGTACTGGGGCTTATAAAGTTTGCAAGTCCAATGGGCCTCTATTTGCAGTGATGGCCGACTAGGCCATCTTTTGATACATATGCAGCTAGAGACAAGAGCTCCGGGGTACTAGTTAGTTCATATTGTTATTCCACCTATAGGGTTGCAGTTCCCATTAGCTCCTTGGGTAATTTCTCTAGCTCTTCCATTGGGGGCCGTGTGACCCATCCAATAGCTGACTGTGATCATCCACTTATGTGTTTGCTAGGCCTCGGCATAGTCTCACAAGAGAGAGCTATATCTGGGTCCTTTCAGCAAAACCTTGCTAGTGTATGCAATGGTGTCAGCATTTGGAAGCTGATTATGGGATGGATCCCTGCATATGGCAATCACTAGATGGTCCATCCTTTTGTCACAGCTCCAAATTTTGTCTCTGTAACTCTTTCCATGGGTGTTTTGTTCCCATTTCTAAGCAGGAGTAAAGTGTCCACACTTTGGTCTTTGTTCTTCTTGTATTTAATGCATTTGGCAAGTTGTATCTTACATCTTGGGTATCCTAAGTTTCTGAGCTAATATCCACTTATCAGTGAGTACATATTGTGCGAGTTCCTTTGTGATTGGGTTACCTCACTCAGGATGATGCCCTCCAGGTCACTCCATTTGCCTAGAAATCTCATAAATTCATTTTTTAATAGCTGAGTAGTATTCCATTGTGTAAATGTACCACAATTTCTGTATCCATTCCTCTGTTGAGGGGCATCTGGGTTCTTTCCAGCTTCTGGCTATTATAAACAAGGCTGCTATGAACACAGTGGAGCATGTGTCCTTCTTACCGGTTGGGACATCTTCTGGATATATGCAAA
Source organism: Mus musculus (assembly GCF_000001635.26). NCBI lineage: Eukaryota > Metazoa > Chordata > Mammalia > Rodentia > Muridae > Mus > Mus musculus. Next base: position 3,015,715 of record NC_000067.6, read on the forward strand.
GGAGAGGTATTGTGGGATCCTTAGGTTACTATGTCCAATTTTCTGAGGAACCGCCAGACTGATTTCCAGAGTGTTTGTACAAGCTTGCAATCCCACCAACAATGGAGGAGTGTTCCCCTTTCTCAACATCCTCGCCAGCATCTGCTGTCACCTGAGTTTTGATCTTAGTCATTCTCACTGGAGTGAAGTGGAATCTCAGGGTTGTTTTGATTTGCATTTCCCTGATGATTAAGGATGTTGAACATTTTTTCAAGTGTTTCTCTGCCATTCGGTATTCCTCAGGTGAGAATTCTTTGTTCAGCTCTGAGCCCCATTTTTTAATGGGGATATTTGATTTTTTGGAGTCCACCTTCTTGAGTTCTTTATATATATTGGATATTAGTCCCCTATCCGATTTGGGATAGGTAAAGATCCTTTCCCAATATTTGGTGGCCTTTTTGTCTTATTGACAGTGTCTTTTGCTTTGCAGAAGCTTTGCAATTTTATTAGGTTCCATTTATCGATTCTTGATCTTACAGCACAAGCCATTGCTGTTCTATTCAGGAATTTTTCCCCTTTACCCATATCTTCGAGGCTTTTCCCTACTTTCTCCTCTGTAAGTTTCAGTGTCTCTGGTTTTATGTGGAGTTCCTTAATCCACTTAGATTTGACCTTAGTACAAGGAGATAGGAATGGATCAATTCGCATTCTTCTACATGATAACAGCCAGTTGTGCCAGCACCATTTGTTAAAAATGCTGTCTTTTTTCCACTGGATGGTTTTAGCTCCCTTGTCAAAGATCAGGTGACCATAGGTGTGTGGATTCATCTCTGGGTCTTCAATTCTGTTACATTGGTCTACTTGTCTGTCACTATACCAGTACCATGCAGTTTTGATCACAATTGCTCTGTAGTACAGTTTTAGGTCCGGCATAGTGATTCCACCAGAGGTTCTTTTATCCTTGAGAAGAGTTTTTGCTATCCTCGTTTTTTTGTTATTCCAGATGAATCTGCCGATTGCCCTTTCTAATTCGTTGAAGAATTGAGTTGGAATTTTGATGGGGATTTCATTGAATCTGTAGATTGCTTTTGGCAAGCTAGCCATTTTTACAATGTTGATCCTGCCAATCCATGAGCATGGGAGATCTTTCCATCTTCTGAAATCTTCTTTAATTTCTTTCTTTAGAGACTTGAAGTTCTTATCATACAGATATTTCACTTCTTAATTAGAGTCACGCCAATGTATTTTATATTATTTGTGACTATTGAGAAGGGTGTTGTTTCCCTAATTTCTTTCTCAGCCTGTTTATCCTTTGTGTACAGAAAGGCCATTGACTTATTTGAGTTAATTTTATATCCAGCTACTTCATTGAAGCTGTTTATCATGCTTAGGATTTCTCTGGTGGAATTTTTAGGGTCACTTATATATATTATCATATCATCTGCAAAAAGTGATAATTTGACTTCTTCCTTTCCAATTTGTATCCCCTTGATCTCCTTTTGTTTTCTAATTGCTCTGGCTAGGACTTCAAGTACAATGTTGAATAGGTAGGGCGAGAGTGGACAGACTTGTCTAGTACCTGATTTTAGTGGGATTGCTTCCAGCTTCTCACCATTTACTTTGATGTTGGCTATTGGTTTCCTGTAGATTGCTTTTATCATGTTTAGGTATGGGCTTTGAATTCCTGATCTTTCCAAGACTTTTATCATGAATGGGTGTTGGATTTTGTCAAATGCTTTCTCAGCATCTAACGAGATGATCATGTGATTTTTGTCTTTGAGTTTGTTTATATACTGGATTACATTGATGGATTTTCGTATATTGAACCATACCTGTATCCCTGGGATGAAACCTACTTTGTCAGGATGGATGATTGTTTTGATGTGTTCTTGGATTCAGTTAGCAAGAAATTTATTGAGGATTTTTGCATCGATATTCATAAGGGAAATTGGTCTGAAGATCTCTATCTTTGTTGGGTTTTTTTGTGCTTTAGGTATCAGAGTAATTGTGGCTTCATAGAATGAGTTTGGTAGAGTACCTTCCGTTTCTATTTTGTGGAATGGTTTGTGAAGAACTGGAATTAGGTCTTCTTTGAAGGTCTGATAGAACTCTGCACTAAACCCATCTGGTCCTGGGCTTTTTTGGGCTTGGAGACTATTAATGACTGCTTCTATTACTTTAGGGGATATAGGTCGGTTTAGGTAATTAATCTGATCCTGATCTAACTTTGGTACCTGGTATCTGTCTAGAAATTTGTCTATTTCAAACAGATTTTCCAGTTTTGTTGAGTATAGCCTTTTGTAGAAGGATCTGATGGTGTTTTGGATTTCTTCAGGATCTGTTCTTATGTGTCCCTTTTCATTTCTGATTTTGTTAATTAGGATGCTTTCCCTGTGCCCTCTAGTGAGTCTGGCTAAGGGTTTATCAATCTTCTTGATTTTCTCAAAGAACCAGCTCCTTGATTGGTTTATTCTTTGAATAGTTCATCTTGTTTCCACTTGGTTGATTTCCACCCTGAGTTTGATTATTTCCTACCTTCTACTTCTCTTGGGTGAATTTGCTTCCTTTTGTTCTAGAGCTTTTAGGTGTGTTGCCAAGCTGCTAATGTATGCTCTCTCTTGTTTCCTTTTGGAGGCACTCAGAGCTATGAGTTTTCCTCTTAGGAATATTTTCATTGTGTCCCATAATTTTGGGTATGTTGTGGCTTCATTTTCATTAAACTCCAAAAAGTCCTTAATTTCTTTCTTTATTCCTTCCTTGACCAAGGTATCATTGAGAAGAGTGTTGTTCAGTTTCCACGTGAATGTTGGCTTTCTATTATTTATGTTGTTATTGAAGATCAGCCTTAGTCCATGGTGATCTGATAGGATGCATGGGACAATTTCAATATTTTTGTATATGTTGACGCTTGTTTTGTGACCAATTATGTGGTAAATTTTGGAGAAGGTACCATGAGTTGCTGAGAAGAAGATATATTCTTTTGTTTTAGGATAAAATGTTCTGTAGATATCTGTCAAGTCCATTTGTTTCATCACTTCTGTTAGTTTCACTGTGTCCCTGTTTAGTTTCTGTTTCCATGATCTTTCCATTGGTGAAAGTGGTGTGTTGAAGTCTCCCACTATTATTGTGTGTGGTGCAATGTGTGCTTTGAGCTTTACTACAGTTTCTTTAATGAATTTGGCTGCCCTTGTATTTGGAGCATAGATATTCAGAATTGAGAGTTCCTCTTGGAGGATTTTACCTTTGATGAGTATGAAGTTCCCTTCCTTGTCTTTTTTGATTATTTTGTTTTGGAAGTCGATTTTGATAGATATTAGAATGGGTACTCGAGCTTGTTTATTTATACCATTTGCTTGGAAAATTGTTTTCCAGCCTTTCATTCTGAGGTAGTGTCTATCTTTATCTCTGAGATGAGTTTCCTGTAAGCAGCAAAATCTTGGGTCTTGTTTGTGTAGCCAGTTTGTTAATCTATGTCTTTTTATTGGGGAGTTCAGTCCATTGATATTAAGAGATATTAAGGAAAAGTAATTGTTGCTTCCTGTTATTTTTGTGGTTAAATTTGGCATTCTGTTCTTGTGGCTGTCTCCTTTTAGTTTTGTTGAGGGATTACCTTCTTGTTTTTTCTAGGGCTTGCTTCCCGTCCTTGTATTGGTTTTTTTCTGTTATTATCCTTTGAAGGGCTGGATTCATGGAGAGATAATGGGTGAATTTGTTTTGTTGTGGAATACTTTGGTTTCTCCATCTATGGTAATTGAGAGGTTGGCTGGGTATAGTAGCCTGGGCTGGAATTTGTGTTCTCTTAGTGTCTGTATAACATCTGTCCAGGCTCTTCTGGCTTTCATAGTCTCTGCGAAAAATCTGGTGTAATTCTGATAGGCTTGCCTTTATATGTTACTGATCATTTTCCCTTACTGCTTTTAGTATTCTATCTTTATTTAGTGCATTTGTTGTTCTGATTATTATGTGTTGGGAGGAATTTCTTTTCTAGCCCAGTCTATTTGGAGTTCTGTAGGCTTCTTCTATGTTCATGGGCATCTCTTTCTTTAGATTTGGGAAGTTTTCTTCAATAATTTTGTTGAAGATGTTTGCTGGTCCTTTGAGTTGAAAATCTTCATTCTCATCCACTCCTATTATCTGTAGGTTTGGTCTTCTCATTGTGTCCTGGATTTCCTGGATGTTTTGTATTAGGATCTTTTTCCATTTTCCATTTTCTTTGATTGTTGTGCCGATGTTCTCTATGGAATCTTCTGCACCTGAGATTCTCTCTTCCATCTCTTGTATTCTGTTGCTGATGCTGGCATCTATGGTTCCAGATTTCTTTCCTAGGGTTTCTATCTCCAGCGTTGCCTCACTTTGGGTTTTCTTTATTGTGTGTACTTCCCTTTTTAGGTCTAGTATGGTTTTGTTCATTTCCATCATCTGTTTGGATGTGTTTTCCTATTTTTCTATACGGACTTCTACCTGTTTGGTTGTGTTTTCCTGTTTTTCTTTAAGGACTTATAACTCTTTAGCAGTGTTCTCCTGTATTTATTTAAGTGTGTTATTAAAGTCCTTCTTGATGTCCTTTACCATCATCATGAGATATGCTTTTAAATCCAGGTCTACCTTTTCAGGTGTGTTAGGGTGCCCTGGACTGGGCGAAGTGGGTGTTCTGGGTTCTGATGATGGTGAGTGGTCCTGGTTTCTGTTAGTAGGATTCTTACGTTTACCTTTTGCCATCTGGCAATCTCTAGAGTTAGTTGTTATAGTTGTCTTTGTTTAGAGATTGTTCCTCTGGTGATTTTGTTACCCTCTGTCAGCAGATGTGGGAGACTAGCTGTCTCCTCTGAGTTTCAGTGGTCAGAGCAGTCTTTGCAGGCAAGCTCTCCTCTTTCAGAGAAGGTGCACAGTTGTCTGGTGTTTGGACCTCCTCCTGGCTGAAGATGAAGACCCCAAACACGATCTTTCCCAGAAGCTGTGTTGCTTTGGCCAGGGAGGTGGCTGGTTGTCTGGAGCCGAAAATGGTGCCACCTCAGAAGGTCTCTGGCTCTCGCCTGTCCCAGAAACTGCTGGCCTCTGTATTCCACACCCTCACCCATGCAGCCTGCCCTCCTCAGAGTCCGGAACCAAGGTGGCTCCTGCGGAGCCTGAGGCAGAAACCTCTTGGGCCGGGTGGACCCCTGTGCTCTCACCAGGAAGGTGGCCGGTTGTCTGTAGCCGAAAATGGCACCACCTCAGAAGCTCTGTGGCTCTTGCCTGTCCCAGAAACCCCCGGCCCCTGCACTCCACACCCTCACCCGTGCAGCCTGCCCTCCGTGGAGTCCTGGAGCCAAGGTGGCCGGTTGTCTCCCACGTGATCTTAAAACCACTAACCAGACAGCTCCATGCTCCTCAAAGAAGACACCGCTTTCAGGCACTGTAACATGCCCAGGATCTTTGACAAAAGGATCCCAGGATAAAAGGTTCTTGGTCACACCAGTATTTCAGGATCTCAAATGAACTTGCCTGCCAAGAACTCTGAAACACCCAGAATCTCAGGTTCACAGGAGCCCATAAGCAAAGGATCACAGAGAAATCTGGACTCTGAGGAGTCCTGATCAACTGGGATCATAGGAATGACAGGCTCCAATCATATATATTGAGGACAGCAAATACTTAAGATAATCAGATAGCGGTAGGCAAGCTAAGAACAGAAGCAACAAAACCAAGGTTACTTGGCATCATCAGCGTCAAACTCTCCCACCATAGCACATCCTGGATACACCATCACACCAGAAAAGCAAGACATGGTTATAAAGTCACTTCTTATGATGATGATGGAGGACTTTAAGAAGGAAATAAAGGAAAACAAAGGTAAACAGCTAGAAGCCTTTAAAGAATAAACACAAAAATGCTTTAGAGAGTTACAGGAAAACACTACCAAACAGTGATGGAATTGAAAAAAACCATGTAGTATCTAAAAATGGAAGGAGAAACAATGAAGAAAACCCAAAGGGAGACAACTCTGGAAATAGAAACCCTAGGAAAGAAATCAGGAACCATAGATACGAGCATCAGCAACAGAATACAAGAGATGGAAGAGAGAATCACAGGTGCAGAAGATTGCTAGGGAACATGGACATAACAAAAAAAATGCAAAAAGATCCTAACTCAAAACATCAAGGAATTCCAAGACACAATGAGAAGACCAAACCTACTTATAATAGGAGTAGATGAGAATGAAGATTTTCAACTTGAAGGGCCAGCAAATATGTTCAACAAAATTATAGTAGAAAACTTTCCATACCTAAAGAAAGAGATGCCAATGAACATACAAGAAGCATACAGAACTGTAAATTCCTCCCGACATATAATAATCAGAACAAAAAACGGACTAAAGATCCTGAACAGATGTTATACAGACATAAAGAGAACACAAATGCTAGCTCAGGATACTATACCCAGCCAAACTCTCAATTATCATAGATGGAGAAACCAAAGTTTTCCATGACAAAACCAAATTCACACAATATCGTTCCACAAATCCAGCCCTTCAAATGATGATGGGAAAGCACAAATACAAGGACGGAAACCACAACCCTAGAAAAAGCAAGAAAGTTATCCTTTACCAAACCTAAAAGAAGACAGCCACAAGAACAAAATCCCAGCTATAACAACAAAAATAACAGGAAGCAACAATGACTTTTCCTTAATAATCTCTTAATATCAAAGGACTCAATTCCCCAATAAAAAGACATAGACTAACAGACTGGCCACACAAACAGGACCCAACCTTTTGCTGCTTACAGGAAACCCATTTCAGGGAAAAAGACAGACTCCATCTCAGATTAGAAGGCTGGAAAACAATTTTCCAAGCAAATGGTCCGAAGAAACAAGCTGGAGTAGACATTATAATATCGAATAAAATCGACTTCCAATCCAAAGTTATTAAAAAAGAAAAGGAGGGACAATTAATAATCATCAAATGTAAAATCTTCCAAGAGGAAATCTCAAGTCTGAATATGTATGTTCCAAATACAAGGGCAGCCACATCCATTACAGAAACTTTAGTAAAGCTCAAAGCACACATTGCACCTCACACAATCATAGTGGGAGACTTCAACACCCCACTTTCATCAATGGACAGATCCTGAAAACAGAAACAAGGACACAGTGAAAATAACAGAAGTTCTGAAAAACATGGGTTTAACAGATATCTACAAAACATCTTATGCTAAAATAAAAGGATATACCTTCTTCTCAGCACCTCCTGGTACCTTCTCCAAAAATGACCAGATAATTTGTCAGAAAACCAGCCTCAACAGATACAAAAATATTGAAATTGTCCCATGCATCCTGTCAGATCAACATGAACAAAAGCTCATCTTCAATAACAACAGAAATAATAGAAAGCCAACATTCACGTAGAAACTGAACAACACTCTCTTCAATGATACCTTGGTCAAGGAAGGAATAAAGAAAGAAATTAAAGACTTTTTAGAGTTTAATGCAAATGAAGCCACAACATAATCAAATTTATGGGACACAATGAAAGCATTCCTAAGAGGAAATTCATAGCTCTGAGTGCCTCCATAAAGAAACTAGAAAGAGCACACAATAGCAGCTTGACAACACACCTAAAAGCTCTAGAACAAAAGGAAGCAAATTCAACCAAGTGGATTAGGCAGCAGGAAATAATCAAATTCAGAGACAAAATCAACCAAGTGGAAACAAAAAGAACTATTCAAAGGATCAACCAAAGGAGGAACTGGTTCTTTGAGAAAATCAACAAGATAGATACACCCATAGTCAGACCAACTAGAGGGCACAGGGACAGCATCCTAGTTAACAAAATCAGAAATGAAAAGGGAGACATAACAACAGATCCTGAAGAAATCCTAAACACCATCAGATCCTTCTACAAAAGGCTATACTCAACAAAACTGGAAAATCTGGATGAAATAGACAAATTTCTAGACAGATACCAGGTACCAAAGTTAGATCAGGATCAGATTAATTACCTAAACAGACCTATATCCCCTAAAGAAATAGAAGCAGTCATTAATAGTCTCACAACCAAAAAAAGCCTAGGACCAGATGGGCTTAGTTAAGAGTAATATCAGACCTTCAAAAAAGATCTAATTCCAGCTCTTCTCAAACTATTCCACAAAATAGAAACAGAAGGTACTCTACCCAATTCATTCTACGAAGCCACAATTATTCTGATACCTAAACCACGGAAATGCCCAACAAAGATAGAGATCTTTAGACCAATGTCCCTTATTAAAATCAATGCAAAAACACTCAATAAAATTCTCACTAACTGAATCCAAGAACACATGAAAAGAATCATGCACCCTGACCAAGTAAGCTTCATTCCAGGGATATGGGGATGACTTAATATACAGAAATCCATCAATGTAATCCACTGTATAAACAAACTCAAAGACAAAAACCACATGGTCATCTTGTTAGATGCTGAGAAAACATTTGACAAAATCAAATACCCATTCATGATCAAAGTCTTGGAAAGGTCAGGAATTCAAGGCACATACCTAAACATGATAAATGCAATATACAGCAAACAACCAGTAGCCAACATCAAAGTAAATGGTGAGAAACTGAAAGCAATCCCAATCAAATCAGGGAGTAGACAACACTGCCCTTTTTCTCCCTACCTATTCAATATAGTACTTGAAGTTCTAGCCAGAGCAATTAGACAACAAAAGGAGGTCAAGGGGATACAAATTAGAAACAAAGAAGTCAAAATATCACTATTTGCAGATGATATGATAGTATATATAAGTGACCCTATAAATTCCACCAGAGAACTCTTAAACCTGATACAGACCTTCAGTGAAGTAGCTAGATATAAAATTAACTCAAACAAGTCAATGGCCTTTCTCTACACAAAGGATAAACAGGCTGAGAAAAAAATTAGGGAAACAATACCCTTCACAATAGTTAGAAATAATATAAAATACCTTTGTGTGACTCCTAAGTAAGGAAGTGAAATATCTGTATGACAAGAACTTCAAGTCTCTGAAGAAAGAAATTAAAGAAGATCTCAGAAGATGGAAAGATCCCCCATGCTCATGCATTGGCAGGATCAATATAGTAAAAATGGCTATCTTGTCAAAAGCAATCTACAGATTCAGTGCAATCCCCATCAAAATCCCAACTCACTTCTTCATTGAATTGGAAAAGGTTATTTGCAAATTCATCTTGAATAATAAAAACCTAGGATAGCAAAAATACTTCTCAATGATAAAAGAACCTCTGGTGTAATCACTATGCCTGATCTAAAGCTGTACTACACAGCAATTGTGATAAAAACTGCATGGTACTTGTATAGCGACAGACAGGTAGACCAATGAAATAGATTTGAAGACCCAGAAATGAACCCACACACCTATGGTCACTTGATCTTTGACAAGGGAGCTAAAACCATCCAGTGGAAAAAAGACAGCATTTTCAACAAATGGTGTGGGCACAACTGGTGGTTATCATGTAGAAGATTGCAAATTGATCCATACTAATCTCCTTACACTAAGGTCAAATCTATGTGGATCAATGAACTTCACATAAAGCCAGAGACACTGAAACTTATAGAGGAGAAAGTGGGGAAAAGCTTCGAAGATATGGGTACAGGGGAAAAATTCCTGAATAGAGTAGCAATAGCTTGTGCTGTAAGATCACGAATGGACAAATGGGACCTCATAAAATTGCAAAGCTCTTGTATGGCAAAAGACACTGTCAATAGGCCACCAACAGATTGGGCAAGGATCTTTACCAATCCTAAATCAGATAGAGGACTAATATCCAGTATATATAAAGTACTCAAAAATGTGTACTCCAGAAAATCAAATAACACCATTTTAAAACGGGGTACAGGGCTAAACAAAGAATTCTCAAATGAGGAATACTGAGGAGCTGAGAAGCACCTGAAAAAATGTTCAACATCCTTAATCATCAGGGAAATGCAAATCAAAACAACCCTGAGATTCCACCTCACACCAGTCAGAATGTCTAAGATCCAAAATTCAGGTGACAGCAGATGTGGAGAATGTGGAGAAAGAGGAACAATCTACCATTGTTGGTGGGATTACCAGCTTGTACAACCACTCCAGAAATCAGTCTGGTGGTTCCTCAGACTGGACATAGTAGTACTAGAGCATCCTGCAATACCTCTCCTGTACATATATCTAGATGTTCCAACTGGTAATAAAGACACATGCCCTATTATGTTCATAGCAGCCTTATTTATAAAAGCCAGAAGCTGGAAAGAACCCAGATGCCCCTCAACAGAGGAATGGATACAGAAAATGTGGAACATTTACACAATTGGGTAACTACTTAGCTATTAAAAAGAATGAATTTATGAAATCCTAGGCAAATGGATGGACCTGGATATTATCATCCTGAGTGAGGTAACCCAATCACAAAAGAACTCACATGATATGTACTCACTGATAAGTGGATATTAGTCCAAAATATAAGATACAATTTGCAAAACACATGAAACTCAAGGAGAACGAAGACCAAAGTGTGGACACTTTGCCCATTCTTAGAATTGGGAGCAAATACCCATGGAAGGAGTTACAGAGACAAAGTTTGGATTTGACACGAAAGGATGGACCATCTAGAGACTGCTGCATCGTGGGATACATCCCATAATCAGTGTCCAAACACAGACACCATTGCATATGCCACCAAGATTTTGCTGAAAGGACACTGATATTGCTGTCTCTTGTGATGCTACGTATGCCGGTGCCTGGGAAACACAGAAAAATGGATGCTCACAGTCAGCTATTGGATGGAACACAGGGCCCCCAATGGAGGAGTAGTACTAAGGAGCTAAAGGGATCTGCAACCCTATAAGTGGAACAACAATATGAATTAACCATTACCCCCAGAGCTCATGTCTATTGTTGCATATGTAGCAGAAGATGGCCTAATCAGCCATCATTGGGAAGAGAGGCCCCTTGGACTTGCAAACTTTACAGGGGAACACCAGGGCCAAAAAGTGGGAGTGGGTATGTAGGGGAGTGAGGAGGGAGGGTATAGGGTCTTTGGAGATAGCATTTTAAATGTAAATGAAGACAATACCTAATAAAAAATTGGAAATTTTTTTCCTTTGGTATTCCCCCCCCCTGTAGTCTCCCCTCCCCCAGCCTGAAACCTGCTTGCTCAGGGGTGGAGCTTCCTGCCACGCCCAGTGCTAGAACCTGCGAAGCCACACACGTGCACCTTTCTACTGGACCAGAGATTATTCGGCGGGAGTCGGGTCCCCTCCCCCTTCCTTTATAACTAGTGTCGCAACAATAAAATTTGAGCTTTGATCAGAATGACTTTGTCTTAGCTCCGTTTCTTCTTTCGCCCCGTCTAGATTCCTCTCTTACAGCTTGAGTGGCCTTCTCAGTCGAACCGTTCATGTTGCGAGCTGCTGGCGGCCGCAACACCCCCCCCCCTTTTTTTTTTTTCTGCTGAGACGTTCTCTTTGCATCAACAATGAACACATTCTCTTGTGTTCCTAGTATAGCCTTTGTTGCTGATTTGGAACCCTTGTTTAATAACTACCACCTATGCATCATCTCAGAATTAGTGCTTGGTCATTGTTGTTTAAATGTGCATCCCTGTCCTCCCTCTGCATGTCTAACAGTTCTCAATGTGTTCTAAATACCATGGTGAATGGTCTTTTATGTGTCTTCTGGGTTCTGCTATTATTCTCAAAGCACTTAAGCTTCGTTTTGGTCAGCAGCCTGTGTGCAGTGTGTGGGTGCTGACTGCTTGTTTTGCTTTATCCTAGGCCAGTGCTGGGTAAAGTGACTCAGGTTGGTAGGGGGTGTTGAATGTTTACATCGGAATTTTTTTCTCTGGCTCTCTCCATTCAGAGAATTATCTCTCCATCTTCCATCTGCTTCAGCTTCATAATCTTAGTTCTGTTACTCTTCAAGTCAGCATTTATTAGAACCTCCTCCTCAAGGCTGTAACCATAGGACCGGGAAACTCAGTGTCTCAAAGATGTTCTTCCTTAATTTGTTTTTTTTTTGTGTGTGTTTCCAGGTGGTTCTTACAGTTTATCCAGAGTTTAATAGGTGTTGCTTGCATGTATATTGGTCCCATAGGAACTATTGCTACTGCCAATTCATCTTTGTGGGTTCAAGAGTTCTTCCTACCCTTCCCCACTCACCATTACATGTATTTCTCTCATTTTTACAACACAGTTTTGTTATTGACACTTCACTCTAACATCAGAAGTGATTGCAAGAAAAAAGTTGTTTTTTTTAAAAGTCATTGCTAAAGCAGATGTCTGAGTTGTGCATGTATAATTGTTGCCCTATATTATTTTTTTAAGAAGTTATGGTAGAATGATTTATATAGAATTCCACTGCATGATACAACTATGTGGTTAAAGGCAAGAGTTTGAACTTCTCTAAGTTCTATGTTTCTCTTGGTACAAAAGGTAGTGCCATCCTTTCATCTCTGAGTCCAGGAGGTTGGTGCTAGAATCAAGTGATAGGTTACCCTTAGCTGCAGTTAAAAATAAAGCAATTATGGAAAGTTTCATCTGATTTTTTTGGGGTGCTCACCAGAGATGACTTCTAGACTGTCTTTATTAGCTGACTAGTGACTACACTGGATATTTGGCATCCCAGTATAGCTTTGAGTTTTTTTGTAAGATGGGCTTTTAAGTTTCAAAAAACAAGTCCTTGAGTTGACATACTTCCGTTAACAAGAATAGTTAGCCAGAAGCCGAACTATAGAAGCTAGAAGCAGGATTAGTAAATACATTTAGAGACTTGTCCAGAACTATTTGATAGATTAGGTCTTTGTTCAGTCTTGACAGATGGTAAGTTTTACAGTCTGAATGGTTTGTTAATCATGGCATCAATAGTGCTAAGGTGTCAAGGGCTACTAAGGTATGGAGCCCTGTTACATGATCTCATCAAATATCCAGTGGCATGAGGAATATGGCTGCTTTTCCTCTAGCCCTTGCTCCCATGTCTTCAGAATCTGTCACCAGATGCTGGAATGTTACAACAATATCAGGGTAAGGGTTTTGGTTCCACCCAGTGGCAGTCATTAGTACACAAATGTGTGTATTGTTTTACTAAATATGTGTGAAGGCTTCATTTCTCAAATTAGAGGAGTTGAGATGTAAGACTTAAGAAACCATAAAGTAAAAATTAATGTAGTTCTATGAAAATGGGTTGGTCTTGAAGCTAGGATGTTATGAAGAGAGCCAGATCAGCCCTGTCTGCTAATCTGTTTCCCTTTTGTAGCCTTGTTGGGAACTAAAAAAGGGGGGGGGGAAGAGGGGGAAGGGAAAAGATGCCCAATGTAGCCAGAGTTCTCCATTCTCTGGTCAGTCAGGTGTGGGAGGGCTGCCGGACGCTTTCCACTCAGTCCCAGGTGGGCATCCAAGCCTCTGACCCACTCGATGGAGGCTCGATGGTGGGTGGACAAGGGGCAGCTCCCAAAATCAAAATGGGCCAGTGGTTAAACCCTGTAGCCTGGGGTTATGGGAGAGAGGGATAAGGAAAGAGGTTCCCAACACTGACCAGAAATTGCAGCGGATATTGATGGAGCAGACTCTTTATGGTTTAAGAGCTTTATTGTAAAAATGCAGGGGGAAAGAGAAAAGAGAGAGAGAGAAGGCTAGATAGAAAGAGTAAGAGGGGGAAAGGAGAGGAGAGGACAAAGAGAAAGGAGAGAGGAGACAAGACAAAGAGAGAGGAGAGGGGGTGAGAGTGAGAGGTAATAAGTAAAAGCATAAGAGAGAGAGATGGGGGCTGAACATCCCTTTTTATGGTCTTCACTGTTGCTAGGTAACTGGGGAGGAGTTTAGCCTGAAGGTCAGAAGCTTGGGCCATTGTCTACATGACTGTTGACCATGGTTCTTTTGTGGGGGCTGTGGGGGGCTGTAACTTAGGCAGGGGCCAGAGTTCCAGGGACATGAGAGAATGCCTATCATGTCATGAAGGTGAATTATGACCATTGGGTTTCAGACCTCAGCTCAACCAGATACCATCCTGCAATTCCCCACATAGCCTCTAGAATAATGTGCCAAAGAAACCTCTGTAATTACCCAACCTTACAGCTAAGCCACATTTCCAACCCTCAGTTATTTTCTTATAGTAACAGAAAACAGACAAAGACAAAAGCTGATGTCATTTCTAGAGTGTATGTTCCTCAAACTTCCACTTAGTTTTAAGTGTAGTCTTACTAATATTGCAAAGCAAACAAAACTGTTAGATGAGCACTCACAAGATTCTAGTGTGAATGCTTGGAAGTTGATTTATTGATCTGCAGGATCTGTAGGGCTAGGGTGAGGCTGGTATGTAAGGTGTTCTCTGTCAGTCATGCTGTCAATAATTCCGTAAGCTGAATTAATCCAGAAGTTTCCTGATTTAGTGCCACAGACACTCTTGGGTCCCTGTCTGCGTAGAATGGGCCTCTGGTTGCAGATGGACAAGGAGTTGGCGAAATGAATGACAGACAGTTGGTTTAGTGAATGTCCCTATTGAAAGTAAATGCATTTTGTTTGATTACTGTCAACAATAAGAGTCACATACAGTTGCTGTAAACCTGTGGGGTTCTGAGAAATACTAATAACATTACTTCCCTGAAGTTTGTATTCTCATTTTATATTTATATATTTGTTTTTAATTCTAATTTTTATTCATTCATTTATTTTATTTATTTACATTTCAAATGTTATTCCCTTTCCAGGTTTCCCCTCTGCAAGCCTGCTATCCCATCCCCTGCTACCCTGCTTCTTTGAGGGTGCTCCCCACCTACCTAACCACTTCTGCCTTACCACCAAAACATTCCTCTAAACTGTGACATCAATCAAGGAACAAGGGCCTCCCCTCCCACTGATGCCAGATAAGGCCCCTTCAGTTCCTTCAGTCTCCTTTGGGGTTCCTGAGCTCATTCCTATATTTGCCTGCCAGCCTCTGAATCTTTATTGGTCAGGATCTAGCAGAACCTCTCAGAAGACAGCTGTATCAGGCTCCTGTCAGCAAGCACTTAAGATCAGCAAGAATCTGGTTTTGGTGTCTACATGTTTGATGGATCCCCAGATGGGGAAGTATCTGGATGGCTGTTTCTTCAGTCTCTGCTCCATTCTTTGTCCTTATATTTCCTTTAGACAGGAGCAATTCTGGGTTAAAATTTTGGAGATGGGTGGGTGGACCCATTCCTCAAATATGGGGTGAGACATGCCTAACCTCTGGATATGGTCTCAGCAGGTTCTCCTTCTTCTTTGTGGGATATTTCAGCTAATGTCATCCCTGTGGACACCTGGAAGGCTCTTGTTTTACTAGCATCTGGGACTTGCTGGTTATGACCCCCAGTTCCCATCCCCCATTACTACATACCTCTGTTTTACTTCCTGACCCTCTGTGTATTTCCTCCATCTCTTCACATACCTGATTCTTCCCCCCCTTCCCCTTTTCCCTCTTTTCTTCATCCCAAGTTCCTCCCTCCTTCTACTTCCCTTGATTATTTTGTTCCCCCTTCTAAGTAGAAATGAAGCATCTACTCTTTGGTCTTCCTTCCTCTTGAGCTTCATATGGTACATGAGTTGTATAATGGGTATACCATGCTCTATACCTAATACCCACTTATCAGTGAGTATACACCATGTGTGATATTTTGTGATGGAGTTACCTCACTCAGGATATTATTTTGTAGATCCATGTTATTAGACGCGTTCTCACGACCGGCCAGGAAAGACGCAACAGACCAGAATCTTCTGCGGCAAAGCTTTATTGCTTACATCTTCAGGAGCCAGAGTGCAAGAAGCAAGAGAGCAAGAAGCAAGAGAGAGAGAAAACGAAACCCCGTCCCTATTAAGGAGAATTTTCCTTCGCCTAGGACGTGTCACTCCCTGATTGGCTGCAGCCCATCGGCCGAGTTGACGTCACGAGGAAGGCAGAGCACATGGAGTGAAGAACCACCCTCGGCACATGCGCAGATTATTTGTTTACCACTTAGAACACAGCTGTCAGCGCCATCTTGTAACGGCGAATGTGGGCGCGGCTCCCAACAGATCCATCCATTTGCCTGTGAGTTTCATGAAGTCACTATTTTTAATAGCTGAGTAATACTCCATTTTGTAAATATATCAGATTTTCTGTATCTATTCCTCTGATGGGAGACATATGGGTTGTTTCTAGCTTTCGGCTATTATAAATATGGCTGATATGAACATAGTGGAGCATGTGTCCTTATTCCATTTTGGAGCATCTTCTGGGTACATGCTCAGGAGTGGTATAACTGGGTTCTCAGGTAGTACTATGTCCAATTTTCTGAGGTTCTGCCAGACTGATTTTCAGAGTGGTTGTATCATCTGACAATGGAGGAGTGTTCTTTCTCTACATCCTTGCCAGCATCTGCCATCACCTGAGTTTTTGATCTTAGCCATTCTGACTGGTGTGAGTTGGAATCACAGGGTTGTTTAGATTTGCATTTCCCTGATGACATTACTTTAGGTACTTCTTGGCCATTCAAGTTTCATCAGTTGACAATCCTGGGTTTAGCTCTGTTCCCCATTTTTTAATAGGGTTATTTGGTTCCCTGGAGTTTAACTTCAAGAGTTCTTTTTATATATTGGATATTAGCCCTCTGTCAAATGTAGGAATAGTAAAAATCTTTTCCCAATCTGTTGGTTGCCATTTTGTCTTATTGATAGTGTTCTTTATCTTACAGAAGCTTTGCAATTTTATGAGTTCCCATTTATCAATTCTTAATCTTAGAGCATAAGCCATTGGTGTCCTTTTCAGAAAAAAATTCCTGTGCCCATGTCTTTGAGACTCTTCCTTGATCCACTTGGACTTGAACTTTGTTCAAGGAGATAAGAATGGATAGATTAGCATTTTTCTACATGTTGACTGGCAGTTGAGCCAGCATCATTTGTTGAAAATGCTGTTGTTTTAGCTCCTTTGTCAAAGATTATGTGACCATAGGTGTGTGGGTTCATTTCTGGGTCTTCAAATCTGTTCCATTGATATACCTGCCTCTTTCTGTACAAATACCATGTAGTTTTTATCATGATTGCTCTGTAACACAGCTTTAGGTCAGGGATGGTGATTCCCTCACAAGTTCTTTTATTGTTGAGAAGAGTTTTAGCTATCTTGTAGTTTTTGTTATTCCAAATGAATTTGAGAATTGCTCTTTCTAACTCTATGAGGAATTGAGATCGAATTTTGATGGGGATTTCATTGAATCTGTAGATTGTTTTTGGCAAGATAGCCATTTTTACTATATTAATCCTGCCTATCCATGAGCATGGGAGATCTTTCCATCATCTGAGATCTTCTTCAATTTCTTTCTTCAGAGACTTTAAGTTTTTGTTATACAGACCTTTCCCTTGCTCTGTTAGAGTCACACTAAGGTACATAATATATTTTGTGAATATTGTTAAGGGTATCATTTCCCTAATTTCTTTCTCGGTCTGCTTATCCTTTGAGTAAAGGGAGGCTATTGTTTTGTTTGAGTTATCAGGTTTAGGAGTTCTCCAGTGGAGTTTTTGTGGTCACTTAAGTATACTATCATATCATCTGCAAATAGTGATATTTTGACTTCTTCCTTTCCAATTTGTATCCCTTTGACTGTCATTTGTTGTCTAATTGCTCTGGCTGGGACTTGGAGTACTATATTGAATATGTAGGGAAAAAGTGGGCAGCATTGTCTAGTCCCTGATTTTAGTTGGATTTTTTCAAGTTTCTCTGCATTGAGTTTGATGTTGGCTACTGGTTTGCTGTATATTGTTTTTACTATGTTTAGGCATGGACTTTGAATTCCTGATCTTTCCAAGACTTTTTTCATGAAGGGGTGTTGGATTTTGTCAAATGTTTTCTGATCATCTAATGTAATGATCATATGACTTTTTTCTTTGAGATTGTTTATGTAGTGGATTACATTGATGGATTTCCATATATAGAGCCATCTCTGCATCCCTGGAATGAATCCTACTTGATCATGATGGATATGATGTTTTTATGTGTTCTTGGATTCAGTTTAAGAGAATTTTGTTGATTAGTTTTGCATCGATATTCACAAGGGAAATTTGTTTGAAGTTAGCCTGCTTTGTTGTTTCTTTGTGTAGTTTAGGTATAAGTGTAATTGTGGCTTCATAGAATGATTTGGGTAGTGTTCCTTCTGTTTCAACACTATGTTTCAACATGGGGAAGATTTTGAAGAGTATTGGTATTACGTCTTCTTTGAAATTCTGATAGAACTCTGTACTAAACATATCTGGTCCTGGGGGTTCTTTAGTTGAGAGAATATTAATAACTACTTCTATTTCTTTTGGAGTTATGGGACTGTTTGATGGTTTATCTGATCCTGATTTAACTTTGATACCGGGATTGTGTCTAGAAAATTTTCTATATCATCCAGATTTTCTAGTTTTGTTTAGTATAGGCTTTTGTAGTAGAACATGATGTTTTTTTGGATTTTCTTGGTTTCTGTTGTTATGTTTCCCTTTTCATTTCTGATTTTGTTAATTTAGATATTGTTTCTGTGCCCGCTGGTTAGTCTGGCTAAGGATCTATCTATCTTATTGATTTTTCTCAAAGCACCAGCTCCTGGTTTGGTTGATTCTTTGTATAGTTCTTTTTGTTTCTACTTGGTTGATTTCAGCCTTGAGTTTGGTTATTTCCTGCAATCTCTTCCTCTTGGGTGTATTTGCTTCTTTTTATTCTAGAGCTTTCAGATGTGCTGTCAAGCTGCTAATGTAAGCTCTCTCCAGTTTCTTTTTGAAGGCACTGAGAGCTATGAGCTTTCCTCCAAGTTTTCATTGTGTCCCGTAAGTTTTTTTTTTTTTTTTTTTGGCTTCATTTTCATTGAATTCTAAACAGCCTCTAATTTCTTTATTTCTTTCTTGACCAACTTATCATTGAATAGAGAGTTGTTTAGCTTCCATGTTGTTTTTGTTGCTATTGAAGATCAGCCTTAATCTGTAGTGATCTGATAGGATGCACGGGATTATTTCTATCTTCTTATATCTGTTGAGGCCTGTTTTGTAATAAATTGTATGGTCAGTTTTGGAGAAGGTATCATGAGGTGATGAGAAGTAGGCCTTTTCTTTTGTTTTAGAATGAAATGTTCTTTAGATATCTGTTAAGTCCACTTGCTCCATAACTTCTGTTAATTATACTGTGTCTCTGTTTAGTTTCTGTTTCCATGATCTGCCCATTGATGAGAGTGGGTGCTGAAGTCTCCCACTATTATTGTGTGAGGTGCAATATGTGCTTTGAGTTTCCTTTATGAATGTTGGTGTCCTTGCATTTGGAGTATTGATATTCATAATTGAGAGTTCTTCTTGGTAGATTTTTTCCTTTGATAAGTAGGAAGTAAGTTTCCTTCCATTTTTTTTTCTGATAACTTTAGGGTGAAAGTCAATTTTATTCAATATCAGTATGGATACTCCAGCTTGTTTCTTAAAACCATTTGCTTGGAAAATTGTTTTCCAGCCTTTTACTCTGAGGTAGTATCTGTCTTAGTCACTAACGTGCATTTCTTGTATGCAGAAAAATTTTGGGTCCTGATTATGTATCTGATCTGTTAGTCTGTATCATTTTATTAGGGAATACAGTCCATTGATATTAAGAGATATTACAGAAAAAATGATTGTTGCTTCCTGTTCTTTTTGTAGTTAGGGCTAGAATTATGTTTATGTGGCCATCTTCTCCTTTTTTCTTTTTCTTTTTTTTTTCTCACAATCATTGGTATTTTTATTTTCAAAAGCATTGGTATTTTTTTCACAATCATTGGTATGTTTTTCACAAGCATTGATATTTTATTTTTTACAAGCATTAGTATTTTTTTCACAAGCATTGTTATTTTTTATTTTTTCACAAGGATTGGTATTTTTTTTTCTCACAAGCTGTTGCAGCTGGCCAGCAGCTCACATGCCTGGGTTCTATTTCTGGAAAGGCATCTTGGAACCTGGAAGAGAAAAGGGGGCTAGGCAACTCGAGAGAGATGGAGCTAAGACAAGACTCTGTTCAAAGCTCAACTTTAATATTGGCAACACGCTTTATAAAGAAGAGGGGAAGCCCATTTCTAGCCATGCAAAATTCCTTTGAAGTAGATAGATCAGCCTTCTAGTGGGAACTTGCAAAGATCTCAGTTCCATGCTAACTCGGGAAAATCTTAGAGGAGAACCGGTTTAGGCCTCAGGCAGGTTCGGCCTCTCGAAGGTATTGGCACATCAAAGGAGAAGGATGAGAAGCAGCACAGCAGGTGGCCACCTAAGTGGCGGATGGTCACAGCCAGCCTTGCTAGGCTGGAAGGAGGTAACAACACCATTGGTATTTTTTTTCACACCACTGGCCATCTTCTTTTTTATTTGTTTAAAGAAGATTATTTTCTTGTGTTTTTTAGGGTGTAGTTTCTGTCTTTTTGTTGGAGTTTTCCATTCATTATCCTTTAAAGAGATGGATTTGTGGAAAGATATTGTGTAAATTTATCTTTGTCATAGAAAATCTTGGTTCTTCTATCTACGGTAAATGAGAGTTTTGCTAGGTATAGTAGCCTGGGCTAGCATTTGCGTTCTTTTAGGGTGTATATGACATTTGCGGAGGATCTTCTGGCTTTTATAGTCTCTGCTGAGAAGTCTGGTGTAATTCAGATAGGTCTGCCTTTATATGTTACTTGACCTATTCCCCTTACTGTTTTTAATATTCTTTCTTTGCTTTGTGTATTTGGTGTTTTG
The DNA here is from genome assembly GCF_000001635.26 of Mus musculus. Taxonomy (NCBI): domain Eukaryota; kingdom Metazoa; phylum Chordata; class Mammalia; order Rodentia; family Muridae; genus Mus; species Mus musculus. The sequence continues at coordinate 3,036,383 of NC_000067.6, forward strand.
ATTATTATGTGGCAGGAGAAATTTCTCTTCTAGTCCATCTATTTGGAGTTCTTTAGGCTTCTTATATGTTTATGGGCATATAAATCAGGGAAGCTTTAGATCAGGGAAGCTTTCTTTTATAGCTTTGTTGAAGACATTTACTGACCCTTTAGGTTGGGAATTTTCATGCTCTTCTATCCCTATTATCCTTAGGTTTGGTCTTTTCATTGTGATCTGGATTTTCTGTATGTTTTGTATTTGGAGCTTTTTCCATATTGCAATTTCTTTGATTATTGTGTCAATGTTTTCTATGGTATCTTCTGCCCCTGAGATTCTTTCTTCTATCCCTTGTATTGTGTTGGTGATGCTTGCATCTATGACTACTGATCTCTTTCCTATGTTTTCTATCTCCAGAGTTGTCTCCCTTTGTGATTTCTTTTTTGTTTCTATTTTCATTTTTAGATCCTGAATGGTTTGTTCAGTTTCTTCACCTTTTTGATTTTGTTTTCCTGCTATTCTTTAAGGGATTTTTGTGTTTCCTCTTTAAGGACTTCTACCTATATTCCTGTGATCTCTATTTCTTTAAGGGAGTTATTTATGTCCTCCTTGATGTCTCTATCAGCATTCTGAGATGTGATTTTAAATCTGAATCTTCCTTTTCCAGTGTGTTGGGGTATCCAGGACTTGCAGTGGGGGGAGAACTGGGTTCTAGTGATTCCATGTAGCCTTGGTTTCTGTTGGTAATGTTCTTGCCCTTGCTTGTAACCATCTGGTTATCTCTGGTGTTAGTTGGTCTTGTTGTCTCTTGCTGTAGCTTGTCCTTTCTATTGGCTTTTAAGCATGTGTCAGTACTCCTGGCAAGACCAGCTCTCTCTGTACAGGGTTTGGGTGTGGAGTGATTGGGACAGCCTTAGGTCCGGGGTGCAAATGGAGCCTGGAAGTATACTGTCCCACCTACTCCACTGTTCATTTACCCTGTGCTCTCCTGGGAGGTCCTTCTTTAGATAGTTATTGGAGAGAAAGTGGCTGTCTCATCTCTGAGTTTGGAGTGAGTGCACTCCTGGGAGACCAGCTTTCTCCTGGCAGGACCTGTGTACAGAGGACTATGGAACATCCTTAGCTCCTAGGTGCAAGTGGAGAAAAGAAGCATTTTTGAACTCTTGATCTGCTTGCCTACATCTCCTGAGTGCTGAGATTAGAGATTCACACTACTACACTGGTGTGTGTGCTGAAAATTGCACCTAAGGCTTTCTGCCTGCTATGTAAGTACTCTGCACTGAAGCAATATGGGAAGAAACTGATATTCTATTAGTTAAAATATTTTCTTTATGTTCACCATACAATTGTGCATGTTAAGAATTTGTTCCTCTGAGGCAGCGCCATTTTCGGCTACAGACAATGTGCCACCTTCCTGGTCAGAGCACAGGTGTCCGCACAGCCCGGGAGGCTTCTGCCTCACGTTCCGCGGGGGTCACCTTGGTTACGAGACCCCGCGGCCAGCGGTCTGCGGGTGAGAGTGTGGAACACAGAGGCCAGCAGCTTCTGGACCGGGCGAGAGCCACAGAGCCTCTGAGGCGGCGCCATTTTCGGCTCCAGACAACCTGCCACCTTCCTGGTCAGAGCACAGGTGTCCGCACAGCCCATGAGGCTTCTGCCTCACGTTCCGTGGGGGCCACCTTGATTCTGGAACTCCGCAGCAGGCAGTCTGCAGGCCAAAGCAACACAGCGTCTGGGAAAAATCCTGTTTTGGGCCTTCATCTTCGGCCAGGAGGAGGTCCAAACACAAGATAACTGTGCACCTCCCTGAAAGAGGAGATCTTGCCTGCAGAGACTGCTCTTACCCCTGAAACTCAGGGAAGAGAGCTAGTCCCCCTGGTCTGCTGATATAGTGTAACAAAATCACCAGAGGAACAATCTCTAAACAGAGACAACTATAACAACTAACTCCAGAGATTACCAGATGGAGAAAGGTAAATGTAGGAATTGTACTAACAGGAACCAAGACCACTCACCATCATCAGAACCCAGCACTCCCACTTTGCCCAGTCCAGGGCACCCCAACACACCTGAAAAGCTAGACCTGGATTTAAAAGCATATCTCATGATGATGGTAGAGGACATCAAGAAGGACTTAAATAACTCACTTAAAGAAATACAGGAGAACACTGCTAAACAACTAGAAGACATTAAAGAAGAAACACAAAAATCACTTAAAAAATTACAGGAAAACATAACCAAACAGGTAGAAGATATTAAAGAGGAAACACAAAAATCCCTTAAAGAATTGCAGGAAAACACAACCAAACAGGTGATGGAATTGAATAAAACCATCCAAGACCTAAAAAGGGAAGTAGACACAATAAAGAAAACCCAAAGTGAGGCAACAGTGGAGATAGAAACACTAGGAAAGAAATCTGGAACCATAGATGCGAGCATCAGCAACAGAATACAAGAAATGGAAGAGAGAATCTCAGGTGCAGAAGATTCCATAGAGAACATCGGCACAACAATCAAAGAAAATGGAAAATGCAAAAAGATCCTAACACAAAACATCCAGGAAATCCAGGACACAATGAGAAGACCGAACCTACGGATAATAGGAGTGGATGAGAATGAATATTTTCAACTCAAAGGACCAGCAAACATCTTCAACAAGATTATTGAAGAAAACTTCCCAAATCTAAAGAAAGAGATACCCATGAACATACAAGAAGCCTACAGAACTCCAAATAGACTGGACCAGAAAAGAAATTCCTCCCGACACATAATAATCAGAACAACAAATGTACTAAATAAAGATAGAATACTAAAAGCAGTAAGGGGAAAAGGTCAAGTAACATATAAAGGCAAGCCTATCAGAATTACACCAGATTTTTCACCAAAGACTATGAAAGCCAGAAGAGCCTGGACAGATGTTATACAGACACTAAGAGAACACAAATTCCAGCCCAGGCTACTATACCCAGCCAAACTCTCAATTACCATAGATGGAGAAACCAAAGTATTCCACGACAAAACCAAATTCACACATTATCTCTCCACGAATCCAGCCCTTCAAAATATAATAACAGAAAAAAACCAATACAAGGACGGGAAGCAAGCCCTAGAAAAAACAAGAAGGTAATCCCTCAACAAAACTAAAAGGAGACAGCCACAAGAACAGAATGCCAACTTTAACAACAAAAACAACAGGAAGCAATAATTACTTTTCCTTAATATCTCTTAATATCAATGGTCTCAACTCCCCAATAAAAAGACATAGACTAACAGACTGGCTACACAAACAGGACCCAACATTCTGCTGCTTACAGGAAACCCATCTCAGGGAAAAAGACAGACACTACCTCAGAGTGAAAGGCTGGAAAACAATTTTCCAAGCAAATGGTCTGAAGAAACAAGCTGGAGTAGACATTTTAATATCGGATAAAATCGACTTCCAACCCAAAGTTATTAAAAAAGACAAGGAGGGACACTTCATACTCATCAAAGGTAAAATCCTCCAAGAGGAACTCTGAATTCTGAATATCTATGCTCCAAATGCAAGGGCAGCCACATTCATTAAAGACACTTTAGTAAAGTTCAAAGCACACGTTTCACCTCACACAATAATAGTGGGAGACTTCAACACAGCACTTTCATCAATGGACAGATCGTGTAAACAGAAACTAAACAGGGACACAGTGAAACTAACAGAAGTTATAAAACAAATGGACCTGACAGATATCTACAGAACATTTTATCCTAAAACAAAAGGATATACCTTCTTCTCAGCACCTCACAGGACCTTCTCCAAAATTGACAATATAATTGGTCACAAAACAGGCCTCAACAGATACAAAAATATTGAAATTGTCCCATGTATCCTATCAGACCACCATGGCCTAAGACTGATCTTCAATAACAACATAAATAATGGAAAGCCAACATTCACATGGAAACTGAACAACACTCTTCTCAATGATACCTTGGTCAAGGAAGGAATAAAGAAAGAAATTAAAGACTTTTTAGAGTTTAATGAAAATGAAGCCACAATGTACCCAAACCTATGGGATTCAATGAAAGCATTTCTAAGAGGGAAACTCATAGCTCTGAGTGCCTCCAAGAAGAAACGGGAGAGAGCACATACTAGCAGCTTGACAACACATCTAAAAGCTCTAGAAAAAAAGGAAGCAAATTCACCCAAGAGGAGTAGACGGTAGGAAATAATCAAACTCAGTGATGAAATCAACCAAGTGGAAACAAGAAGAACTATTCAAAGAATTAACCAAACGAGGAGTTGGTTCTTTGAAAAAATCAACAAGATAGATAAACCCTTAGCTAGACTCACTAAAGGGCACAGGGACAAAATCCTAATTAACAAAATCAGAAATGAAAAGGGAGACATAACAACAGATCCTGAAGAAATCCAAAACACCATCAGATCCTTCTACAAAAGGCTATACTCAACAAAACTGGAAAACCTGGACGAAATGGACAAATTTCTGGACAGATACCAGGTACCAAAGTTGAATCAGGATCAAGTTGACCATCTAAACAGTCCCATATCACCTAAAGAAATAGATGCAGTTATCAATAGTCTCCCAGCCAAAAAAAGCCCAGGACCAGACGGGTTTAGTGCAGAGTTCTATCAGACCTTCAAAGAAGATCTAATTCCAGTTCTGCACAAACTATTTCACAAATAGAAGTAGAAGGTACTCTACCCAACTCATTTTATGAAGCTACTATTACTCTGATACCTAAACCACAGAAAGACCCAACAAAGATAGAGAACTTCAGACCAATTTCTCTTATGAATATCGATGCAAAAATCCTCAATAAAATTCTCGCTAACCGAATCCAAGAACACATTATAGCAATCATCCATCCTGACCAAGTCGGTTTTATTCCAGGGATGCAGGGATGGTTTAATATACGAAAATCCATCAATGTAATCCATTATATAAACAAACTCAAAGACAAAAACCCCATGATCATCTCATTAGATGCAGAAAAAGCATTTGACAAGATCCAACACCCATTCATGATAAAAGTGTTGGAAAGATCAGGAATTCAAGGCCCATACCTAAACATGATAAAAGCAATCTACAGCAAACCAGTAGCCAACATCAAAGTAAATGGAGAGAAGCTGGAAGCAATCCCACTAAAATCAGGGACTAGACAAGGCTGCCCACTTTCTCCCTACCTTTTCAACATAGTACTTGAAGTAGTAGCCAGAGCAATTCGACAACAATAGGAGATCAAGGGGATATAAATTGGAAAAGAGGAAGACAAAATATCACTTTTTCCAGATGATATGATAGTATATATAAGTGACCCTAAAAATTCTACCACAGAACTCCTAAACCTGATAAACAGCTTCGGTGAAGTAGCTGGATATAAAATAAACTCAAACAAGTCAATGGCCTTTCTCTATACAAAGAATAAACAGGCTGAGAAAGAAATTAGGGAAACAACACCCTTCTCAATAGTCACAAATAATATAAAATATCTTGGCGTGACTCTAAGGAAGTGAAAGATCTATATGATAAGAACTTCAAATCTCTGAAGAAAGAAATCAAAGAAGATCTCAGAAGATGGAAAGATCTCCCATGCTCATGGATTGGCAGGATCAACATTGTAAAAATGGCTATCTTGCCAAAAGCAATCTACAGATTCAATGCAATCCCCATCAAAATTCCAACTCAATTCTTCAACGAATTAGAAGGAGCAATTTGCAAATTCAGCTGGAATAACAAAAAACCTAGGATAGCAAAAAGTCTTCTCAAGGATAAAAGAACCTCTGGTGGAATCACCATGCCTGACCTAAAGCTTTACTACAGAGCAATTGTGATAAAAACTGCATGGTACTGGTATAGAGACAGACCAGTAGACCAATGGAATAGAATTGAAGACCCAGAAATGAACCCACACACCTATGGTCACTTGATCTTTGACAAGGGAGCTAAATCCTTCCAGTGGAAGAAAGACAGCATTTTCAACAATTGGTGCTGGCACAACTGGTTGTTATCATGTAGAAGAATGCGCATCGATCCATACTTATCTCCTTGTACTAAGGTCAAATCTAAGTGGATCAAGGAACTTCACATAAAACCAGAGACACTGAAACTTATAGAGGAGAAAGTGGGGGAAAGCCTTGAAGATATGGGCACAGGGGGAAAATTCCTGAACAGAACAGCAATGGCTTGTGCTGTAAGATCGAGAATTGACAAATGGGACCTAATGAAACTCCAAAGTTTCTGCAAGGCAAAAGACACCGTCAATAAGACAAAAAGACCACCAACAGATTGGGAAAGGATCTTTACCTATCCTAAATCAGATAAGGGACTAATATCCAACATATATAAAGAACTCAAGAAGGTGGACTTCAGAAAATCAAATAACCCCATTAAAAAATGGGGCTCAGAACTGAACAAAGAATTCTCACCTGAGGAATACCGAATGGCAGAGAAGCACCTGAAAAAATGTTCAACATCCTTAATCATCAGGGAAATGCAAATCAAAACAACCCTGAGATTCCACCTCACACCAGTCAGAATGGCTAAGATCAAAAATTCAGGTGACAGCAGATGCTGGCGTGGATGTGGAGAAAGAGGAACACTCCTCCATTGTTGTTGGGATTGCAGGCTTGTACAAACACTCTGGAAATCAGTCTGGCGGTTCCTCAGGAAATTGGACATAGTACTACCGGAGGATCCAGCAATACCTCTCCTGGGCATATATCCAGAAGATGCCCCAACTGGTAAGAAGGACACATGCTCCACTATGTTCATAGCAGCCTTATTTATAATAGCCAGAAGCTGGAAAGGACCCAGATGCCCCTCAACAGAGGAATGGATACAGAAAATGTGGTAGATCTACACAATGGAGTACTACTCAGCTATTAAAAAGAATGAATTTATGAAATTCCTAGCCAAATGGATGGACCTGGAGGGCATCATCCTGAGTGAGGTAACACATTCACAAAGGAACTCACACAATATGTACTCACTGATAAGTGGATATTAGCCCAAAACCTAGGATACCCAAGATATAAGATACAATTTCCTAAACACATGAAACTCAAGAAAAATGAAGACTGAAGTGTGGACACTATGCCCCTCCTTAGAATTGGGAACAAAACACCATTGGAAGGAGTTACAGAGACAAAGTTTTGAGCTGAGATGAAAGGATGGTCCATGTAGAGACTTCCATATCCAGGGATCCACCCCATAATCAGCATCCAAACGCTGACACCATTGCATACACTAGCAAGATTTTATCAAAAGGACCCAGATGTAGCTGTCTCTTGTGAGACTATGCCGGGGCCTAGCAAACACAGAAGTGGATGCTCACAGTCAGCTAATGGATGGATCACAGGGCTCCCAATGGAGGAGCTAGAGAAAGTAGTCAAGGAGCTAAAGGGATCTGCAACCCTATAGGTGGAACAACATTATGAACTAACCACTACCCCAGAGCTGTTGACTCTAGCTGCATACATATCAAAAGATGGCCTAGTCGGCCATCACTAGAAAGAGAGGCCCATTGGACTTGCAAACTTTATATGCCCCAGTACAGGGAAACGCCAGCGCCAAAAAGGGGGAGTGGGTGGGTAGGGGATTGGGGGTTGGTGGGTATGGGGGACTTTTGGTATAGCATTGGAAATGTAAATGAGCTAAATACCTAATAAAAATGGAAAAAAATTAAAAAAAAAAAAAGAATTTGTTCTACCACTAAGTAACAACCGAGCAAGGTTTGATTTGGGGGGCAGTTTGCCCATAGGTGGAGGTGTTCTGTCTTTTATCTACCTCCCTTTCTGATGACAGCCAAGCAAGTTAAGGGTAACATCTACAGTTAGAAAAAATGAATCCAATGATCATTTGTTTCCAGCTATTAATTTTTATGTTTCCAGGTTTTAAGGTAATAAATTAGAAGGGAAGGCACATGTGACAATTTGGTATCATTCTTTATTGCCCGTGGTTGTGTCTTGGCAGAGATTTTATCCAGAAGTATAGGTGAGAGGAAAAATTTTATAGTCACAGTCAGAGTTGCAGACAGATCCTCCGCTTCTTGGCTTTAACAGCCTTATTCTTACATGCAGGATGAGTCTAGCTTCAACCCTCTGTCAGCAGTTCTGTGCTGAGAGCACAGATGAATACCCTGGGTGCTGATACTACTACTTCTTCTTCTTCTTCTTCTTCTTCTTCTTCTTCTTCTTCTTCTTCTTCTTCTTCTTCTTCTTCTTCTTCTTCTTCTTCTTCTTCTTCTTCTCCTTCTTCTTCTTCTTCTGGTCCTTTTTGGAAACCTGGAAACTCATCTTATCATAGCCCCCATGCTTGTCTGGGAAGATTTAGTAAGACATACCAGACAATTGAGACTCACATCTCTTTACTTAAAAACAAGAGAGCTGTTCTAGGAAGGAAGCTTTCTACAAAGCTGCTCCTGGCACAGAGGCTTGCACAAGGCCTGTGGTTCCTGTTGGAGGTTTGCATGAGGTCCAGTGTGCCTAACTGCTCTTCATGATGCTGGTCTTGAAAGAAAGATGAAATTTCAAGACCTGTAAGTCATAAAGAGTACTCAGAAATTGCTGGTTGTTTGTGAGCCTAGAGGCTGCCTGGGGCTGAGAAAAGAGAAAAACAAACCTGGGTATGCCTCGTAGTTAAAACATTCCTGGGAACATCTTGACCATAAGATAAAGGGGACTGTGAAGACATAGCAGGGCTATATTATCTAAGTCAACACCATCTGGCCGGAACCTCCCCTCTGTCTATTGCCCCTTGGCGCAGGGTAAAAGTCACACATCAACTGGTTGCTATGTGAACAAAGATAAGCCCCCAGCCCACAGGAACAAAGTCCTGATGCACTGTGTTCTTTCTGTTAATGTTTGAATAAGCCAATAGTGTGTCGCTATGCTGAATTCCACACCCCTAAGCCCTGTACCCCATAAAAGCCCCTGGCTTTCGAGCCTCGTGGCCGGCATCCATTATCTCCTGTGTGGGATACATGTCGGTCCGGAGCCCCGTAATTAAATGTCCTCATGTAATTACAGCGAGTGGGTCCTCGTGTTTCTTTGGGTGCTCTCACACTCCTGAGACTAGAGTGGGGGTCCCCGAAAGGGGGTCTTACAGTCTCACACACACACACACACACACACACACACCATTCTGTGATCTTGCAAATTCTTAGTCTCACAAGGTTAGGTCTCTGTCTTAGAAAGCTGCCCATTAATACCGTGGTGAAAGAGTTCACATTGAGCCATAAACTAAGGTATTGTTAAATCGGAGCAAGACACCATCTTCAGAGACAAGGTAATGACAACAAACTAGCTGTATTTTCTTCTTTTTCTGCATTCTTGGTATAGCCCCCATTCCTAGTTAGCTGTAGTTTCATATCTGATTGATTTAGCTATCTAAGATCACCTTTAATCCGGAAATATTAAGCAAACATTTCAGAACTAAACAACTCACAAGTTTGTAATTGTGCATAATTCTAAAGAGTATGATGTCATCTTTCACTTTCCTGCTGATCCTGTTGTGGGCATGAATCATCCTGTGTCTAGTATAACTGTGTAGTGAAAGCTATTTGCTCATGGCAGATACTAGACTCTGGACTAACATACATTTTTTACTACAGTATATTGTTATAATTGTTATAGTCTATAGTGAATTATTGTGCTCAATCTTAACTTGTTTAATATATAAATTAAATTTCATCATAGGTAATTAATACGGAGAAGTGGGCACATAGGATTTGTAGTATATGCAATTTTGAGCACCTCATGGTATTCATGGAACATGTTCCAATGAACCATATGGATTTGTCATGTCTTAACTGATCAAAAGATTGACCTTCCATTGTAGGGCCAAGTAACCTTATGCTAAGGCCTGGACTCAGTCGGTCCTTTCACCCACAGAAGAATCAGAGTCCCAGTACAGAATAAAAACAAGAATTCTAGGCAAATACAAATGCCAAGGTACATCGAGATGCATAATGTTTCTTTACACAAAACAAAGAAAATGCATACATAAAAAATCTGGGGGAAGCTAGGCAGTGTTTACAACTGAGACAGGAACAGCCCTATCTAAGATCAGCTAAACACAGGAGCCAGGTGAATGGTCTGATGCAATGCTAGTCTATTGTTAAACCCACCACAAGGGATCCCTTAGTAATTATGCTATTCCTCTGGGCCTGGTGAAAAACATGCACCAAAGGAATCCTGTTCTACTAACCCTTTCATGAATAATAAAATACTTCAGTTCCTCCTAAAACCACAACCCACCTTCTTCCTAGGCCATTGTAAATTCCTGTGTATGGGAGTGACTTGGCTACTGTTCTAAGTATTTACTATGTAGACTAGCCCTTAGATTTCTAGCTCTATTCAAGTAAATTTTAATGCCTGATTTCCTTCAGTGTCTCTCTTACAATAATAGAGGTATGTTTGAATGTTACTGAATAAGTAACATTCTTACTGAATTCCAAGGCCAGTGTCGGCTTAAGGACTGCCTAGAACATTGGAACACTGGTGGAGGCTAATCTAACTTAGCTATATGTCAAAATCAATCCTTAAAGGCACTTATAATAAAACAATATTGAAGGAAAGCACACAGATCCATTCACCAACTAAAGCAAGGACAGATTTGGAACATTTGTTCTCTGGGAATGCCAAGGTTCCAGGAGGCTAACTTTCCACGAAACTCTTTTCCTCAGGACTGTGTCCAAACCTTTAGGCCTGTCACACAGACTTCATTGGAGTGGGTGTGGCAACCTTAGAAATAGCAAATACTATGGCTAGAACCAACTTTTACATCTAAACCAACAAATATTGGACAATGTGGGAAAGACATTGGTTGATACCTTTGATACAAGTGCTCCAAAAGGAGTAGAGAGGAACAGTTGCTGATAATTGGTTAACAGTTGGACTGGGACAGCCCATTCCATGCCCAGACCACTCTACTGTTCAGGCCCTTGTCATCCAGAACACCATATGAGTGTCCTGTGTTACCCTAAGGCCAGGCACTGAAGAATTAGGGATCATTCCTGGAATTCAGAACCCATGGAAATTACACAAAATATGTAGTCTCAAACCTGCCCTGCTAACCTTGCATGTCCCCTACCTACCTCAAAAGCTACAGCAAGGGTCTTCGGGTGCTGAGTGCTTGCCTAGCATGTACACTAGGCTAATTTTAGTCACCAGCATCTTAAATAGGCAAGCAAGGGAAACTCAGTGAGGGCTTCTCTTATCCTCTCTGCTGCCTTGTCACCTTGTCAACAGGTACTTCCTGAATCAGCTTGCTCCACTGCTTCCAGGACTCTGGAAAGCTAGAAGTAGTATATTGTAGAAAGGTCTGGGGGAGAAAAGCTTATGGCTGCCAGAAAGCAGATGGAAAGAAGAGAACCCAAAACAAATCTACCAGAGGTACAAACAAACCCTTTGTCCCACTTCACATTCCTCTGTGTCCCACATCTCCCAATGGTCCCATCCCAAATTCATCAAAAGATTAATCCATCGGTTAGGTCAGTTCCTACATGACCCAGTTACTTCCCTAAAGCCATATCTCTGAGCACTTCACATGAAGCCAAAGTTTCAACTCCTGAATGGTTTGGAGGATATTTCATAAACAAACCATAATGCCTGCATATTATTTTATCACCTTTAATTTCCAGAATCTTAGTTGACACATTTAAATTGTACACTAATAGAAAACTATGTCAAGTTTTGATACTTATATGAATTGTTCTTATTTTAAAACAGACATAGGTGAGCTTTTATCTTCTGACAACAGGATATCATTCATGGATAAGGATAATCTGCTAATAACAATTAATTTAGGATGATTATATATTTCATCACAATCTTGCCAATGTTTTTCCCTATTCAATTGGTTAAAGATATAGAAAGTGTATCAGCACTATGGGTTAAAAAGTGTGAGACAGTATGCATATTCAATAACAATGTCTTTCATTAATGATACTCTGTTAGTCTTCCAGACAGGAGTCTAACAAACCTGATCTCTGAGAGGCTCCTCCCAGCAGCTGACTCAGACAGATGAAGAGATCCACAGTCAAAATAGTAGATAAAGCTTGGAAACTCTTATGGAATAGTTGTGGGAAGGATTGAGAATCCCGAAGGGGATAGATAGGAACTCCACAGGAAGACCAAAAGAGTCGACTCACCTGGACTCTTGGTACTCTCACAGACTGAACAAACAACCAAAGAGCATACAAAGATTAGACATAGCCCTCTTCCCCATTGCTCACATGTGTAGCAGCTGTGCAGTTTGGTCTTCATGTGAGCCTCAAACAACTGAAGCAGGGGCTATGTTGCCTGTCTGTGGAATATATTTTTCCAGGTAGACTGCATTGTCTGGCCTCAGTAGAAGAGGATGTGCCTAGCATCACAGAGATTTGATGTGCAGGGGCAGAAGGGGAGGGAGAGGAGGAAGGAAGGGGACCAGAGGGGGCTTCCACCCTTTCAGAGTAGAGGGGGAGGGAAGTGGGAGGAGAAATTGTGGGAGTGGTGCCTGGGAAGAGGGGCAGCAATTGGGTTGTAAAATAAGTAAGTAAGTAAGTAAGTAAGTAAGTAAGTGAGTTAGTAAGTAAGAAAGTAAGTAAGTAAGTTAGTAAGTAAGTTAGTAAGTAAGTAACTTAGTAAGTAAGTAAGTTAGTAAGTAAGTTATAAGTAAGTAAGTTAGTAAGTAAGTAAGTTAGTAAGTAAGTAAAGGAATTTCATACATAATAAAATAGTAGTGTCATTAAACAAAAATTTTATCACTGTAGTCATTAATACAAATGAAAGTTTGACAGAGTAAATGTGATAAACTCCACTAAGAAATCAGTTCCTTAGTGGCAGCTTAAATATTTTGCATAGGCTGTAGGATAGAATGTGTGGTTCTAGGCAGTGCAGCACACATGTGGAGTCAGTGCAGCCAGTGTCTATGTGTAGACCAGAAGAGCTAGAGGATCCATATGTACTTTCATATTACATGAGAAAAGATTAGATCTAGGCAAATCAATACTTTTTGTAAGCACTCTTTAGGTATTGGAATGTATCCATAAACAAATGACAATAATAACAATGGGTTAGAAGCTATCAAATAACATGGATACCTCAAAAAACTAAGCAGTTGTGGCTAGTTAGCTTAGTAAGGTGTTTTCTGTGTATGCAATGAGAATCCAAGGTTCAGTCTCCAGCACCCACATTAAAGCTGGGTTCAGCAGCATGCTTCTGTAATTCTAGTGCTAGGGCATGGACCTGCAGAGACAGGCAGATCCCTGGGGCTTATTGGTCAGCCAGTCTAGCCAAATTTGTGACCTCCAGGTTCAGTGAGAGATCTTGTATAAAAAAATAATAAAGATGGAGAGTGATTACAGAAGACACTAGTGTTAAAATACTGGCCTCCACATGCACATTCATATATGGGATATAGGAACCTGTATGTACATGTACATGTGCAGAGATATGTACATATGCTTTCATGCTGCCTGCCACACTTAGGGAGTATATGTATAACAGGACCAGATTTATTCTGTGTAAAAGGAATTAGGCATTCTAACTAGCCCATATAAAAGACACACAATCCAGGTATTTTATTTACAAGCCATAAGCTTAGATTGGGCAAGTTTGGAGCTATTCTAATTCATTTCACAGCCATAATGTTTCTTTTTACTTGCTGTTTTTCCTGACTACGTACTTACGGTCCATTTCTCATGGAGTCTTCTTCCACCTCCACACCCTTTCTTCTTCTTCTTCTTCTTCTTCTTCTTCTTCTTCTTCTTCTTCTTCTTCTTCTTCTTCTTCTTCTTCTTCTTCTTCTTCTTCTTCTTCTTCTTCTTCTTCTCCTCCTCCTCCTCCTCCTCCTCCTCCTCCTCCTCCCTCTCCCTCTCCCTCTCCCTCTCCCTCTCCCTCTCCCTCTCCCTCTCCCTCTCCCTCTCCCTCTCCCTCTCCCTCTCCCTCTCCCTCTCCCTCTCCCTCTCCCTCTCCCTCTCCCTCTCCCTCTCCCTCTCCCTCTCCCTCTCCTCCTTCTCCTTCTCCTTCTCCTTCTCCTTCTCCTTCTCCTTCTCCTTCTCCTTCTCCTTCTCCTTCTCCTTCTCCTTCTCCTTCTCCTTCTCCTTCTCCTTCTCCTTCTCCTTCTCCTTCTCCTTCTCCTTCTCCTTCTCCTTCTTCTTCTTCTTCTTCTTCTTCTTCTTCTTCTTCTTCTTCTTCTCTATCTCCCTGTAACCCCCTCACTGGATCCTCAAGAAAAGAGTTTACAAGAGAGAGGAAGCAGAGTGTTCAACCAGGATCTGTTTATTTATCTCCTTGAGATTGGTGTAGACAGTGAAGCAAGGTCACCCTAGAAGGTCTGCCTAGCTTGCCTTTTAATCCCATTACTATTCCTTTCTTCTTCTTTTTTAAAAAAATATTTATTTATTTATTTATTTATTTATTTACTTTATGTATATGAGTACTTTATCTGTGTGTACAAATGCATACCAGAAGAAGGCATCAGATCCCATATAGATGATTGTGAGCCACCACATGGGTGCTGGGAATTGAACTCAGAATCTCTGAAAGAGCAGCCAGTGTTCTTAACCACTGAGCCATCTCACCAGCCCTACTATTTCTTTTTATATATGAACACACACACACACACACACACACACACACACACACACACACACACACATCCCTACAGATATTCTTTCCAGTTCTATTATGTGTCTCGAATAGACAATACCAAGAAAAGAATACTACTTGCGTTCATTTATTTTAAAAATTGTTATATGAATACCAACATATCTAATTCTATGCCTTCGTTGTTCTGTTTCTTAGTTTATTTTAATCAAGGAAATATACCCCATCTTTGTCTGCATCTTTTCCTCTCTCCTCCATCTGATCCCTTTCAATAAAAATTGATCAATTTGACCAACTGTTGATTAGAGGAAAGAATCAGAAATAGTCTGAGGCTGTGCTCACAGTTATAGTTGCTTAATTATCAAAGCCTTTAGAACTGTAATCTAGAGTTTTCTTTTGGGGAAAATGAAATTCTTTTTTTGTTTGTTTGTTTTTGGTTTTTTTTTTGGTTTTTGGTTTTTGGTTTTTGGTTTTTGGTTTTTGGTTTTTGGTTTTTGGTTTTTGGTTTTTGGTTTTTGGTTTTTGGTTTTTGGTTTTTGGTTTTTGGTTTTTGGTTTTTGGTTTTTGGTTTTTGGTTTTTGGTTTTTAGAGACAGGGTTTCTCTGTGCAGTCCTGGCTGTCCTTGAATTCACTCTGTAGACGAGGCTGGCCTTGAACTCAGAAATCCACCTGCCTTTGCCTCCCAAGTAAGAAAATGAAATTCTAAATGCTTCTCTGTTTTTTTTAAGTTGATTATGCCTAGCAAGGTTTGACATTACTTTCCTTCCTTCTTTCCTTCCTTCCTTCCTTCCTTCCTTCCTTCCTTCCTTCCTTCCTTCCTTTCTTCCTTTCTTCCTTTCTTCCTTCTTTTCTCTCTGTCTCTCTTTATTTGTTTCTTTCTTCCTCTTCTCTCCCTTTCCACTCCCTGTCTGTTACTACATTTCTAAGAAGAAGGCAGGCAGCAAGAGCATTGCCAGTCTTATCAAAGCAAGTCTGTTTTAGTAGGAGCGGCAGTGACCTCCTGGTTTTTCTGTTACAGTCTTTTCAGCCCCCTTTCCCTTCTATTTTTCTTTTATTGAAAATAGATTTTCCATACAATATATTCTGGTTATGGCTTCTTTCACCTCAACCTCTCCAAGACCCTTATTTTCCTCACCTCTCATCCAAATCCACATTCTACTTGTCTCTCATTAGAAAACTAACAGGTATCCAAAGAACAACATTAATTTCTATACTTTTGAAGCTAGAATATCCTGAATATAAACTTTGAATTGCCATATTAATATTTATTTTCAACAGACTATGGGGAAACCAGAATGCTAAGTCAACGGAATAGAACAGATTTTGACAAGATCATAGAGGAAAACTTCCCCAAACTCAGGAAAGACATACCTATACCCCTCAACAAGAAGGAAACCATGCCTGGTAATGGAAACTTAGCTAGCTACCCAGAACTAATGATATCATGGATCTTGGGGCAGAAATTTTTCTAAGGAAGAGCACACCAGTTGATTAGCCAATATGAAAATGTCAGCCCTGAAAATGTACACATATAAGACAGACTTTGCAGGTTATATTTATGTATTTAGATACACTGTTGGGAGCCATTAAGGCAACGCTATTGTCCTGATCTCTGAATTGGGCCTCTCCCCCCAAGAAGAAAAGAGGGTCAAAAGCGGGCCACCGACACACCGCTCTGAGAACAACCACAGATTGTTCCAGCCCTAAGTCAGCGCCGGATGTCCTGACCTCAAGATACCCTGATACTGCCAAGTTCCTGCTTCCCCATGTAGCTGCCAAAAGAAAGAATTTCTATTGCCCCCCCTCCCATAAGTACTTCTCCTTTTGCTTGTATTTCCCCATCTCTCCACTGATAAGTATCTGTACTTCCCCGTTTCCTTGTGCAATTCTACTGCCCCATCCTTCCTGCTGAAAGGCACTTCCCCTTTTGCTTGTGTATTTAAACCTTGGGCCTGGCTAATACATTTGGGGGTCTTGATACAACTTCAGAATGCTTTCTGTGTCGTTATTCGTACAAGACCCTCGTCTCTCTCTACCCCCCATTTGGTTATTAGGAGGAGGTCCCCCGAGATCCTCGAATAACTGGACCTGCTGGACGGGTCAAGTGGCGCCCGACGTGGGGCACGAGGTACGACTACCCTCCGGACAACGGATTAAGGATTAAAAGGTACCGCGCAGACAGAGAAACAGTGGGACAGTCCACCGACACTTCACTCGAGTGTCGAGTACGGACGTCGGGAGGTAAACCTAGGCATTCAGTTGTTGTCCCATTAACCATGGGGCATTTAGTGAAGATATAAAGGGTTCTCTTAAGGAGAGAGGGATAAGAGTTTTAAAAAAAGGGGAATTTAATAATATATTTTTGTTTTGTGGACAAGAGATGTCCATGGCTGGTATTAAATGGTTCTGAAACTTAGAATAAAGTAGGCAAAGAAATCAATAGTTTAATAAAACAAAGAGAAGATGTCCATGAGTCCTTTTTTAGTTATTGGGGAATCATCAGAGATCTCCTTGAGCAGGCAGAAAAGGGCGCAAAAGGTGCTCGCCTCCTAGCCCTTACTGAAGATTTTTTAGAAAGCTCCCAATCGCCATCTCACAAAAGCAAAACTAAGCTGCCAGCGCACAGTATCTCTATTAGAAGGTTTAGCAGAAGGCTACTTGGTACCCAATAAATGAAATAAAGTTATTCAGTCTGTCCTCACTAGAGGCCAATATTTAACTTAAAAGTCAGAGTTTGTGGAAGACAGCCTCCTGGACTGCTGATAAAATCTGTGGTTAAGGCAATTTCGCTGCAGACAGAAAACAATTAGGGCTCTCCCCTATTGTCCTCGCCCAGACAGCACAAGCGGCCCTGAGAGCTTGGCGCGCTGTCTCTGCAGCATAGGGGCACTAACTATGCCCCTAACCAAGATTATACAAGGGCCCCAAGAATCCTATGCACAGTTCGTTGACAGATTGCAGGAAGCAGCTGAGAGAATTTTGGGACCTGAGGAAAGTGAGGGTCTGTTAGTTCGACAACTTGCTCTTGAAAACGCCAATTCAGCATGTAGGGCTGCCCTGAGAGGTAAAACCAAGAGTTTAGATATAAATGGTATGATCAAGCTTTGTAATGAGGTAGATGTGTTTTCTCAACAAGTTTCTAAGTCTATTAACCTGGCCATTGGGACTGCTCTAACTCCAGCTCCAAGATTGGTGCCGAGCCCTATTGGCCCAAGTTAGAAGTAGACATCTGTGTCCTCACATTGGGTGAAGATGTCGCCTGGGGCACCCCTGATTATTATATGCCTCAATTAACAGCAGTTAACACAGGTGAATTTGAGCCCCCTCCCCAAAAGATGTTTTTTCTCATCATCGGCCTAGTGTCCAGACTTTTACAAGGCCTAATGGTGACTCCTACAGTGGTTGACACCGACTACCATGGGGAGATAAAAATCTTAGTCACCGCCATGCAGGGACCACTTACCCTTAGGGCTGGAGAGCGCATAGCCCAAGCCTTACCACTCCCACTATTCGGCCATTTCCCTTATATGAAAGAGGAGCGAGGACCTTCCTCCCTGGGATCCTCAGAAGTCTACTGGGCACAGAAAATAACTGATTCATGGCCCATGCCGACTTTGTTTCTAGAGGACAAACAGTTTCAAGGGCTCCTGGATACCAGGGCAGATGTGACAGTAATTTCCTCAACACATTGGCCTGCAGCCTGGCCCTTACAGCCCACTAAGGGATGGTGTAATCCACTGATCATAAAATTTACTTCTAAGGGGAGAAACTTAGAGGCTTGAGAAAGTTCTCGCCCTCTCACCTGGGGCCTAAGATTGTATCAAGATAACTATGACAATGGCCTGACCTTTAAGGTTCCGCTTCTAACAATCATAAAGCATCCATAGGACTTCCAGGTACCCGCCCCCTGTTCCTGCCCCAGGGTGTGCTACGACCCTGTTTCAGCCCACTCTCCCTGTGGGGAGGCCCCCCCTCTTCCACTGATTTACTGCGGTCTATATTGAATGCTTCTGCTTTAGCCTTGTTGTATAAGACACAAAGAGATAATGCGTCAGAATCTGAAGATTGTTGGATGTGCTTTTCTGCTTCCCCGCACTTTTATGAGGGCATAGCCTTATTTAAAAATTTTACCCTGCTTTCAGACGCTAGGCAGCTTCCCCTTGAGTCAGTTCAGCTTACCTTGACAGAACTCTCTGGCGTAAGAAGTTGTGTGTTGGGCCCAGGCATGCTTCGAGGCCCTTGCTAGAGATTTACAATAACACATTTAGAGTAAATAAAAATGGGTTTTAAAGAGACTTCGTAAAGGTCAAAAAATTCATAGATTAGGTTTTATTGGAAGTTAAGAAATCATTTCCTAAAACATATATAATTCATTTTGTCAATGGTGTTTTTGTTGGTTGCAGAAAATAGAGAGCGTTTTTACAGATGGCTATAAAATATTTAACTAAGTGTGGACTAATAATGACTTCAAAAAAGATTTAGCATGGTAAAATTTAGGCTATTTGAAGCATTTAGTGTATAGAGATTGTGTGTTTTCTCAAAAATTTGCCCTCAGATTAAATAAATTAAAAGTTTTAGATGCTTGCCAGAAACTGTTAGAAAATTTTGGATTTTAATCTTGGTTTGACAAGCTACCTCTTCTTACAAGCAGGAAAGGAAAGAAAGGAATAAAAGAAAATGGATTTTAGAACTCTCCCAGGGACAGAGAGAAATCGGGGGACACCCTGTTTTATTCTCTCTGGCCCCTACAGGAGAAGCTCTCTCTACCCTCTTTCTATTGTCTATGGTTGGTGCACCAATCACTCGTCAATTCATGTATGTTTTCTGTTTCGTTGTCTAAATGATTGTTTCATTGTCTGAATGACTGGCTGTTTTATGTTTCATGTTAAAAAGAAAAGAAAAAAAATGGTTAAAACTTTACCTGCTGAATCACTCTCAGTTTGCACAACTGAGGCTGAGAGGCCCCTCCCTTTAGTTAAAAATCAAGCACAGCAAGAGAGGTCCTGCTGAAAAACTTGTTTTTAAAGAAAAAGAATCTACAACCTCTTAGTTCTAAGGCAAATAAGCTGATAGTTGTTTTTTCCTAAAAAATTCTCTGCAATTTTGTGATTATTGTGTTTAGCAAATGACAAAGTGTGTTTTTATCTTATAAGTATAGCTATAAAAAGTAAAAGTCTTTAATTGATCTAAATTTATAAGATTCGTGAAGCCACTTCATTTGGTTTTTGATTGATCTTAAAGGTATAAATATGATCTGCATATCTTGGCCATAGAGAATTGGCTTATAAGTTATTTGGGTATGATTAAAAAGGTATAACACTGGTTACAAAGTTAGCTTAAGTAGTAACTCAGGGCTAGAGTCATTTTCAAACAAAAGCACCTGATATAAACCAGCCCAGAAAACTAGTCCCTTAAAGATACTTCTAAATTGAGATAATATTTTAATTAATTCTTATCCTAAAAAGTAGACTTATAGAGATAAGATTTTAAAACAATGTCTCTTTAACAAAACATTAAAATTTACACTGTCATGCATTCATGAATTAGCAGCTAAACTTCGTAACGTGATAGTGATGTTTCTAGTATTGATTTTAAGGAAAATAAATTGTTTAAAATTGGGTCTTCCTTTCCAAAAGTTATAGATACATTCTAATATTACAACGAAAACTTAAAAATTATGGTTAAAATTTCCAGTGTTCCATTGACTGCAGCTTGCAGTTTGATTACAAATTTAAGATCTTTAATTCACCTGTATATTGTAATTAAGATAATTATAAGAGTAATCATCCTTAAGAAAGAGTATCAAAAATTAGAGGCATAGACAGTTAAATTGTTCCTCTAAAACTGGTCCTTATTACAGGAGGGTCAAGATGCTCAGATTAAAAAATATTCTACGTTTAAGTTAATGTAGCCCAGAGAAGATTGTGGCCTTCTTTTATTTTGCAAACAGCGCCTAAGAAAGTTTTTCCCTGTGTTCAAGAAAAGTTCTTTTTAGCTTTGTTACAGATCTATTCAAATGTTTAAAATAATGCTTAAATTCAAAGAGTTTTACTTTTAGTGAACTGGTGATCACTAGATAATTTTGCCTGTAGGTATGGCTAACATAGCTTTACAATATGTACGAAATTTTTATTGTCTGCTTCAATACAAGAAACAAAGTTTAAATCTTTCAGTGTATATTGTTTCCTAAGTGAAAAAAGTATTCTATTAGCTAATGCCTCCAAAGAGAAGTTTAAAGTTCTGAAAAGTAATTGTTGCTCCATAAGATTTAGAGGCAACATATTTTTAATATTTAGGATTTTAGTTACAGAATATCTAAGAAAGAAAAATTTATTTGCTTCAAAATTTTTATTTTCAAAAACCTCCAAGAGATGTTTTGTCAACAATTTAATGTTACACATGTTACTGAGATATTTTATAATTCTCAAAGACAAGATATTGTAAAACTTTAAAAACTATTCCTTCTTTAAAAACAAAGAAGGGGGGCAGGAATTATATCCCCGTGCACATTATTTAGATCACATTTTTGTTTTGGAAAAACTGGATATAATAGTGTCTAGGGCAGATAAAAAGGATCCACTTATTGGCACTTGCCATGATCCTGTTCAGATACTTAATATGGGGAAAAGGGGGAATGTTTCTGTTTTTTCCACAGAATGCTACAAGAGCATGCTAGCTTCCAATGTGACAGGCTGACCTGTGACCTGTGAGTGCCTGACAGTGGTGACGAAAAGGCTGTGCTGAGTGCACAAAAGAGGAGAAATTGGAGAGCAGCCACTTACAAACAGATAAAGAAACTTCGTATCTCCACCATGGGCTGCAGCAAGGAGTACCAACCTGGTGCCAACTTAAAATAAAAACAACTAAAAAAGCTGACTCGTGAGGCAAAAAGACTGGTACAGAGAATGTACAAGATGCTTTCGTCAGAGACACTGTTTTTGGCCATTCAGGCCAGCTCCTTTTAGCTATAAAAGTGTGTACCTTACCTATATGCTTATTGTTAGATAATTTTAAGAGTTAAGATCGCCAATCTTGGCAATTCTTTTTTATATTCATTGTAATTCTTGTCAATTAACTAATTGTGTAGATCCTAATTTAGATAAGGAATCTACTGTTATGTTTTTGTAAGAGACCTGCTTATGCTTTGCTGCCCATTAGAGTTAGAAAATGATCCTTGGTTTTAAAATCTGAAAATGCAAACTTTAAAAAGGTATCTACCACAGCTTTAGATCAGCAGCTACATACTGCCCATTTTGTTAATGATAAGCATAGGAATATTTCCATAGCTTTGTCAGAGCAACATATTATATAGATAAAAATTTAGAGGCAAAAGATGTCTTAGAAGTCTTAGCATAGGACAGGAGATAACATCCTAGAAAGTCCTTGAGCTGACCATGGACTTAGAATTCAAGAAGAAAGTTGCCTATTTAGTGACATTCAGAATTGCCTCTGGCATTACACTATCACTTTAATAAAAGCTAGGTCACTGCCTTACACAGGAATTTAGCATCAACTAGGAGAAAGGAAATTTAAGACCTAAAGAGGAACCAGAGTAGATACTTAGAACTGTAGATAACTGAGTTACACCCATACACAAGTATTTATAATGGCCTAGGGAAAAGGTGAACTACCAAAACTGGTTTTCAACCTCCCCCTGGCTTTCGACCTTGTTGCCCTCCCTTTTGGGACCCCTATTGGGACTCCTATTATTGATTTCCTTCGGTCCTTGGGCATTTCAGAAATTGACCTGATTTGTTAAATCTCAAATTGATTCATCTCTTTCAAGTGCATTTGTTTCAGTTCATTACCATTGGCTGGACGTTGGTGATAACAAGCAGGTTACTGGAGAAGAGGCAGACGCGGATGCCACTTCATCACCCTCTTCTCGGGGAGAGAGACTCAATTTCCATAAAATGCTTAAGTAAGATCATTCCCCTCCCCCTAAATTCGGCCATCAGTCTCATGCCACGAATCATTTATAGATTGCCGTAGTATGTGCTTCTGACATGGTAATATACATTCTCGCCACATTGGAAACTAAACAGTCATCCCAGGCTAGACATATCGTAAAATTGGAACTTGAAGCCTTCGCCCGTGAGAGTTGTAAGACTAAGTACTGCACAGAGATTAGTCTAGAAGCTGTTGGACAGTCTCTGAGAGGTATGTCTGATTGCATAAAGGTTGAGTGCCCTAGGGTCCTTTCCCCAGAAAAAACGGCACTGGAGCAGGTCGGGGTTACTCTGGGTAAAGATCTGTGGGCCTGAGAGTCAATCCTGTACATGGCCCTAACATTACACACTGGGGATCAGACATCTACCTCTACCCACGGAGCTTGCTTTGTTCCTAAATCCCTTGGCTAGCCCAAGTTATACCCAAAAGACTGGAACCATTAATTCAAGCCTCATAGATGACTTGTCCTTGTGTCCTTCGTGGTTTTA
Source organism: Mus musculus (assembly GCF_000001635.26). Classification (NCBI taxonomy): domain Eukaryota; kingdom Metazoa; phylum Chordata; class Mammalia; order Rodentia; family Muridae; genus Mus; species Mus musculus. The sequence continues at coordinate 3,059,390 of NC_000067.6, forward strand.
GAGAATCACCCGGTGAGCAAACAGACGTTTAGGCAGTCGTTAAAAACGTGGCTACAAATTTATTATACAATATGCCTTTATAAAGATATTAAAACGGGGGAGATGTTGGGAGCCATTAAGGCAATGCTATTGTCCTGATCTCTGAATTGGGCCTCTCCCCCCAAGAAGAAAAGAGGATCAAAAGCGGGCCACCGACACACCGCTCTGAGAACAACCACAGATTGTTCCAGCCCTAAGTCAGCACCGGATGTCCTGACCTCAAGATACCCTGATACCGCCAAGTTCCTGCTTCCCCGTGTAGCTGCCAAAAGAAAGAATTTCTATTGCCCCCCCCCTCCCATAAGTACTTCTCCTTTTGCTTGTATTTCCCCATCCCTCCACTGATAAGTATCTGTACTTCCCCGTTTCCTTGTGCAATTCTACTGCCCCATCCTTCCTGCTGAAAGGCACTTCCCCTTTTGCTTGTGTATTTAAACCTTGGGCCTGGCTAATACATTTGGGGGTCTTGATACAACTTCAGAACGGTTTCTGTGTCGTTATTCGTACAAGACCCTCGTCTTTCTCTACCCCCCATTTGGTTATTAGGAGGAGGTCCCCTCGAGATCCTCGAATAACTGGACCTGCTGGACGGGTCAATACACAAACAACTGCACACATACAGATACATATATGTATATAACAACAATTAATGGAAAATTGAATTTAAAAGAGAGCAAGAATGAGATTTATAGTCACAAATAAAAATTGTTTTAGATGTTAGCCTATTCTATAAGCAGTGTTATAAAGGATGATTTAAACTGGGTATTCTAAAATACTTTAGATGAATATTTATGGGACCTAGTGCACTCATGACAAACAATCAGGTACAGTTGAGTACACTCGTTTATATACCCAGTCTTATACTTTTACAACTAATTTTAGTTGGACAAAATTGCCTTGAATAACCAACTTTTCTCCATCATCTAGCTGTGTTCTATAAAAGTGGCCATTGAAAATAAAGATGGTGGTTTGAGAACTGGAAACTTACCAGTACAGTTTTGCCAAAGCTGGTGTACCATGGATGACTCCTCTGTTAATAGCAGTGGTGATAGGTCTGTAAGTTCTTAATCATCTTCTAGGGTAGAATATCTGGATTCAGTCCCAAACTGGCATAGAACTTTGCTTTGAAGAAATGCTAGCCAAAACTTTGGAACATACTTTTGGCTCATATTCTTGTTCGACCTGATTAATGATATTAATTGTCAATGTCCTTCTGGTTTTTTGAGATAGGCCCTCACCATATAGACTATGTTGACACTGAATTTTGAGCTCTCTTGCCAAGGCCTCTTGAACATGTAGATTAAAGGAGTGTGTCATGTGTTCTTAACTTTTATAAGTAATTCAAATACATGACTCTTCAAAACTTGCAGGGAGAATACAGTTTGACATTTTGTCAGTATATATAAACTTGACCATTATCTGCTACTTCCTATATGTCCTTTTTAAACAGAGAGAGGGATTTATCTGTGTGTTGTTTTTCTCATTGATGTTACCAAGAACCTGACGTAGGCAGGATGTGATGGTAGCAGGAGCAGCAGGCAGCTGACAGATGCTCAGTTTATGACTGCACTGAAAGTATAGGGAAAGCCAAGAATAAGTGATGAACAGCATGCCCCTCCCAAACAATCCCTAGTGACATAATTTCTCTGTCAAGGTCCTACCTTCCAAAGGTTTTATAACCTCCCAGAATAGTGCTGCTGGTTTGAACCAAGCACTGAAACACGGGCACCATAAAGACAGTATTTATTTTCCTCTCTAGCTTTTCACAAAAGATGGTTCCTGATTATCAGTGAGAATCACTGCTAATGCATGGGCTCCACCCCATAATAACAGAATCTATGTCTCTGAAATCAGGCAAAGAGGTCAGTGCTTAGGTTGGCAACACTCCTCCAGAGCTGAGAGTTGGCCGTCTCCCTATTCTAACTGACCAGGCCTTACCCGGAACCATCCTCACTGAATCGTACATTGAGGGAAACTTGTGAGGAGAAAATATCCTATTTTTGAAGGAGTACAGGAATTATACATCATCCTACTGCACCTGTCCTTGAATGCATGTGTGTGGGTCATTGTATGGGAGATGATTACTGTAGCCCCTTACTCCCTTGTCTAAGATGGAGTCTCCTTCATCTTTCCTTGAGTCTAAGAAGATGCCAGTTTCCTTCTTATTCTATCCACTAAATACAGCAGTGTTGTAGACTTCACCATGATAATGCTTTTTTTTGTCACTTTAGGTAATGTCAGGCATCCAGTGTCACCCGGCCTATTTTCTTAAGGCCTCACAACTATGAGCAGTTGTTGCTTCCCCAGTAAATAAAATTTACTACATCTTATGGATAAAGTAAACATTGAAGCTAATTGAAATCTTTTGGCTTTGCATTGGCAATTAGCAATTCTGCATTGTATCTATAGTGTAATTTTTTAAATAACTAACAAAACATGCCATTATGAGACCCAAGATATTCTTCCCTGGTTTTTTCTTCTTCCTCAATGTCAGTCTTCTTTTGTATTAAATTTTTTAATATATATGCTAGATTTTTTTAACTTCTACATACCTTTTAGAAGTAAATTCTCTAAAAATAAAGGTGTGAACTCAACACCAAATAGAAACAATAGTATATAAATAGTTTAATTTTGTTATTGTGTCTGTACTATATACTTAAAAATCCTCATTGAATGAATTGTAGAAATATGTCATATACATACATACATACATACATACATACATACATACATACATACACAGTCTTAGCAAAGGACAAAAGATAAAATCAATAATTAATAATCTAGCTGGGTATGATAGCACATGTTTTCTATGCCAATATTTAAGAAACTGAAACAGGTGGATGGAAATTTTGAAGTCAGTTTGGGTTACATTGTAGATCATATTTCAAACAAATTAATAAACCTGAGCAATTTAACAATCATTTTAGTAATTGACCCCAATTGTGAGATACTTGCTGTATGTGTGATTTTATTTAGTCACTACAAAGAATGCATATGATCCATAAAACTACAATTTTTAGCTTACAGATAAAAGCACTGAACTATATCCAGAACGCTGTAGTCTTCATATCACCAGGGGCTGAGGAAGTCATACGGAGCACATGTCTTACACCCTATTCCCAGTTTATACATTCTGACAGTCTGAGAGCTGCAGTCTTGGTTGGCTTCTGTGGCCTCTGTTCCAGGAATTAATTTGCTTTGTGCAATTCAGCTCTTAGCTGAGGTCATCTTGTGTAACCACCTGTAGCTGCCTGCGGCCACACTAACTAGGTTCCTGAGTAGGAAGCCGGAGCTGTATGGAAGGAAACGGCGAGAGAAATAATGGAGGCCAAGACATGTTTCTGTTCAAGGCCCCCAAGTTTACTAAGAGTCTGTGCTTATAAAGTGGGGAGGCCCACCCCCCCCCCCCACCAATCCATTCTTGGTGCCTGTTGCCAGCCTGTAGGTGATTTGCTGGATACTGTCTCCTGAATATCTCAAGGGCCTCTCAGCAGGTAGCAGTGTCTTGGAGAACAGCAACAGTTGACAGAACAATAGAGCCATTTAAATTGGAAGGTTCCACCCCAGGTGGTCTCATTCTCAGTGGCACCAAGGACTAAGCCAGCCTACTCAAGGCTGGGGGAGGCTACAATCTTGTCCTGTGAGATCAAGAAAAAAAAATGAATCAAACTCTTATTTCACATACTGAATAGATTTCAGTGTCTGTGGATTCTGTCTCAAAGTTCTTGCAAGCATGGACTCCTGAACTCATTTTCTTTTAGGTTCATTTCTCTTCTGCTCTGTATTGAAACTTAGACTGGTTTCCTCTCCTGATTTTGAGATGCATTTTTGTGTAGCAGATTTTAGTAAGTTTTAGGATTGAACAATGATCTAGACTCTTTTTTTTAAAGACATTTATTTATTTATTTATTTATTTATTTATTTATTTATTTATTTATTATACGTAAGTACACTGTAGCTGTCTTCAGACACACCAGAAGAGGGCGTCAGATCTCATTATGGGTAGTTGTGAGCTACCATGTGGTTGCTGGGATTTGAACTCAGGACCTTCGGAAGAGCAGTCGGATGCTCTTACCCACTGAGCCATTTCACCAGCCCAATGATCTAGACTCTTAAGCATTGTCTCCAACATGTGGCAGACTTGAGACTCAGCCCTTCATTCTTCTCCCTATTATGTGGCCACAGAAGCCAGTGCATTGTGGTGAGGCCCCATTAAAGGTACCACATGCTTTTTAAGTATGGAGAAATTTTGTTTTCAAGAGAGGGCCTTTAATTTATTTTTCCAGTGTTCTGAATGGACTACAACATGCAATCCTCCTGCCTCGGACTCCAAAGTTCTGCGACTACAAGCATCAGTCATCATGCCTGCTCGAGTCTGGAGAAATTAAGATAAGCAATTTTAAGATCATTGAGTTTCATATTGATTGTTTTGTCTAGAATGCTCATGAGGTTGCCAGGTCTCTTTTTTGTAATCAATTTTGTTCGCTGTTCTCTAGAAAAAAGACATATTTGCCCTCAATCCATATTTTGCTATAGTATATTGAACTGTAGTGTTGCAGACTCCTAACAGAGGAATTATTAGAAGTATTCATGTGGGCTGAAGAAAACAATAGGTTCTAGTGAGTGGTTTGCAATTCCTTCTTAAGTTGAGTCATTTATTTGTTTCCAATTTTTTCTTTCCTGTCTTTTAAAAAAATATTTTTTCTATATACTGGAGAATTTTATACTTGTATACAATGAAAGGTAATCATATGTATACTCTAAAATTTCTTTTTCAAATGGCACAAATCTTTCCCAACATATACCCTTTCTATCTTCTTTCTATCTATGTATCTATGCATCTATCATCTGTCTTTCTGTCTATCTATCTATCTAAATATCTATCGATCTATCTATCTATCTATCAATCTATCATCTATGTATCTACCTATATATGTATGTATGTATTTACCAATCTCTCTATATATTTATCTAACTATATGTCTATCTATGCATGTATGTACCTATATAACTATGTATGTATTTATGTATGTATGTATGTATGTATGTATGTATTCACCTATCTTCCTAAATCTAAAGTACTATCAGTGCTGCTCATATGTGAACAGGTTTAGGGGCATGTGATGGAGCAAGGGAACTTACCAATGATCACATTCTCAATAAGCACTGCTTTTCCTTCTCAAGCAGCTATCAACTGCCAATATCTCTTCAGGAAAGATTGTGGCCTAGGGAACATTTCCCTCTTGTCTCCCAGAATTTTAGATGGCTTGATCTTCTGTGGGTTTTGTGGGTAAACACAGATGCTGTGAGTTCATGAGTGCAATAGCTTTGTCAGGTCCAGAAGACAGAATTTTACAGCATTCCTCTCCACCATTTCTTTTGTATTTTTATCTCCTCTTCCTTAAGATTTATTTTTTATTATTTTTATTTTATTAGGTATTTTTCTAATTTACATTTCCAATGCTATCCCAAAAGTTCTCCATATCCTCCCCCGCGCCAATCCCCTACCCACCCACTCCCATTTCTTGGACCTGGCTTTCCCCTGTAGTGGGGCATATAAAGTTTGAATGACCAATGGGCCCCTCTTTCCATTGATGGCCGACAAGAGTTCTGGAGTACTGGTTAGTGCATATTGTTGTTCCACCTATAGGGTTAAAGTTCCCTTGACCTTGGGTACTTTTTGTAGCTCTTCCATTGAGGGCCCTGTGATCCATCCAATAGCTGACTGTGAGCATCCACTTCTGTGTTTGCTAGTCCCCGGCATAGTCTCCCAAAAGACAGCTATATCAGGGTCCTTTCAGCAAAATCTTGCTACTGTATGCAATGGTGTCAGCGTTTGGAGGCTGATTATGGGATGGATCTCTGGATATGGCAGTCTCTAGATGGTCCATCCTTTTGTCTCACCTCCAAACTTTGTCTGTGTAACTCTTTCCATTGGTGTTTTGTTCCCAATACTAAGAAGGGGCAAAGTGTTGACACTTTGGTCTTCATTCTTCTTGAGTTTCATGTGTTTCACAAATTGTATCTTATATCTTGGGTATTCTAAGTTTCTGGGCTAATATCCACTTATCAGTGAGAACATACCATTTGAGTTCTTTTGTGATTGGGTTACCGCACTCAGGATGATGCCAACCAGGTCCCACCATTTGCCTAGGAATTTCATAAATTCATTCTTTTTAATAGCTGAGTAGTACTCCATTGTGTAAATGTACCACATTTTTTATAACCATTCCTCTGTTGAGGGGCATCTGGGTTATTTCCAGTTTCTAGCTATTAGAAATAAGGCTGCTATGAACATAGTGTAGAATGTGTCTTTCTTACCAGTTGGAACATCTTCTGGATATGTGCCCAGGAGAGATATTGTGGGATCCTCCAATAGTACTATGTACAATTATCTGAGGAACCACCAGACTGATTTCCAGAGTGGTTGTACAAGCTTGCAATCCCACGAACAGTGGAAGCATATTCCTCTTTCTCCACATCCTTGCCAGCATCTGCTGTCAACTGAATTTTTGATCTTAGCCATTCTGACTGGTGTGAGATGGAATCTCAGGGTTGTTTTGATTTGCATTTCCCTGATGATTAAGGTTGCTGAACAATTTTTCTGGTGCTTCTCAGGCATTCAGTATTCCTCAGGTGAGAATAATTTTTTTTTTAGCTCTGAGCCCCATTTTTTAATGAGGTTATTTGATTTTCTGGAGTCCACCTTCTTGAGTTCTTTATATATATTGGATATTACTCCCCTATCTAATTTAGGATAGGTAAAGATCCTTTCCAATCTGTTGGTGGTCTTTTTGTCTTATTGACAGTGTCTTTTGCCTTACAGAACCTTTGCAGTATTATGAGGTCCCATTTGTCAATTCTCGATCTTACAGCACAAGCCATTACTGTTCTGTTCAGGAATTTTTCCCCTGTGCCCATATCTTCGAGGCTTTTCCCCAATTTCTTCTCTATTAGTTTCAGTGTCTCTGGTTTTATGTGGAGCTCCTTAATCCACTTAGATTTGACCTTAGTACAAGGAGATAGGAGTGGATCAATTCGCATTCTTCTACATGATAACCACCAGTTGTGGCAGCACCATTGTTGAAAATGCTGTCTTTTTTCCACTGGATGGTTTTAGCTCTCTTCTGGAAGGTCAAGTGACCATAGGTGTATGGGTTCATTTCTGGGTCTTCAATTCTATTCCATTTGTCTACTTGTCTGTCACTATACCAGTACCATGCAGTGATTATCACAATTGCTCTGTAGTACAGCTTTAGGTCAGGAATGGTGATTCCACCAGAGGTTCTTTTATACTTGAGAAGAGTTTTTGCTATCCTAGGTTTTTTGTTATATCAGATGAATTTGCAGAATCCTCTTTCTAATTTGTAGAAGAATTGAGTTGGAAATTTGATGGGGATTGCATTGAATCTGTAAATTGCTTTTGGCAAGATAGCCATTTTTACAATGTTGATCCTGCCAATCCATGACCATGGGAGATATTTCTGTCTTTTGAGATCTTCTTTAATTTTTTTTTCAGAGACTTGAAGTTCTTATTGTACAGATCTTTCACTTCCTTAGTAAGAGTCACGTCAAGGTATTTTATGTTATTTGTTATTATTGAGAAGGGTGTTGTTTCCCTAATTTCTATCTCAGCCTGTTTATTCTTTGTGTAAAGAAAGACCATTGACTTTTTAGAGTTAATTTTATATCCAGCTACTTCACCGAAGCTGTTTATCAGGTTTAGGAGTTCACTCATGGAATTTTTTGGGTCACATACATGTACTATCATATCATCTGCAAAAAGTGAAATTTTGACTTCTTTCTTTCCAATTTGTATCCCCTTGATCTCCTTTTGTTGTCAAATTGCTCTGGCTAAGACTTCAGGTACAATGTTAAATAGGGAGAAAGTGGCAGCCTTGTCTAGTCCCTGACTTTAGTGGGATTGCTTCCAGCTTCTCTCCATTTACCTTGATGTTGGCTACTGGTTTGCTGTAGAATGCTTTTATCATGTTTAGGTATGGGTCTTGAATTCCTGATGGATCCAAGACTTTTATTATGAATGGGTGTTGGATTTTTTCAAATGCGTTCTCCATGTCTAAGGAGATGATCATGTTGTTTTTGTCTTTGAGTTTGTTTATATAATGCATTATGTTGGTGGATTTCAGTATATTAAACCATCCCTGCGTCCCTGGAATAAAACCTACTTGGTCAGGATGGATGATTGTTTTAATGTGTTCTTGGATTTGGTAAGTGACAGTTTTATTGAGGATTTTTGCATTGATATTCATAAGGGAAATTGGTGTGAATTTCTTTATCTTTGTTGGATCTTTCTGTGGTTTAGTTATCAGAGTAATTGTGGCTTCATAGAATGAGTTGGGTGGAGTACCTTCTAGTTCTATTTTGTGGAATTGTTTGTCAAGAACAGGAATTAGATTTTCTGTGAAAGTCTGATAGAACTCGGCATTAAACCCATCTGGTCCTGGGTTTTTTTTGGTTGAGAGACTATTAATGACTGCTTCTATTTTTTTTTTAGGGGATATGGGACTATTTAGATCTTTAACTTGATCCTGATTTAACTTTAGTACCTGATATCTGTCTGGAAATTTGTCAATTTCATCCAGGCTTTCCAGTTTTCTTGAGTGCACCCTTTTGTAGAAGGATCTGATGGTGTTTTGGATTTCTTCAGGATCTGTTGTTATGTCTCTCTTTTCATTTATGGTTTTGATAATTAGGATGCTGTCCCTGTGCCCTCTAGTGAGTCTGCCTAAGGGTTCTTGTTGATTTTCTCAAAGAACCAGCACCTGGTTTGTTTGATTCTTTGAATAGTTCTTCTTGTTTCCACTTGGTTGATTTTGCACCAGAGTTTGATCATTTCCTGCTGTCTACTCCTCTTGGGTGAATTTGCTTCCTTTTTTTCTAGAGCTTTTAGGTGTTTTGTCAATCTGTGTGTGTGTGTTCTCTCTAGTTTCTTTTTGGAGGCACTCAGAGCTATGAGTTCCCCTCTTAGAAATGCTTTCATTTTATCCCATAAGTTTGGGTATGTTGTGGCTTCATTTTCATTAAACTCTAAACAGTCTTTAATTTTTTATCTTTATTCCTTCCTTTATTAATGTATCATTGTGAAGAATTTTGTTCAGTTTCCATGTGAATGTTGGCTTTCCATTACTTATGTTGTTAATGAAGATCAGCCTTAGTCCATGGTGGTCTGATAGGATGCATGGGACAATTTCAATATTTTTGTAACTGTTGTGGCCTGTTTTGTGACCAGTTTTATGATCAGTTTTGGAATAAGGTACCATGAGGTGCTGAGAAGAAGGTATATCCTTTTGTTTTAAGATAAAATGTTCTGTAGATATCTTTTAAGTCCATTTGTTTTATAACTTCTGTTAGTTTCACTGTGTCCCTGTTTAGTTCCTGTTTCCACGAGCTGTCCATTGATGAAAGTGGTGTGTTAAAGTCTCCCACTATTATTGTGTGAGGTGCAATATGTGCTTTGAGCTTTACTAAATTTTCTTTAATGAATGTGGCTACCTTTGCATTTGGAGTATAGGTATTCAGAATTGAGAGTTTCTCTTGGAGGATTTTACCGTTGACGAGTATGAAGTGTCCCTCCTTGTCTTTTTTGGTAACTTTGGGTTGGAAGTTGATTTTATCCGATATTAGAATGGCTACTCCAGCTTGTTTCTTCAGACCATTTGCTTGCAAATTTGTTTTCCAGCCTTTCACTCTGAGGTAGTGTCTGTCTTTTTCCCTGAGATGGGTTTCCTGTAAGCAGCAAAATGTTGAATCCTCTTTGTGTAGCTAGTCTGTTAGACTATGTCTTTTTATTGGGGAATTGAGTCCATTGATATTAAGAGATATTAAGGAAAAGTAATTGTTGCTTCCTTTTATTTTTGTTGTTAGAGTTGGAATTCTGTTCTTGTGGCTGTCTTCTTTTTAGTTTGTTGAAGGATTACTTTTGCTTTTTCTTGGGCATGGTTTCAGTCCTTGTATTTTTTTCTGTTATTATCCTTTGAAAAGCTGGATTCATGAAAAGATAATGTGTGAATTTGGTTTTGTCGTGGAAAACTTTGGTTTCTCCATCTATGGTAATTGAGAGTTTGGCTAGGTATAGTAGCCTGGGCTGGCATTTGTGTTCTCTTAGTGTCTGTATAACATCTATCCAGGCTCTTCTGGCTTTCATAGTCTCTGGTGAAAAGTCTGGTGTAATTCTGATAGGCCTGCCTTTATATGTTACTTGACCTTTCTCCCTTACTGCTTTTAATATTTTATCTTTATTTAATGCATTTGTTGTTCTGATTATTATGTGTCAGGAGGAATTTCTTTTCTGGTCCAGTCTATTTGGAGTTCTGTAGGCTTCTTGTATGTTCATGGGCATGTCTTTCTTTAAGTTTGGGAAGTTTTCTTCTATAATTATGTTAAAAATATTTGCTGGCCCTTTAAGTTGAAAATCTTCATTCTCATCTACTCCTATTATCCGTAGGTTTGGTCTTCTCATTGTGTCCTGGATTCCTGGATGTTTTGAGTTAGGACCTTTTGACATTTTGTATTTTTTTTTTTGATTGTTCTGCCAATGTTCTCTATGGAATCTTCTGCACCTAAGATTCTCTCTTCCATCCCTTGTATTCTTTTGATCATGGTCACATCTATGGATCCAGATTTCTTTCCTAGGATTTCAATCTCCAGCATTGCCTCCCTTTGTGTTTTCTCAATTGTGTCTACTTCCCTTTTTAGGTCTTGGATGGTTTTATTCAATTCCATCAACGGTTTGGTGGTGTTTTCCTGCAATTCTTTAATGGATTTTTATGCTTCCTCTTTAAGGTCTTCTACCTGTTTAGCAGTGTTCTCCTGTATTTCTTTAAGTGAGTTTTTAAAGTCCTTCTTGATGTTCTTTACCATCATCCTGAGATATGCTTTTAAATTCGGGTCTATCTTTTCGGGTGTGTTGGGGTGCCCAGGACTGGGTGGGTTGGGAGTGCTTCGTTCTGATGATGGTGAGTGGTCTTGGTTTCTGTTAGTAAGATTCTTACATTTGCCCTTCGCCATCTGGTAATCTCTGGAGTTAGTTGTTAGAGTTGTCTCTGGTTAGAGCTTGTTCCTCAGGTGATTATGTTAGCCTCTATCAGCAGACCTGGAAGACTAGATCTCTCCTGATTTTCAGTGGTCAGAGTACTCTTTGCAGGCAAGCTCTACTCTTGCAGCGAAGGTGCCCAGCTATCTGGTGTTCAAACCTGCCTCCTGGCAGAAGTTGTGTTCCACTCACCAGAGGTCCTAAGATCCCGTGGAGAGTCCTCTGAGGACCTTGGGGGTGTCCAAAGAATCTGCACCCATGGTGTGTTGGTGCTGGCACTGACTGGAAGAGACTTATGACCCTGTTCAGGCTGGGTTTTCTGCTTCCCTAATTCCTGAAATAATTCTCCATTGGAGCAGACCTCAAATCCAACCTGAAAGCAGCTAGTTACTTTATAATGGTCATAATACTATTGCACTAGTGGGCACAACTTGTCTGGCAGAATCAACACTGGGCAAGACTATTGATAACTTCTTTCCATCAGCAGTCTGCACAGCACCTTCCAGAGCTAGGAGTTTAGCTGAAAGGGAAAACCATTTTGTGTTTATTTTCTTTATTCCCTACTGCCAAAGTGTCCAGTAGATAACCAAGGTAATTGGTAATAGTCTTGAGTTTTGGAGATACCTGGGGTTTCACTGACCAATAACTTCCAATGAAGTATTCCTCTATTTGCATTGAATTTAATTGAGACATATGACAGAATTGTTATATTACTTAAACTGACAATATAAATACTGTGATTTGGGAATTCTGCAACCAAGCAGCTTTGCTATGCAAACTGCTTTCATCCTACATCCTGTGTATTTGTTTCATGAATGTCTTATCTTTCTATTCCTGTAATAAAATACCCAAGATAAGCAGCTTAAAGAAGGAAATCTTTATTTTGATTAATGATTTCAGAAACTTCAGTTTGTGGTCCACTAGTGCTGCTGCTTTGAGGCCTGGTAAGGAAATGGTATCGTGATGGAAGGGCATGTTAGAGAAATGCTCATCTAATGGCAGCTGAAAAACAGAGCAAGAAAGGAAAATGAGAAGCCATGTCTCTACCTTGCTCCTAGTTTCTGTCACATCCCCTCAATGCCATCAGCTGGCAACCAAGTCCTTAAACCGCTCATTTTTGTGGGCTATTTTAGATACAAGCTGTAGCAGTGAGAAGGGTATTTACTATGAATGCTCTATTTGCCAACTTCCATCTGGAGTCTTGGAATTCCTTCCTGCACCCCCATATTCCTGTCTGTTCAGGAAACTGTTTACTACTGCTAGAATCACTGCAAAGCTTACTTATGTGAGGTGTGTTTTGTCTTGACTTTATGAGTCTTACTGCAAATTTTGTCTTTGTCCTTGTCTAAAATCTAGTATGTATGTGGCTTCCAACTGGTGTTTAAATTCCTATGGAGATTGGTTCTGACCAGATTTTGACCTCGGTGATTGCTGTGTTGTGCTGTTTGAAGGTTCTTTTTCTAGCCTAGGGGTATTCTGCTGACCCTGTTTTGACACTAAGTCAGAACATGAGCTGTGAGTTTCCTGTGAGCTGGGTCTTGCACTCTGTTGACTCAGCAGAGGTCTTTATTAATGGTGTCCTAAAGCTGATTTGGTGACTATGGAGAGGACACTCACAGACCCTCCCCTTCCTTTTCCACTGTTGCTTCAGCACCCATTTCTGTCTGGGTCCCCATTCCTTTCTGCTTTTTAAAATTACCATTACTAGAGATACAGTTCAGATTTCTCATGCCCATCTTTAAGTTCTGCTAGTTTGCTGTTTGTGCCCCCCTTTTGGATAGATTCTAGGCTCTGTCTTTTGCTATGTAGATTTTCTATACAATTCTGTTATAAAGCTAGAGCTATTTAGGCAACATCTACCTCTTATGATAGCTAATTTAAAGTTTTATTTATTTATTTGCACGCATGTGCATATTTGTACACACAGACACACACAGACACACACACACAAGCACACACAAACTCGTGCTTGTACATGTGGCCTAGTATGCCTGTGGTAGTCAGAGAACATTTTTAGGAGTCATTATTTGCTTTGTAGACCATGTGAATGCTAGAGATTGAACTCAGATTATCGGACTCTGAAGTAAGCACTCTTATCTGTTGAGCCTCTTTGTAGACCTTCTGATAAATTATCTATCCTACCCTACTCACAGTCTTTGGAGATTCTGTCTCTTATCTGCCTTCTCTTTGAGGGACTACAGTCCATCACAATGGGAGAGATGTAGTGGCAGGAACATCAGGTGACTTGCCACATTGTGTTCACGGTCAGGAAGCAGAATGGTACTTCTTTTCAACATTTTCTGTTGTTCTGTTTTTTGTTTTGTTTTGTTTTGTTTTGATTTTTGTTTTGTTTTTTTTTTTGTTTGTCTTTATTTGAAGCAAAATATTATTCTGTAGCCCACACTGGTCTAGAATTTGTTATATATGGTACAAGATGATCGGGAATTTGGTGCAATCTTTCTGTTTCCACCTCTTAGGTGCTGCAATCACATGCCTGGGTAATATAGTGATAATTCAAATCCAAATGAATATTTTTAATTTAAAATCATGGTTTCCACCAACCAAAGAGTACACATGGTGGGAATCATGACTCCAGATGAATATGTAGCAGAGGATGGCCCTGTCGGTCATCAATGGGAGGAGAGGCCCTTGGTCATGTGAAGGCTCTATCCCCCAGTGTATGGAAATGCCAGGGCCAGGAAGTGGGAGTGGGTGGGTTGATGAGCAGGAAGAGTGGGGAGGAAGTAGAGAGTTTTCAGAAGGGAAACAAGGAAAGAGGATAACACTTGAAATGTAAATAAAGAAAATACCTAATAAAAATAAATAAAAACATGCTTTCAAAGGAAATAAAAAGTTGGATTCAAAAATTTAACTTTTGCTCATTTGGTATAATCAAGGAAAAGACCTTTGCATATAAAATATATTTTGAATAAAATTCAGTGGAAGAATGGAATAGAAATATAAGTTTAATGCTAAGTATAAGTACCAGTAAAAGAATAATAAAAAGAAATATAAGTTGGGTATACAGTTATTTGCCAGCACAAAGCCTTGGGTATGGTTCTTAGCACTAAGGAACCAGCCAAATCACCAACAAACAGAGGCATAAGGTTTTAGTGTTTACTATTTGTACTTTTGTGGATCATCTTGCCAGCCTGTAGTGCAACCATCTCTAATCCACCACCATGAAGGGAACTGTGATAATTCACTGGGCTTTTTCTGTGCAAGATGAAAAAAAGCCAGGTGAGGCTGATTTATGAGTAAGGGATGTGCATTCCTAACTCAAAAATCTGAAATTTGAAATGCCGCCCAAAATATGAAATTTCACTGGCTGAGACGGTGTAATAGTCAGAAATTTCCATCTGTGATTGCTTGTAAAGTCAAATGTTAGAGACTATGTATGTAGCATGTGCATGATATATACATGAAGTTGTATTCAGACTTGGGCCTTATCTCTAAGATGTGTCATTATAGGTATTCAAAAATTCTAAAACTGGCAAAATTCTGAAATCTGAAGCACTTTTGCATAAAGGACTCAATCTCTGTGCTACTGCTGAATTGCTGCTCCGGGCTGGGGGCCTCATGTTCACTGACTTTGAAGTTATTTAATTATCTCTTTTTCAATTCAGTTATTTTTTTTCACCAAAAAGGTAACAAATAGTTATTGATGAAATGAATCTTGTCTCTTTTCTCCAGATGCTTCAATAAATACCCCTAAATATTAATGAAGATTCCTGAACCATTCTAGGTGGGAGAAAGAAGAAGGAGCAGAGTCCCTATGTCCTTGTTCTAGGGTGACTGGATTGTAATTTGTGAATGCAGGTATAAAGTTAGAGAAATGACTTGATGATTCTTATGAACATTCTGTTCAAATAAATGATGATTCGGCTGTTGGATGTGTGTAATCCCCACTCCTGCTCATACACAGAGCATTTTAGGACCACCAGGCAATTTATCCCTGGGATGCAGGCCTGGGATATAATAGAAATAAAAAAGTTGAGACTATTATTTTTCTCATGAACACTCTTTTATATTGTTACAATCCAAAATTTTTCAGTAAGTTAGTTATAAAAGGACTTATAAGTTACTTATAAAATGGACTTGTAAAAGTCCATTTTAACAATGGCATTCTCTTGAAAGAAAGAAATATATTGGATGAAGTGCTTGGTTTTGTGCCTACATGCATGCATGCATGTGTGTGTATTGGGATTGACATTTTGCAGTTACTAGATCAGAATTCTATGACTAAGCTGTATATATCCAAACTGCTGTTTTGAGACAGTCTTTTAAAGTTGCTTCAGCTAGCCTTACTCTTGCAATGTTCCTGTCTCAGCCTACTGAGTATCTGAGATTTCAGACCTGTACCAGCTCACCTTTATGTCTGGCTTTTTGATGTCAGGTCTGTGGGTTCCTCCCTTTCACTCCTCTCCCGCCTATGAAATGCTAGTTCATTCTTCATAGAACAATTCAACCTCTTCTATGAAGACTCCATCCCCTCCAAAGTAGCCGATCACTTCTTTACTTTTCTGACATTTTGACAATATTTTTTTTCTTTCTCTTACTTTGCCACTGTTGTAATTGTGCATTTCCTGATGCACGTGGGACGGCTCAGGATGTTGGTATGATGAATTACTAACTCAAGATACTTAGATTATCCAGTTCTTTCACTTTGCCATTTCCTGTGATAAGAACAAAAAGAGAACTGTTGAAGGATCTAAGAGACATCAGATACTAAGTGGACTCAGTATATACTTATAGTATATTTCACTTAAACATCGACTAACACACATTCTGGTCAGCAGTACATAGAACCTTTTCTAAACTAGATCAATTTCTGGGACACAAAATAAATCTTAATCAATTCTGAAGTAGAATACAAGGAGTCAGTGAACCAAGATCTGGCTAAAGAGAAGATAAACATGATTGGTAGACCCTTGGTCCAAACAGCCAAAAAAAAAAAAAAAAAAAAAAAAAAAACAGAGAGGACTCAAATTAACAGAATGATAAATGAATAGGAAACCATTACAATAGACACCAAAGAAAATAAGAATATTGTAAGGGAAAATTTAAAAATATGTACTCCATTAAGTTGCAATATTGGAAAGAAACAAACTAACTTCTAGACTCATCCAAACTACTGAACAAGACACTGAAGTTAAATCAAGAAAAATTTAACAACTTAAACGTAACAAACCAGGAGACTGAAACAGTAATAAGAAGCTTAAACACTAAAAAGGTTCTGGCTCAGATACATTCACAGGAGTGTTCTATGAGACTGTGAAAGACCTACAGCCAGTCCTTCTTAAATCAGTCAAAGAACTAGAAATAAAAGGAGCACTCTTAAATACCTTCTCTAAAGCTAGTATTAGTCTAATACCCAAACCAGGTAACACACACAAACATACACACACAAAAATAAACATACATCTGAAAATCTTCAATAAAATAAGTATAAAATAAATACAGATGCATATCAAAAATAACATCCACTATCAACAAATTGGCTTTATCCTAGAGATGTGGATGTTGTTCAATGTATGTGTCAATATATGTAATAAGTTATGTAAATGAACAGAAAACAAAAGTGATATGATTATTCCAATAGATGAGGAAAAACATTTTCATAAAATCTAACACATTTTTATGATAAAAGAACAAAAGAGAGTAGAACTGGAGACCATGTAGCTCAACATAATAAAGACTATATATTACAAACCCACTGCCAACATAGTCCTAAATGCTGGAAAACTTGAAGTATTCCCTTTGAAATCATGAATGAGACAGGGTTGTTTATTATCTGTGCTCTTTAAAAATATTGTGACTGAAGCACTAGCTGTAGAAATAAGGGAGAGAAGGAAATTAAAGGGATACAAATTAAAAAGTCAAGCTATCCTTATTTGCAGGTGATATGACACTGTACAACAGAGATTTCAAATATTCTACCAAAAGCTTATAGAAATAATAAATAGTGAAATATCAGGCTAGAGAGTCAAATTACAAAATAAATAGCTTTCATATATATTACCAACAAACATGTAGAGAAGGAGATTACTGACATGTTTAGAATATCCTCAAAGAAAATGAATATCTAGAAACAACCTATCCAAGAAGTGAAGGACTTTTATAGTGAAAACTAAACCTCTGAAGAATAATAGTTTTGAAAAATATTCTAGATTCTAGAATCTAGAAAATAAAAGACTCATGTTCATATATTGACAGAGTCAACGAAAGTTCAGCACAAATGCTGTAAAATTCTGAACTTAAAGAAACTAAGAATATAGTTTCAACCATGGGTCTTCAAAATTCTCTGAGCTCCCAGGAGGGAGAGAATCTGGAGAGGTTTCAATAGTTGAAAGTGCTGGTGGATCAACAAGCCAATTCCAGTATTTTAAAAGATTCATCCTTGTACTTCTGTTACTCTAGAACCACTCCTGGTACCAATTTCTGTATTAGTCAGGGTTCTCTAGAGTCACAGAACTTATGGACAGTCTCTAGATAGTAAAGGAATTTATTGATGACTTACAGTCGGCAGCCCAATTCCTTACAATTGTTCAGTCGCAGCTGTGAATGGAAGTCCAAGGATCTAGCAGTTACTCAGTCTCACACGGCAAGCAGGCGAAGAAGCAAGAGCAAGAGCTAGACTCCCTTCTTCCAATGTTCTTATATTGTCTCCAGCAGAAGGTGTAGCCCAGATTAAAGGTGTGTTCCACCACACCTTTAATCCCAGATGAAAGGCATAGCCCAGATTAAAGGTGTGTTCCTTAAACTCGGAGATTCAATCTTCTGGAATCCATAGCCACTATGGCTCAAGATCTCCAAACCAAGATCCAGATAAGGATCTCCAAGCCTCCAGATAAGGGTCACTGGTGACCCTTCCAATTCTGGATTGTAGTTTATTCCAAATATAGTCAAGTTGACAACCAGGAATAACCACTACAGTAGTCTTGAATTAAAAGAACAGTTTTGTGGGGAATACCATTTAGGATATCGAGACATATTACAGAGCCATTGTAACAAAATCAATGTATAATTGGCACAAAATAGGTATGTAAACTAACAGAACAAAATAAAAAAACAAAAACAAAACAATATGAGTAGACATAAACACCCATATAATGCTTGACAAAGATTCCAAAAAAATACCTACTGGAGGAAAAGACACCATCTTCAACAAAGAGTCTTGGAAAAACTGGATGTTCACATGTGGAAGAATGAAATTAAACCACTACTTACCACCTTGTACAAAAACTAACTCCAAATAGGTCAAAGACTACAATGTGAAATCTGAAAAAATAGAACCACTAAAAGAAAAATACTAAAACTGTAGAAGAAAAGCAGTACCCTCAAAGATATTGGTTTAACAATGTACTTACTGAATAGAATTCAGTTTGCACAGGAATTGAAGCCAAAAAAATGACATGAAACTACAATGCTTTTGTGTTCTAAAAATATGATTAACTGAGTCAAAAGAAACCATACAGAAGAGAAAGAATCTTTGCCAGCTATGCATCTAACAGAATTAGTATTCAGAAATACATAGAACCTCCCCAAATGAAGACTCAACAAAACCAAACAATCCATTGAAGTGTTGTATGGATTTAAACAGAGTTCTCAAAAAGAAGAAATAAAATGGTGAATAAATATCTTTTAAAAGAATTCATCTTCCTTGGAAATTATAGAAATGCAAATCAAAACAACTCTGAAATTTCTTCTCACCCCAGTTAGAATGTCTAGATCAACAAAACCATAAATTCTTTAGAGGATGCTGTACTACTGCTTAGCATACGCCAAAGGACTCAATATACAACCCACAGATATTAGCTTAGCTTTGTTCATTGTTCCACTATTCGCAATAACTAGGAAATAGAAGAACTCTAGTATGTACTTAACCAATGAATTATAATGAAAATGTAATACATATGCACTATGGAATACTAGCCAGTTGTAAAGAAAATTGAAATTTGACAGAACTAAAAATACCATATTGAGTGAAGTAACTTAGACTCAGGTAGTCAATCATCACATGTTCTTTCTCATCTGTGGTTTCTAGTTCTAAATCTTCATGTGAATATATAACCTAGAGTAATTGGAGAAGACAGGAGGGTAAAAATGGGACCATGGGGGACAGAGGATAACTATAGAGAGGAATAGGAAAATACAAGTGATTTTGGAAGGCTGAAATGTAAATGTGTGTGTGTGTGTGTGTGTGTGTGTGTGTGCATGAGCTCACTTATGTGTACACATGTTTTATTGGAGTAAGTGAGAGATGTCAATATGGAAGAAGAGAGAATACGAAGGATAAAATAACTGTCAGATATTTGAAAAAGAATGAAATCACTTATATCTCTGGAATTATATATGCATATACAGTTCAAATGAAGTTACTCTATTTGGGATGATAATAGAGTCACAGACTATTTAACAAAACCCCGATATCAGGATGAGAAACACCCTTTTGAGTTGGTTAGGTCTGTAAAAGACACTTCAAAAACAATAAAGATTACTGCTGTTGCACTTGAATGCTAGTTTCTATTACCAAAGGAACCATTCACTTTAGGTGCAAGACCTGAAGAACCTTAGATGTGTCCTTGAGTATCAGATTTTATAGTACTGGAATGTGTTTTATAAGTTTCCATGGGAGAAAAGCAACCAATAGTTCCACCCTGCTGCAACACAAGACTAGACGACAAGATAATCTGAAGATTGTAATAGTGGTGCTCATAACTTTGTGGCAATTAATATTCTTAAGTCTCTCTTAACAGAAGGGAAAGCATGCTTTAAATGGAAAACCTAGCTAACCACTCAGTGCTAGTGAGGTCTTAGAAGACAACATATTAATATACCCCAGTATAGGGTACTACCAGGGCTAGGAAGAGGGGGTGAGTGGGTTGGTGAGCAGGAGGAGGGGGGAATGAATAGGGGGTTTTCGGAGGGGAAACTAGGAAAAGGGAATAACATTTGAAATGTAAATAAATAAAATATCTAATTAAAAAAATCATTGGCTAGCAATGACAAGAAGAAGAAGAAGAAGAAGAAGAAGAAGAAGAAGAAGAAGAAGAAGAAGACAACCTATTACTGCCACATTATTAGAGCAGCTTAATTCTTAACTGCATTCTAAATATTTATCCTCATATTAACAACTATTTTAACTATTACCCCTTGTCAGAGAAGCTTCTCTTTGCAATAGAAGTATACCATCACAGAACACCACAATTGGTCAAAATACAAAGAGGTTATTGTAGGGTACTTAGGCCAAGTTGACAAATCTATAAAGGCTCAACAAACAATATGAAAGTGGAGTTGGAAAGACTGTAAGAACCAGAGGACAAGAAAGGCTTCTGTGAGATTGTATGCTCTAGAAATGACCAGGAAGTTTCACCTATACTACCATAACACCATGACTGGCTAAACAAAATCTGAAGAAGTAAAACACCAATAGATATATTAACATGAAACAGAAAAATTTCGCAGGACACTGTATGTAGACAAAGAGTTGCAGGTGATTAAGAAATGCTGAAAGCAAGAGAAATTGTCTTCCTAGGTGATGAGTTCCATGATTAGTTATTTAATAACAGGTGGTAAGCCTTGAGCTCATATTCATGCAAGTAATAGTAAAAGAACCAAACAAATTGTGTGTGTGTGTATATGTGTGTGTGTTGTGTATCTATACACATGTGTATACACATGTATACATATTATTCTAACACCTAAAAATGGAAGTAGAAGCAATAAAGAAATCACAAATGGAGGCAACCCTGGAAGTAGAAAACCTGGAAAGAGATCAGGAGTTTCAGATGCAAGCATCACCAACAGAGTACAAGAGATAGAAGAGAGCATCTCAGGAATAGAAGAAACCACAGAAGATACTGACACAATGGCCAAAGAAAATACACAGCATAGAAAACTCCTAACTCAAAACATCTAGGAAATCCAGGACACAATGAAAAACCAAACCTAATAATAATAGGAACAGAAGAGAGTGAAGATTCCCATCTCAATGGATCAGAAAATAAGTTCAATAAAATCATAAAAGAAAACTTCCTTAACCTAAAGAAAGAGATGGCCATAAAAATACAAATAAGCCTATAGAACACCAGACAGATTGGACCAGAAAAGAAAATCCTCCCATCACATAATAAGCAAAATACTAAATGAACAAAACAGAGAAAGAATATTAAAAGCTGTAAGGCAAAAAGACCAAGTAACCTATAAAGGCAGACCTGTCAGAATTACACCAGACTTCTCAATAGAGACTTTAAAAGCCAGAAGATCCTGGGCAGATGTCATTTAGATCTTAAGAGAACACAAATACCAGCCCAGGATACTATGCCCAACAAAACTCTGAATCATCATAGATGGAGAAATCAAAACATTTCATGACAAAACCAAATTTAAACAATATATATCTACTAAGCCAACAGAAGATTCTAAGAGGAAAACTCCAATACAAGGAGGGTATTTACACCAAACAAAAAGCAAGAAATTAATTATCTTACTATAAACTCAAAAGGAGAGAATCACAAACACATAACTGCCTCCATTAACAAATATAACACGTACTGGCAATCATCCGTCTTTAATATCTCTCAATATCAACTGACTCACTTTCCCATTAAAAATACATAAGCTAACAGACTGGATATGTAAGCAGGACCCAGCATTTTGCTGCATAGAGGAAATGCACCTCAATGACAAAGACAGACACTACCTCAGAGTAAAAGGCTGGAAAAAGGTCTTCCAAGCATATTGTCCCAAGAAAGAAACGGGAGTTGTCATCCTAATAACCAATAAAAGAGGCTTTCTACCAAAAGTTATAAAACAAGATGGAGAAGGACACTTCATCTTCATCAAAGGAAAAATCTAACAAGAAGAACTCTCAATTCTGAACATCTAAGCCCTAAATGCAAGGGCACCCACATCCATAAAAGAAACTTTACTAAAGCTCAAAACACATACTGAACCTCACACAACAATAATGGGAAGAGTTCAACATCACACTTTCACCAATGGGCAGGTCATTGAAACAGAAACCAAAGAGAGACACAGTGAAACTATTAGAAATTATGAACCAAATGGATTGAACAGATAAATACAAAATATTTCACCATAAAACAAAAGAAGTAAACTCACACACGTATGGATACGTGATCCTTGACAAAGAAGCCAAAAAAAAAATCTACAATGGAAAAAAGAAAACATCTTCAATAAATGGTGTGATCTAAATGGCAGTCTGTATGCAATAAAGTGAAAATAGATCCATAATTATCACCTTGCACAAAGCTCAATTCCAAGCAGAGCAAGAAACTCATAAGATACCCTGAATCTAATAGAAGAGAGAGTGGGAAAGAGATTCAGAACTCATTGGGATAGGGGAAATTTTTCTGAACAGAACTCCAATAGCTCAATCTCTAAGATCAAGAATTGATAAATGGGGCTTCATGAAACTGAAAAGCTTCTGTAAGGCAAAAGCCAAAGTTAATAAGACAAATAGGTGAAATGTCTTCAGTAACCCCCGCATCCAATAGAGGTCTAATATCCAAAATATATAAAGAACTCAAAAAGCAACCTCCAAGATTCCAAATAACCCCATTAAAAATGGGGTACAGAGTTAAACACAGAATTCACAACATAAGAATCAAAAATGGCTGAGAAGCACTTGAAATGTACAAAGCTTTTAGTCATCAGGGAAATGCAAACCAAAATGACCCTGATATTCCACCTTACAACAATCAGAATGTCTAAGATCAAAAACTCAGGTGATAGCAGATGCTGGAGAGGATGTGGAGAAAGAAGGGCATTCCTCCATTTGGTGGGATTGCAAACTGGTACAACCATTCTGGCAATCAATTTGGTGTTTCCTCAGAAACTTCGAAATAATTCTACTCGAAGACCTAGCTATGACACTCTCAACTAGAGTGGCAATTCTGAGCAGAGTACACAGGGTGGGACTCATGGCTTCAGTGTTGGGAAATGCCAGGACCAGGAAGCAGGAGTGGGTGGGTTGGTGAGCAGGAAGATGGGGGAGGGGATGGGGGGGTCTTCAGAGGGGAAACCAGGAAAGGGGATAACATTTGAAATGTAAATAAAGAAAGTATCTAATAAAAAATAAATAATTAAAATTAAAAACATTTTAACAATAAAAATATTAATGCATGCCAAAAACACACAGAAATATCAGAATATGTTTTTGTTTTAATACCAGATATGAGATATGGGGCTGCTTCATATTGTCCAGAGCAGCTGACTATGGTTTGTCTCATGCTCTAGAAGGGATATGATTCTGCCTGCTGCAGCTAGTTTCTGTGATTGTGTGATGTTTGGAATTCTGGAAACTTTTCAGAGAGTATATAAGTACATAAGTATCCCAAGAGGCAGGGTGGCTTGTTGGTTGTTGGTTGTGGGTTAGTTGCCATTGTTTGCTGTTGGTTGAGGTTGTTGCATTTGTTTAGTCATGTGCAAAAAAAAAAAAAGTACATAGAATTGGAAATTAGATATCCTGATGGTGAAGATCAAACTTGTCCCAAGTCCTGTAATGATAATATCACCTTCTTTCCCTTCTATCATTTCTTGTTTCCTATCTAGTGTTAGGGAATTGAAAGGGTGCAAGAGAAGGTGTAGAGAAGGGTGGAAGAAAGGAGAACCAACAAAGTATCCAAAGTTGAGCTACACAGATCATTGCCAGTCTCTCTCTCTCTCTTCCTCTCTCTCTCTCTCTTTCTCTCTCTCTCTCTCTCTCTCTCTCTCTCTCTCTCTCTCTCTCTCTCTCTCTCCCTCTCCCTCTCTCTCTCTCTCTCTCTCTCTCTCTCTCTCTCTCTCTCTCTCTCTCTCTCCCCCTCCCTCCCTTCTGTGGGGAGTGGGTATGCCTGTAGTCCCAAGATGGCACCCGGGACTGCAGCCAAGTCTTATGACTTGACTTGACTTCCTCATACACCTGAAAATAAGCCATGTCCATCATGTGAGCTGCGCAGGTGCACCATGACGCAAGATCAGGCCATTTGACAAAGGCCAATGAACTGAGATTACACGGACTGGGCTGATGGGGCATGGTTGAGGGGTTATATAAGGGTTTGCTATTGAGGGCTAAAGAGAGATTCCTGCTTGCATGTTGAAAGGTTCCTGAATAAACTGCTTTGAGAAAAATGCTGTGTCATCTCTCTTTTCTGCTGGTTGGAGACAGAAGCGACACACTTCCTTCCTCCTTCCCTTCTTTTGTTGATGATAGCTATTCTGATTGAGGGGAAATACTATGAAAAAATTCAGTTCTTAAAAAAATATAAACACACCAGGCGGTGGTGGTGCATGCCTTTAATTCCAGCACTTGGGAGGCATAGCCACGCAGATTTCTGAGTTCAAGGTCAGTCTGGTCTACAAAGTGAGTTCCAGGAAATCCAGGACTATACAGAGAAACCCTCTCTTGAAAAACCAAAAAAAAAAAAAAAAAAAAAAAAAACACAGTTTGCAAATTCATTTGGAATAACTAAAATCCAGGATAGCAAAATCTATTCTCAATAACAAAATAACTTCTGGGGAAATCACCATCCCTGCCTGACCTTGACCTGTACTACAGGGCAATAGTGATAAAAAAACAAACAAACAAACAAACAACAACAACACACAAAAACACTGCACGATATTGGTATAGTGACAGGCAGGTAGATCAATGGGAAAGAATTGAAGACCCAGAAATAAGCTCACACACCTATGGTCACTTAATCTTTGACAAAGGCGCTAAAACCAGCCAGTGGGAAAAAGAGAGCATTTTCAATGAATGGTGCTGGTTCTACTGGTAGTCAGCATATAGAAGAATGCAGATCAATCCATTCTTGTCTCCTTGTACAAAGCTCAAGTCCAAGTGGATCAAGGACTGCCACATAAAACCAGATACACTGAAACTAATAAAAACGAAAGTAGAGAAGAGCCTTGAACATGTGGGCACAGGGTAAAATTTCCTGAACAGAACACCAACAGCTTATGCTCTAAGATCAAGAATTGATAAATGCCTCATAAAATTGCAAAGTTTCTGTGAGGCAAAGGACACTGTCAACAGGACAAAATAGCAACCAAAATATTGGGAAAAGATCTTAACCAATCCTATATCTAATAGAGGGCTAATATCCAATATATACAAAGAACTGATGAAGTTAGACTCCAGAGAACCAAATAACCCCATCAAAAATGGGGTACAAAGGTAAACAAATAATTTTCAAGTAAGGAATACTGAATGGCTGAGAAGCACCTAAAGATATGTTCAACATCCTTAATCAACAGGGAAATGTAAGTCAAAAAACCCGAGATTCCACCTCATACCAGTCTGAATGACTAAGTTAAAGAGTCAGGTGACAGCAGATGCTGGCGAGGATATGGAGAAAGCAGTATACTCCCCCATTGTTAGTGGAATTGCAAGCTGGTACAACTGCTCTGGAAATAGGTGTGTTGGTTCCTCAGAAAACTGGGCATAGACCTGAGGATTCAGCTACACCACTCCTGGGCACATACCCCAAAGATGCTCCAACATATAACAAGGACACATCCTTCACTATGTTCATAGCAGCCTTATTTATAATAGCCAGAAGCTGGAAAGAACCCAGATGTCCCTTAATAGAGAAATTGATACAGAAACTGTGGTAATTTACACAATGGAGCACTACTCAGCTATTAAAAACAATGAATTCATGAAATTCTTAGAAAAATGAATGGAACTAGAAAATATCATCCTGAGTGAGGAAACTAAGTCACAAAAGAATACACATGATATGCAATCACTGATAAGTGGATATTATCCCAAAAGTTTGGAATACTCAAGATACAATTCACAAACCATAGGAAGTTCAAGAAGGGAGATGATGGTAGAGGACATCAAGAAGGACTTTAATAACTCACTTAAAGAAATACAGGAGAACACTGCAAAAGAGTTACAAGTCCTTAACGAAAAACACGAAAACACAACCAAACAGGTAGAAGTCCTTAAAGAAAAACAGGAAAACACATCCAAACAGGTGATGGAAATGAACGAAACCATACTAGACCTAAAAAGCGAAGTAGACACAATAAAGAAAACTCAAAATGAGGCAATGCTAGAGATAGAAACCCTAGGAAAGAAATCTGGAACCATAGATGCAAGCATCAGCAACAGAATACAAGAGATGGAAGACAGAATGTTAGGTGCAGAAGATTCCATAGAGAACATCAGCCCAACAATCAAAGAAAATGCAAAATGCAAAAAGATCCTAACTCAAAACATCCAGGAAATCCAGGACACAATGAGAAGACCAAACCTATGGGTAATAGGAGTAGATGAGAATGAAGATTTTCAACTTAAAGGGCCAGCTAATATCTCCAACAAAATTATTGAAGAAAACTTCCCAAATCTAAAGAAAGAGATGCCCATGAACATACAAGAAGCCTACAGAACTCCAAATAGACTGGACCAGAAAAGAAATTCCTCCTGACACATAATAATCAGAACAACAAATGCACTAAATAAAGATAGAATATTAAAAGCAGCAAGGGAAAACTGTCAAGTAACATATAAAGGCAGGCCTATCAGAATTACACCAGAGTTTTCACCAGAGACTATGAAAGCCAGAAGATCCTGGACAGATGTCAACATATCTATCAATATTGCGCTTGTTCTCGTCTTATATATGCAGCCTTTTCTAAGAGTGATAATGTCATAGCCTGCAGGCTTTCTGGTATTCTGGGTTGCACACTTTCTTCTTAGATGTTCCCTGAGATACAGAAAATTTCAAAGTAGTACAGTTTCTAAACTTTTGGCATGGTAAAGATTTGGTATTAATTTTTCATAATCTATCTGTGGTCAAATGAAATACCTATAATTTCCATTTATTTGATTACACTCAAAAACATTTAAGTCACAATGAAAAGAAAACATTTTTATTTCCTTATAACATTACCGTAATTACTTATTTTGGAACTATGTGTTAGTTGGGCACTACAAAACTTCTTGGATTTTTAATCAAATAGACATTGTACCAGAATTTCCAGCTACATGGGTTGTTCTATGCTCACCATCAGAGCTGTGGCCCAACCACAGCTTCAAAATTGCATCCTTTTAATGAACTCTATTCTCTAGTGTCGAAATGGGCATCCACTCTTCTTTTTTAACTTTTTTTTCTGAATAAATTTTTATTAGATAATTTCTTTATATACATTTCAAATGTTATTCCCTTTCCTGGTTTCCCCTCTGAAAACCACCTATCAATTCCACCTTCTCCTGCTCCCCAACCCACCCACCCCTGCTTCCTGGTCCTGGCATTCCTTACAATACTGGGGCTCCTATTAAGAGTGGATGCCAGCTGGGCGTGGTGGCGCACGCCTTTATCCCAGCACTCGGGAGGCAGAGGCAGGCGGATTTCTGAGTTTGAGGCCAGCCTCTTCTACAAAGTGAGCTCCAGAACAGCCAGGGCTATACAGAGAAACCCTGTCTCAAAAAAACAAAAAAACCCAAACAAACAACAACAACAACAAAAAACAAAAGAGTGGATGCCTGAGCTTTCGATATTAGCCCAGAAGCTCTGGAATCCACTTTTTTGTGGGTATTTTCTTTATTTACATTTCTAGGTTTCCCCTTTCTCCTGGAAACCCCCATCCCATCCTCCCCTTGCTTCTATAATGGTGCTCCTCCACTCACCCACACACTCCCACCTTCTCACTCTCCAGTCCCCTACACTGTATCATCTATCCAGCTTTCATAGGACCAAGGACCTCTCCCATTGATGCCTGACAAGGCCAACATCTGCTACATATACAGCTGGAGCCATGTATACTCCTTGATTGGTGGCTTAGTCCCTGGAGGCTCGGGGGGGGGTGGGGTTGGTTGGTTGATATTATTGTTCTTATGGGGTTGCAAACCCTTTCAACTTTTTCAGTCCTGTCTCTAACTCCTCTATTGGGGACCCAGAGCTCAGTCCTATGGTTGGCTGTGAGCATCGCTTCTGTATTTGTAAGGCTCTGGCAGGACCTCTCAGGGGACAACTATATCAGGCTCCTGTCAGCATGCACATGGCATCCACAATAGTGTCTGGTTTTGGTAACTGTATATGGAAGCAATCCCCAGGTGGAGCAGTCTCTGGTTGGCCTTTCCTTCAGTCTCTGCTCTATACTTTATCTACATATTTACTTCTGTGCGTATTTTGTTCTCTCTTTTTTTTAAAATATTTTTTATTACATATTTTCCTCAATTACATTTTCAATGCTATCCCAAAAGTCCCCCATACCCTCCCCTCCCCCCACTTCCCTAACCACCCATTCTCATTATTTTGGCCCTGGCATTCCCCTGTACTGGGGCCTATCAAGTTTGCATGACCAATGGTCCTCTCTTTCCAGTGATGGCCGACTAGGCCATCTTTTGATACATATGCAGCTAGAGTCAAGAGCTCCGGGGTACTGGTTAGTTCATGATGTCGTTCCACCTATAGGGTTGCAGATCCCTTTAGCTCCTTGGATATTTTCTCTAGCTCCTCCATTGGGGGCCCTGTGATCCATCCAATAACTGACTGTGAGCATCCACTTCTGTGTTTGCTAGGCCCCAGCATAGTCTCAAAAGAGACAGCTATATCGGGGTCCTTTCAGCAAAATTTTGCTAGTGTATGCAATGGTGTCAGCATTTGGAAGCTGATTATCGGTTGGATCCCTGGATATGGCAGTCTCTAGATGGTCCATCCTTTCGTCACAGCTCCTAAATTTGTCTCTGTAACTCCTTCCATGGGTATTTTGTTCCCAATTCTAAGAAGGGGCACAGTGTCCACACTTTGGTCTTCATTCTTCTTGAGTTTCATGCGTTTAGCAAATTGTATCTTATATCTTGGGTATCCTAAGTTTTGGGCTAATATCCACTTATCAGTAAGTATATATTGTGTGAGTTCCTTTGTGATTGTTTTACCTCTCTCAGGATGATGCCCTCCAGGTCCATCCATTTGCTTAGGAATTACATAAATTCATTCTTTTTAATAGCTGAGTAGTACTCCATTATGTAAATGTACCACATTTTCTGTATTAATTCCTCTTGAGGGGCATCTGTGTTCTTTCCAGCTTCTGGTTATTATAAATAAGGCTGCTATAAACATAGAGGAACATGTGTCCTTCTCACTGGTTGGGAAATCTTCTGGATATATGCCCAGGAGAAGTATTGCTGGATCCTCCGGTAGTACTATGTCCAATTTTCTAAGGAACCACCAGACTGATTTCCAGAGTGGTTGTACAAGCTTGCAATCCCACCAGCTATAAAGGAGTGTTCCTCTTTCTCCACATCCTCACCAGCATCTGCTGTCACCTTAATTTTTCAACTTAGCCATTCTGACAGGTGTGAGGTGGAATCTCAGGGTTGTTTTGATTTGCATTTCCCTGATGATTAAGGATGTTGAACATTTTTTCAGGTGCTTCTCTGCCATTCGGTATTCCTCAGGTGAGAATTCTTTGTTCAGTTCTGAGCCCCATTTTTTAATGGGGTTATTTGATTTTCTGAAGTCCACCTTCTTGAGTTCTTTATATATGTTGGATATTAGTCCCCTATCTGATTTAGGATAGGTAAAGATCCTTTCCCAATTTGTTGGTGGTCTTTTTGTCTTGTTGACAGTGTCTTTTGCCTTACAGAAGCTTTGCAGTTTGATGAGGTACCACTTGTCAATTCTTGATCTTACAGCACAAGCCATTGCTGTTCTATTCAGGAATTTTTACCCAGTGCCCATATCTTCAAGGCTTTTCCCCACTTTTTCCTCTATAAGATTCAGTGTCTCTGGTTTTATGTGAAGTTCCTTGATCCACTTAGATTTGACCTTAGTACAAGGAGATAGGAATGGATCGATTCAAATTCTTCTACATGATAACAGTCAGTTGTGCCAGTACCTTTTGTTGAAAATGCTGTCTTTCTTCCACTGGATGGTTTGAGCTCCCTTGTCGAAGATCAAGTGACCATAGGTGTGTGGGTTCATTTCTGGGTCTTCAATTCTATTCCATTGGTCTACTTGTATGTCACTGTACCAGTACCATGCAGTTTTTATCACAATTGCTCTGTAGTAAAGCTTTAGGTCAGGCATGGTGATTCCACCAGAAGTTCTTTTATCCTTGAGAAGAGTTTTTGCTATCCTCGGTTTTTTGTTATTCCAGATAAATTTGCAGATTGATCTTTCTAATTCGTTGAAGTATTGAGTTGGAATATTGATGGGGATTGTATTGAATCTGTAGATTGCTTTTGGCAAGATAGCTATTTTTACAATGTTGATCCTGCCAATCCATGAGCATGGGAGATCTTTCCATCTTCTGAGATCTTCTTTAATTTCTTTCTTCAGAGATTTGAAGTTTTCATCATACGGATCTTTCACTTCCTTAGTTAGAGTCACGCCAAGATATTTTATATTATTTGTGACTATTGAGAAGGGTATTGTTTCCCTAATTTCTTTCTCAGCCTGTTTATTCTTTGTGTAGAGAAAGGCCAGTGACTTGTTTGAGTTAATTTTATATCCAGCTACTTCACTGAAGCTGTTTATCAGGTTTAGGAGTTCTCTGGTGGAATTTTTAGGGTCACTTATATATACTATCATATCATCTGCAAAAAGTGATATTTTGACTTCATCTTTTCCAATTTCTATCCCCTTGATCTCCTTTTGTTGTTGAATTGCTCTGGCTAGGACTTCAAGTAAAATGTTGAATAGGTATGGAGAGAGTGGACAGCCTTGTCTAGTCCCTGATTTTAGTGGGATTGCTTCCAGCTTCTTGCCATTTAATTTGATGTTGGCTACTGGTTTCCTGTAGATTGCTTTTATCATGCTTAGGTATGGGCCTTGAATTCCTGATCTTTCCAAGACTTTTATCATGAATAGGTGTTGGATCTTGTCGAATGCTTTTTCTGTATCTAACAAGATGATCATGTGCTTTTTGTTTATATAATGGATTATGTTGATGGATGTCCGTATGTTAAACTATCCCTATATCCCTGGAATAACACCTACTTCTCAGGATGGATGATTGCTTTAATATGTTCTTGGATTTGGTTATCGAGAATTTTATTGAGGATTTTTACATCTATATTGATAAGGGAAATTGGTCTGAAGTTCTTTATCTTTGTTGGATCTTTCTGTGGTATAGGTATCAGAGTAATTGTGGCTTCATAGAATGAGTTGGGTAGAGTTCCTTCTACTTCTATTTTGTGGAATAGTTTGTGCAGAACTGGAATTAGATCTTCTTTGAAGGTCTGGTAGAACTCTGCACTAAACCGATCTGGTCCTGGGCTTTTTTTGGCTGGAGACTATTAATGGTTGCTTCTATTCCTTTAGGGGATATGGGACTATTTAGATTGTTAACTTGATCCTGATTTAACTTTGGTACCTGGTATCTGTCTAGAAACTTGTCCATTTCGTCCAGGTTTTACAGTTTTGTTGAGTATAGCCTTTTGTAGAAGGATTTGATGGTGTTTTGGATTTCTTCATGATCTGTTGTTATGTCTCCCTTTTCATTTCTGATTTTGTTAATTAGGATGTTGTCCCTGTACTCACTGATAAGTGGATATTAGCCCCAAACCTAGGATACCCAAGATATAAGATACAATTTGCTAAACACATGAAACTCAAGAAGAATGAAGACTGAAGTGTGGACACTATGCCCCTCCTTAGAATTGGGAACAAAACACTCATGGAAGGAGTTACAAAGACAAAGTTTGGAGCTGAGATGAAAGGATGGACCATGTAGAGACTGCCATATCCAGGGATCCACCCCATAATCAGCATCCAAACGCTGACACCATTGCATATACTAGCAAGATTTTATCAAAATGACCCAGATGTAGCTGTCTCTTGTGAGACTATGCCAGGGCCTAGCAAACACAGAAGTGGATGCTCACAGTCAGCTAATCGATGGATCACAGGGCTCCCAATGGAGGAGCTAGAGAAAGTACCCAAGGAGCTAAAGGGATCTGCAACCCTATAGGTGGATCAACATTATGAACTAACCAGTACCCCGGAGCTCTTGACTCTAGCTGCATATGTATCAAAAGATGGCCTAGTCGGCCATCACTGAAAAGAGAGGCCCATTGGACATGCAAACTTTATATGCCCCAGTACAGGGGAACGCCAGGGCCAAAAAGGGGGAGTAGGTGGGTAGGGGAGTGGGGGTGGGTGGGTATGGGGGACTTTTGGTATAGCATTGGAAATGTAAAGGAGCTAAATACCTAATAAAAAATGAAAAAAAAAAAGGATGTTGTCCCTGTGCCCTTTAGCGAGTCAAGCTAAGGGTTTATCTATCTTGTTGATTTTCTCAAAGAACCAACTCCTCGTTTGGTTAATTCTTTGAATAGTTCTTCTTGTTTCCACTTGGTTGATTTCACCCTGGAGGTTGACTATTTCCTGCTGTCTACTCCTCTTGGGTGAATTTTCTTCCTTTTTTTCTAGAGCTTTTAGATGTGTTGTCAAGCTACTAGTGTGTGCTTTCTCCACTTTCTTTTTGGAGGCACTCAGAGCTATGAGTTTCCTCTTAGGAATGCTTTCATTGTGTCCCATAGGTTTGAGTATGTTGTGGCTTCATTTTCATTAAACTCTAAAAAGTCTTTAATTTCTTTCTATATTCCTTCCTTGACCAAGATATCATTGAGAAGAGTGTTGTTCAGTTTCCACGTGTATGTTGGCTTTCCATTATTTATGTTGTTATTGAAGATCAGCCTTAGTCCATGGTGGTATGATAGGATGCACGGGACAATTTCAATATTTTTGTATCTGTTGAGGCCTGTTTTGTGACCCATTATATGGTCAATTTTGGAGAAGGACCCATGAGGTGCTGAGAAGAAGGTATATCCTTTTGTTTTAGGATAAAATGTTTTGTAGATATCTGTTAAGTCCATTTGTTTCATCACTTCTGTTAGTTTCACTGTGTCCCTGTTTAGTTTCTGTTTCCATGATCTGTCCATTGATGAAAGTGGTGTGTTGAAGTCTCCCACTATTATTGTGTGAGGTACAATGTGTGCTTTGAGCTTTACTAAAGTGTCTTTAATGAATGTGGCTGCCCTTGCATTTGGAGCATAGATATTCAGAATTGAGAGTTCCTCTTGGAGAATTTTGCCTTTGATGAGTATGAAATGTCCCTCCTTGTCTTTTTTGATAACTTTGGGTTTGAAGTCAATTTTATTCCATATTAGAATGGCTACTCCAGATTGTTTCTTCAGACCATTTACTTGGAAAATTGTTTTCCAGCCTTTCACTCTGAGGTAATGTCTGTCTTTTTCCCTGAGATGGGTTTCCTGTAAGCAGCAGAATGTTGGGTCCTGTTCGTGTAGCCAGTCTGTTAGTCTATGTCTTTTTATTGGGTAATTGAGTCCATTGACATTAAGAGATATTAAGGAAAAGTAATTGTTGCTTCCTTTTTTTTTTGTTGTTAGAGTTGGCATTCTGTTCTTGTGGCTGTCTACTTTTTGGTTTGTTGAGGGATTACTTTCTTGCTTTTTCTAGGGTGTGATTTCTCTCCTTGTATTGGTTTTTTTTTCTGTTATTATCCTTTGAAGGGCTGGATTCGTGGATAGATAATGTGTGAATTTGGTTTTGTTGTGGAATACTTTGGTTTCTCCATCTATGGTAATTGGGAGTTTGGCTGGGTATAGTAGCCTGGGCTGCCATTTGTGTTCTCTTAGCGTCTGTATAACTTCTGTTCAGGCTCTTCTGGCTTTCTTAGTCTCTGGTGAAAACTCTGGTGTAATTCTGATAGGCCTGTCTTTATATGTTACTTGACCTTTCTCCCTTACTGCTTTTAATATTCTCTCTTTATTTATTGCATTTGTTGTTCTGGTTATTATGTGTCTGGAGGAATTTCTTTTATGGTCCAGTCTATTTGGAGTTCTGTAGGCTTCTTGTATGATCATGGGCATCTCTTTCTTTAGGTTTGGGAAGTTTTCTTCTATAATTTTGTTGAAGATATTTGCTTGCCCTTTAAGTTGAAAATCTTCATTCTCATCAACTCCTATTATCCGTAGGTTTGGTCTTCTCATTTTGTCCTGGGTTTCCTGGATGTTTTGAGTTAGGATCCTTTTGCATTTTGTATTTTCTTTGATTGTTGTGCAGATGTTCTCTATGGAATCTTCTGCACCTGAGATTCTCTCTTCCATCTCTTGTATTCTGTTGCTGATGTTTGCATCTATGCTTCCAGATTTCTTTCCTAGAGTTTCTATCTCCAGTGTTGCCTCACTTTGGGTTTTCTTTATTGTGTCTACCTCCCTTTTTAGGTCTAGTATTGTCTTGTTCATTTCCATCACCTGTTTGGATGTGTTTTCCTTTTTTTCTTTAAGGACTTCTACTTGTTTGGTTGTGTTTTCCCATTTTTCTTTAAGGATTTGTAACTCTTTAGCAATGTTCTCCTGTATTTCTTTAAGTGAGTTATTAAAGTCCTTCTTGATGTCCTCTATCATCATCATGAGATATGCTTTTAAATTCCGGTCTAGCTTTTCAGCTGTGTTAGTGTGCCCAGGACTAGTTTGATTGGGAGTGCTGCATTCTGATGATTGTGAGTGGTCTTGATTTCTGTTAGTAGGATTCTTATGTTTGCCTTTGGCCATCTGGTAATCTCTGGAGCTGTGCAGAATATACTTCGCAGGGTCCTGGAACCAAGATGTCTGCTCCTGATGCTCAGGCAAAGTGCTCACGGGCCGGGCGGACCCCTTTCCTCTGGCTGGGAAAGTGGCCCGATGTCTTTGGCCTGTGCAGAAAACTCTCGGCTGGGTCCCAGAACCAAGATGTCTGCTGCCGATGCTCAGGCAAAGTGCTCACTGGCAGGGCGGACCCCTTTCCTCTGGCTGGGAAAGTGCAAGCCTGACATCTTACTTCAGTTTTTGGATCCCAGGGTGGAAGCAGAGAACGACCCTTAAAAAGTTGTCCTCTGACATCCACATGCATTCTCTCTCTCTCCCTCCCTCCCTCTCTCTCTCTCTCTCTCTCTCTCTCTCTCTCTCTCTCTCTCTCTCTCCACCCCATATCTCTGGGTAGCTACTGAGTCACCTGTAAACTCATGACATACAGTTGAATGTTCCATCCTGTGCTCAGTTGCTCAGTACACTATAGTATTATTTGTCTCTCCTCTTTATAAATTCTACAGCCACAGAAGTCACATTTTAGCACTGCTGTGTTTCCAGCAAGGGGACTGGTGCAGTGTGATTGACAGAAAAACTGAATGAGTGAACTGAAGCCATCACCCTCTTACCTTAAGGAAACAAC
The DNA here is from genome assembly GCF_000001635.26 of Mus musculus. Classification (NCBI taxonomy): domain Eukaryota; kingdom Metazoa; phylum Chordata; class Mammalia; order Rodentia; family Muridae; genus Mus; species Mus musculus. The sequence goes on from NC_000067.6 coordinate 3,094,685, forward strand.
TGACTGTGGAATTCTGGAAATCACTCTAAGCAATCATAACCAGGGTGTGGATACAACATTGGAATCAACAACAGAGAATAGATGAAAACAGATTCTGGCTGCTTCAAAGGCAGTTACTCAACCATTTCAAAGCAAACAAGACAGGCACAGAAGTTGCTTCACTCTTAAGATCGCCACCTTTAATCTAAAGAGTTCATTGTAAGTTCAGCCTGAATGTGCTTAATGAAAGGGAATTTAGAGCAGATGAAAGTGCAACAGGTTACAGGATAATTGTATACTTGCCACAATGCTGTCACTAATTAGAGCACAGCTCAATGAACTTGGCTTTGGGAACTGCTCCTGTGGTAACTAGCAGTCACATCTGTGTGTACCAATCTGCATATTTGCTCATTTGCCAAAAATGTAAAGTGGAGCCCTGAATGAGTTCAGTTCACTCAATCACTTTGAAGCTGAAGAATCAGCTGAGTTGGCAAAATGCTTATCCCTCTCCCACATCAAGCTGCATTTCATCTGTATAAGAACCTTCAGAAGCAGCAACACGACAGCAGATTGTACAGAATAATGAAGCAAGGAAGGCCTGCAGCTTTGGGGGTGTGTGGAATACTCTCACTTCTCCAAATAGAACCTGGGGATGGCACCAAGGAAGAGACAGCTCTTTTGAAGCTTTAGGTGTGGTATCTAAACTGGTATCTTCTTAAAGGAAGATCTTTAGGCCTTTTAGGCCATGTGTATACTAACAGATAAGTATCTGGTTCAGAATTAAGAGTTGTGCTTCTTACAGAATTGTGCTTCTTACAGAGTTGTGCTTCTTACAGAATTCAAAATGAGCCTTCATTAGTCTCAGTGGTGTGCACTCTAAAAGAATTTGCATGTTTCTCTAATGCTGTGGTCATTTTATCTTATTATAGTTCTTAGACCACATTAGTGCTGTTTCTACTTAGACTTACTAAACAGCATTGGAAATTTTCAGATTCGTATTATGACTCAGGACATCTTCAAATGTTCTACCTAGCATCTGCCTATGCTGCATTCTGCAGACAAGACAATGTTATGAAGAAAGGGCTTGGTTTCTCTCTCTCTCAATTCAGATAGAAAAATTCACCATGCTTCTTTTGGTTGACATGGAGTATAAGGAACTTTAAATTACTGAATTACCTTTTGGGTTAAAAGTTTATTTCTGGTAAATGTCTTTACCAGCTACATCAGTTCCTCTTGGGTTGGGTTGTCAGGGGACAGACCAAAAAATAAAATAAAATAAAATAAAAAAACTCAACCCAACCCAAACAAACAAACAACCCCCCCAAAAAAATTGGTCATTACATATGCAAAAGATGATGGCAAGAAAGTATAGGAAGGTGGTGGGATCCATTGTTGAGGTGAGAAGCAGAGAGGGAGTGGAAATCATGGTTTATTCTGAAACCGTGGTCTTTGCAGTTACTGTTGCCTCTACCTGAATCACTCTGGGGCATCATCCTGAGTGAGGTAACCCAATCACAAAAGAACTCACATGATATGTACTCATTGATAAGTGGACATTAGCCCAGAAACTTAGAATACCCAAGATATAAGATACAATTTGCAAAACACATGAAACTCAAGAAGAACGAAGACCAAAGTGTTGACACTTTGCCCCTTCTTAGAATTGGGAACAAAACAACCATGGAAGGAATTACATAGACAAAATTTGGAGCTGAGACAAAAGGATGGACAATCTAGAGACTGCATACCCAGGGATCCATCCCATAATCAGCCTCCAAACACTGACACCATTGCATACACTAGCAAGATTTTGCTGAAAGGACCCTGATATAGCTGTCTCTTGTGAGACTATGCCAGGGACTAGCAAACACAGAAGTGGATGCTCACAGTCAGCTATTGGATGGATCACAGGTCCCCCAATGGAGGAGCTAGAGAAAGTACCCAAGGAGCTAAAGGGATCTCAACCCTATAGGTGGAACAACAATATGAACTATCCAGTACCCCCCAGAGTTCGTGTCTCTAGCTGCATATGTATCAGAAGATGGCCTAGTCGGCCATCAGTGGAAAGAGAGGCCCATTGGTCATGCAAACTTTATATGCCTCACTACAGGGGAATGCCAGGGCCAAGAAGTGGGAGTGGGTGGGTAGGGGAGTGGGGGGTGTGGTATGGGTTACTTTTGGAATAGCACTGGAAATGTAAATGAGGAAAATACCTAAAAACAAAGAAAGAAAGAAGAAAAAAAGAAAGAAAGAGAGAGAGAGAGAGAGAGAGAGAGAGAGAGAGAGAGAGAAAGAGAGAAAGGAAGGAAGGAAGGAAGGAAGGAAGGAAGGAAGGAAGGAAGGAAGGAAGGAAGGAAGGAAGGAAGGAAAAAAAGAAAGAAAATGGGACTCTTTTATCTTCAGTTTCAAGTTAAATAGTGACTCCCCAGAGCACCAGCCTGGGTTTCAAACTGCTTCTTGGAAGTAACATCCATTCACCAATCATTTTTTGGAGCATAGATTTAGGATCCAGCATTTTAGCAGTGACTAAGCCAGGAAGTGTGCCTGCACTGAGGCAGTTTATAAAGACTGGAGCAGCATAAGCAGTAACCATCATCTGCCTCCACTGCAATGACCTGAGACTGTAGGTGTTGATGAGCAATGAATCCTGGATGCAGGAAAAGGAGACAGGTGCATGAGCTAGGAGTAGGGCTGTGAGAACTTTGTCTTGAAGTAGCTTTTGGGAGTAAGTTTTGTGTTTTATCAAAAAACCCTGAAAAACTTAGAGCTCTAAAACATGTTTCATTCTACCATGCTGGTTATTGTTTTTGTTGTCTTTTTGTTGTTGTTGTTGTTTTGTTTTTGTTTTGTCAAGTTGACACAAACTAGACACCTGGGAAGAGAGACTCTCAATTGATAAGATGCCCCCATCAGATCAGCTTGCAGGCAAGCCTTTGGATTATTGAAGTGGGAAGGCCCAGACTACTGTAGGCAATACCACTTCCTGGTGAAGTGGTCATGAATGGCATAAGAAAGCAGTCTGAACAAGCCATGGGAAACAAACCAATCAGAAGAATTCCTCCCTGGCTCCAGTCTCTTTGCTCCTGACCTAGATTTCCTCAGTGATGGAATGTGATGTGGAAGAATAAGCCAGATAGACAATTTCTTTCCTAAGTTGCTTTGGATCAGTGCTTTAGTGTAGCAACAAGGAGGTAAACAAATGCATCTATCACTCTCTGTGGTCTAATTACAAATCCTTAAAATTCTGTATCAATGCAAGGAGTACCCATATTGTATCATACATTCATTGAAGGGAGGTTTCGGTCATGCTGCCATTCTCTTGGGTGACTTTTAGGTTTTGGTGCCTCCCAACAAAAGACAGACTCAGCACTGGTCACTGTATTCTTAGCAGTAGTGGTTTCATCATGTTATACACATCTCCTATTCTAAAGAGGATGAAGCCACCAAAAGAAGGTAAATAATAGGCAAGGGAGAGGATTCCTGCGGAAGGCATTTCACCATCTGTTGGGCAAGAAACAGAACACAGGCTCAGGATGACTTGGTTTGGTAGGGATTTGGTGGCAGTAGGCACAGGTAATGCACCCTTCACTAGCCTGATGGATTCCTGATGGATTGTTCAAGACTCAGTCAAAATAATTTTCTATGATATTTTGACTTACTGCAATTTATTGGTAGCCCTATGGGTATGCACAGCTTGTGTGCCATGTTACTTTGTACTTGTTGACTACAGGGACTGGAAGACTTCTATCTGTAAACCTGTGTCCTTATTTTTGTGTGAGATTGTCTGATTTTTCCTATTTAGCTTTTTTTTTGTTTTGTTTTGTTATGTTTTGTTTTGTGTTGTTTTGTTTTGTTTTTGTTTTTTGAGGCATGGTTTCTTTTTGTAGCCCTGGTTGTCCTGAAACTCACTTTGTAGACCAGGTTGGCCTCAAACTCAGAAATCTGCCTGCCTCTGCCTCCCAAATGCTGGGATTAAAGGCTTGTGCCACCACTGTCCGGCCTTACCAATATATATAAAGAACTCAAGAAGGTGGACTCCAGAAAATCAAATAACCCCATTAAAAAATGGGGCTCAGAGCTGAACAAAGAATTCTCACCTGAGGAATACCGAATGGTAGAGAAGCACCTGAAAAAATGTTCAACATCCTTAATCATCAGGGAAATGCAAATCAAAACAACCCTGAGAATCCACCTCACACCAGTCAGAATGGCTAAGATCAAAAATTCAGGTGACAGCAGATGCTGGCGAGGATGTGGAGAAAGAGGAACACTCTTCTATTGTTGGTGGGATTGCAAGCTTGTACAACCACTCTGGAAATCAGTCTGGCGGTTCCTCAGAAAATTGGACATAGTACTACCGGAGGATCCCACAATACCTCTCCTGGGCATATATCCAGAAGATGTCCCAACCATTAAGAAGGACACATGCTCCACTATGTTCATAGCAGCCTTATTTACAATAGCCAGAAGCTGGAAAGAACCCAGATGCCCCTCAACAAAGGAATGGATACAGAAAATGTGGTACATTTACACAATGGAGTACTACTCAGCTATTAAAAAGAATGAATTTATGAAATTCCTAGGCAAATGGACGGACCTGGAGGGCATCATCCTTAGTGAGGTAACCCAATCACAAAGGAACTTGCACAATATGTACTCACTGATATGTGGATATTAGCCCAGAAAATTAGGATACCCAAGATATAAGATACAATTTGCAAAACATATGAAACTCAAGAAGAACGAAGACCAAAGTGTGGACATTGCCCCTTCTTAGAAATGGGAACAAAACATCCATGGAAGGAGTTACAGAGACAAACTTTGGAGCTGTGATGAAAGGATGGACCATCTAGTGATTTCCATATCCAGGGATCCACCCAATAATCAGCTTCCAAACGCTGACACCATTGCATACACTAGCAAGATTTTGCTGAAAGGACCCAGATATAGCTGTCTCTTGTGAGACTATGCCGGGGCCTAGCAAACACAGAAGTGGATGCTCACAGTCAGCTATTGGATGGGTCACATGGCCCCCAATGGAGGAGCTAGAGAAAGTACCCAAGGAGCTAAAGGGAACTGCAACCCTATAGGTGGAACAACAATATGAACTAACCAGTACCCCGGAGCTCTTTTCTCTAGCTGCATATGTATCAAAAGATGGCCTAGTCAGCCATCACTGGAAAGAGAGGCCCTTTGGACTTGCAAACTTTATATGCCTCAGTGCAGGGGAATGCCAGGGCCAAAAAGGGGGAATGGGTGGGTAGGGGATTGGGGGTGGGTGGGTATGGGGGACTTTTGGGATAGCATTGGAAATGTAAACGAGGAAAATACCTAATAAAAAAAGAGAAAATAAAAAAGCCGACTGAGTAAGCCACAGAGAGTAAGTAAGCAAGCCTCTATATTGTCTTCTGCCTTCAGGTTCTGGGCTCATTTGAGTTCCTGTCCTGACTTCCATTGAAAATGAACAGCAACATGAAAGTGTAAGCCACATAAAACCTTTCCTCCCTAACTTTCTTTTTTTTTTTTGGCCATGGTGTTTAATTGTAGCAATAGAAACCTTAGCTAAGATAGCACTTATTCTAAGTATGTGGTTTTTTTTATAAAGAGATAAATAAGTGATTATTATGTCATAAACACAGCTTGACGAAAGTAACATGAAAATGTTCACTACAAACCAGCCAAGTAGCCGAATGTTAATACCATAACTGAAGAATGCTGGGGAGGACAGAAGGGTGACAGCCCTAGCATAAGAGATAAGGAACACCAGCCATTTATATCGCAACTTCTAATTACACAGACATTTCATTTTCCTAAGTTTTTGGACATAATAGGTAGAGTGCAGAGGGTCCAAAACATTCTCATTAAATAATTCCATTTTATAGTAGTTGGCCTACACGGTTTCTTTGTTTCATTTTGTTGTCATAACTGGAATGTGTCTCAACAATTCTGCTTTTATAACTTAGCATGATATTCTAAACAAAATGGAACTTTTCTCTGAATGTCAAAACTCTGGTAATGTCTTAAGGCCAAGATGATGTCTAGACCCCAGGCTGGTTTTTCTGGAAGATGTGTAGTAGGCTACAACAGAGTTGGCCCTGCCCCGACAGCAGGACAAAGCAGCTATTCTTTGAATAAAATATTAAAATGAGTCATTTTCCTTATAATGCAAGCTTTCTCTTCCAAAGTAATAAGCCATAAAAAAATCAGAGCACTTTCTAATATGCTTCTGGTTAATCAAAGTCTACTGTCTGTTTTAAATTTAGTGTCAAGTTACACCCAGTGATCACTCTTTGTTTGAAACATCACAGGCAACAGCACATTTAAATTTGTCACCTGGCAGCAGATATACTCTTTCTGAGGAGAGTGGCTCATAATCCTCACATTGTCATTTATTTCCTTGCTGCCACCAGGGAATCTTCTAACAGAATGCCATTAGGAGACAGGGCATGTCCTTTCATACTATGGCCATATCTTCCCCTTTTCTCTGTGTGGTTAGTGTGTGTAATAGTTCCCTGGAAAAACAGATAGAGAAAGAAGAAGACATACAGGCCGTGGCTTTCTAGGGTGCATCTCAGCAATAAACAGCTGGGGTGCTCATGAGAACTGGCTATTTTAATAATCATACCTACATTCCTGGAGTGTGGTATCTTGAGACACCTGTGGTCTAGCTTATGTCCTCTATTGCTAAAGCATCAGGGTAATCAAAGCCAAAGATGAAACAGCATCAGAGTATTAAGTTTGCCCATCTAAAAGTCTAATGATAATAGAACAATCCTAGAATGCACTACTGTGTCAGTAGCAATAGCTGAAAATAGGTTTTGGAATTTCACCCATCACAGATGATGTGGACATGTTCTTATCAAGGGAATTATAACAGAATATTATTTTGACTAGCAAAGTTTATGCCCTTAGGAATGGATGATATTTGATACTCATTATTTTTTATGGCATTTATGTCTGAATACAAAAAGGTACCCAAATCTCTATTTAATTCAACCTTTGAAATCAGTCTCATAATGTGGTTTGGGTAAAAATATTGAAAAGAAGGTGTGAATGCAAGGAGAGCTCTACCTCCTGCTCTTGATAAACAGACCTTAATCTCTATTTGGCTCCCACTGGATATGATGCATAAATTCCTGGAGTCCAATCTTCTCATTTATTAATAGTGGACATCACATAGTTCTTATAGAACTATGAAGAACAAATGGGGACATCACATAGAGCAGAGATATGTCTGGGGTCACAGGACTGCTGACATTCCCTTTTCAAAATTACAAAGAGCTTCTATTTTTCTGACAAGCTAAACTCAAATGACTCAAGTCAAGTTTCTTGCACTAAAATATAAATGTTGAGTGCTTGCTTCGGCAACACATACACTAAATTTTGAACGATACAGAGAAGATTAGCATGGGCCCTGCACAAGGATGACACACAAAATATAAATATTGAGTAACAAAAATATAAAATACTCTGTCCACATTAATTAGGGCTTGCCTCATGTTAAAGTCAGCAACTCCAAGGCTTAGTTTTCACTGTGAATATTAAACTGGGAATAAAGCATGAGACAAGCCTTTGGAAACATAAAAGAAAGCCATGGTTTTTATATACTTTGAACAAGTTTTAATTCAGGACAGGAAGATAAATTGATTCCATTCCACTTGTGTGGCCAGCAGTTGAGGCCTGCTGACAGTCTTTGGTGAATTAAAAGTGGACTAAATAAGCAATACCAATAACAATAACAATTATAGACTTTCCTAAAAAGCTAATACAAAGAAATAGAAAATTAAAAATATATTGACTAGTCAACGTGAAAGCTTAGATTGAAAGTGAAAAGGTAGCAACAGATATGGCAGGCTCACAGTAAACATGGAAATTGGGTAATTACAAGAGCAGATAGAGAGGAGGTAATGACTAAGTTCTAAGGGAAAGAAATATTTGAAATGATAAGATGGTAAATCGTGAGAAATCCCAAACACATTGTATGTAAATCTAATATCAGTGTTTCAAAATATGTGAATAAGCCGGGCAGTGGTGGCGCACGCCTTTAATCCCAGCACTTGGGAGGCAGAGGCAGGCAGATTTCTGAGTTCGAGGCCAGCATGGTCTACAAAGTGAGTTCCAGGACAGCCAGGGCTATGCAAAAAATCCCTGTCTCGAAAAACAAAAACAAAACCAAAAACAAAATCATGTGAAGAAACCTAACAGAATTAAGGAGGATGCCACAATCACAGAAGGGGACTTTAATACGTATGCTGTAAGCAGGAAAAAAAGCAATTTAAAACACCCAGAAGCAACACAAATTTAATAGAATGTGATAAACAACAACAGCAAAAACTCATTCTTTTCAAGTGTCTGTGATTGCTCACTAAGATATGTTCTGTAGTATAGGATTGAAAATATGTAATATGCTCTTTGACAACAATGAACTAAATTAGAAGCTAATTTAAATAATATAACTTAAAAAAATCTTCATTTGGAAATTTAACACCTCATGTGTAAATAATTCATGAGTAGAGAATAAATCAAAATCAAATTAGATAATATTTTCAGTTAAATGATAGTAAAATGACTGTCTTTTGGTAAACCCAGTTATTTCCAGTAATATTTTTAAAAATTATTTTCAGGAATAATCTCCAGGAAAAAAAGCAGTATGACAACAGTAACAATTACAGTGAAAGAAAAGAAAAGAAAAAAGAAAAGAAAAGAAAAGAAAAGAAAGAAAAGAAAAGAAAAGAAAAGAAAAGAAAACAAAACAAAACAAAACAAAACAAAAAAAACCAAACCAAAACAAAACAAAACAAAAAAACAGGCAAAAATACCTAGCAAACCAGTAAATTCCCTGAAAAGATTAATAAGATTGATAAATATCAGTTAAGATGTAACAGGAAGGCAGATGAAGAAGCACATTCATGAAATTCCAGAACTTGAGAGAATGAGACGGGTTCGTGAGACTACAGTCAAGCACAAGACAATATATGGCAAGCATGAGGTCAGCTAGGCTACAGAGTGAGACTATGTAAAAACACCAAAATGACATCCAAGGGAGAGACAGCATAAACACAAACGAACAACGTCAAAAATGGAAGAGGAGACATCACTGCAGATACCAAATATATTATTTGGATGCTGTGGTCTGAATGTTTGTGTCCCATTAAAAAATTTATGTTAATCATCAAGTTCATAGTATTAAAAAGATTTTATGTGGCCACCAGACCATGAAGAAGGCTATCATGGATGGGTTTGTGTCTTACATAAGGCTTTGGGTGATCAGATTTGCCTCTTTTGTGTGTTATATATGAAGACTGAGTGCATTTCTTCTGTGGATGACACAGAACCAAGCTGCCGGGGAGCAGGGAAGCGGAGAAAATGGCCTTCAGCAACAGATGAAGCTGTCAGTGCCTTGCCTGCACATTTCTTAGCCTCCATCATTTTGAGAAATTAATTTTATCGTTTATAAATTATGCAATCTCAGGCATTTTGTTATAGGCACAAAGACATGAGTTTAGGGAAAAATATTAAAATTTAACAGATGCAATGTAAAAATTACTTGACAGACACAAGCTGTCAGAGGTCTTCAGTAAGAAACCAAAGGGGTAGGGTAAATTTCTTAGTTGGTAAAGTGTTTGCTATATAAGCATGGAGATCCAAGTTCATATCCTTATCTGTCATGACAAGTCTAGGTGTGGTTGTGAGCCTCTGTAATGCCAGTGTAAGGTATTGTGGATGCCGGAAGATTCCCATGGCTTGTTGGTCATTGTAAACTGTTCCAGGTTCAACATGAGATTCCTTTTCAAATATAAGGTTGAGAGTTATTGAAGAATATTCTTGACATCATACATACACAGGAATAAAAATCTTAGCCCATATAATTAGCGATGCACCATGTTCATGTTCTAGAAATTTAGTAGTGACAAGATGTAGAAATCTAAACAATAAAACTCAAATGTGATAGACTCAGTATTGACTCAATTGATTCCGTTATGTCAGTGTAATTCAAATTGAACAAATCCAAGCATATTTTCTTTGGAGAAGGTAGGAAAACAATCACTTAAAAGAAAAGAAAAAGAAAAAGAAAAAGAAAAAGAAAAAAGAAAAGGAAAAGGAAAAGGAAAAGGAAAAGAAAAAGAAAAAGGAAAAGAAAAAGAAAAAGAAAAAAAAAGAGAAAAAGAAAAAGAAAAAGAAAAAGAAAAAGAAAAAACGAAGCTACTAGACTTTGAACCAGCAACCAGAGAGCCTGCATAGGACTGACCTAAGCCCTCTGCACATATGTTACAATTGTATGGCTTGATCTTCTTTTGGAACCCCTAACAGAAGGAGCAGGGGCTGTTTCTGACTCTTTTTGGGACCCTTTCCCTCCACTGATCTGCCTCATTTAGCATTAATAGGAGAGGAAATGCTTAATCTTACTGCAACTTGATAGGGTTGATTGATACCCTGGCCTTTTCTGAAGACAAACAGAAGAAGACTGGGGTGGGAGTTGGGGGAAGGAAGGAAGGAGGGGAAACTGTGGTTATGATGTAAAATAAAAACAGAAGTAAGTGCAGGATATGCATGAAATGAAATCCAGAAAGAGATTTACATACATTAAGTCAACAGATCCTCAATATCGAAGCTGAGTTGACTGAGTGTGGAAAAGAATACTCCTTTCAACAATTACAGATGGCCTAACTGCATTTTCAAAATAGGATACAATGCTTATACTATGTACAGAAATTAATTAGTAATGTTTCATTGTTCTAAATGTGGAAACTAAAAGAAGGAGAATATTATGGACTTGGGTGATCAGAGTTTAAAGATATAAAATACTCTAACAATAAAAGAAAATTATCATATTGAATTCCATCAAAATTAAAAATTTCTACTTTTTAAAATATACTAGTAAATCGAGGAAATGACCAAGCACATGCTGGGAGAAAATACTCAGAATGCATGCATGACAAGTTTCTTTCATCTGTAGCAATGGTACTAAGACAAAGTACTTCTGCTTGAAAAGGATGAAATATTTGAACAAGTATGTAAGAAGCAAGACTATAAATGTTTATAAAGTATAATCAATATCACTGACTACCAGAAAAGTGTAAGTGAAAACAAGACACTACTTTTGCTCAGCTTTTTAACTCTGAAAGTCCCAGATGTTGCCAGTTGTGTACAATGACTTGAATTCATTGTGAGGGAGGATACAGTCATTCATCTTTTTTTAATATCACAATTTGTATACATCACTTTGACCAGCCATTCTCCTGCGAGGAATTTACTTTTAGGGAATGAAAACTATGCCCATGAAAAGACTTTCTTCTCAATACTCATAACATTAGTTTAATTCGTGATCACCCTAACCTGGAGACAACCTAAAAAAAATCTATTGATAAAACAATATTGAAACAACACATACAATATATGAGCAAGATTAGGGTACATATGATGCATGTTCCGATACTTCTGAGTCATTGCAGGAAATTCGATCAGTGCTTCCATTGAGGCATGGCTTGTGAGGTCTATCTCTATGGCTCCCAAAGAAATTAGAGGAGGTTCTGCTAGGAAAATGCCAGAATACAGGGAAGAAAAAGAAACTTTTTTTTTTAAATTTTTTAAATTAGTTATTTTCCTCACTTACATCTCCAATGCTATTAAAAAAAAGTCCCCCATACCCTCCCCCGCACTCCCCTACCGAACCATTCCCACTTTTTGGACCTGGAGTTCCCCTGTACTGGGGCATATAAAGTTTGCAAGGCCAATGGGCCTCTCTTTCCAGTGATGGCCAACGAGGCCATCTTTTGATACATATGCAGCTAGAGTCAAGAGCTCCGGGGTACTGGTTAGTTCATATTGTTGTTCCACCTATAGGGTTGCAGATCCCTTTAGCTCCTTAGATATTTTCTCTAGCTCCTCCATTGGGGGCCCTGTGATCCATCCAATAGCTGACTGTGAGCATCCACTTATGTGTTTGCTAGGCCCCTGCATAGTCTCTCTAGAGACAGATATATCAGGGTCCTATCAGCAAAATCTTGCTAGTGTATGCAATGGTGTCAGCATTTGGAGGCTGATTATGGGATGGATCACTGGATATGGCAGTCTCTAGGTGGTCCATTCTTTTGTCTCAGCTCCAAACTTTGGCCCTGTAACTCCTTCCATGGGTGTTTTGTTCCCAATTCTAAGAAGGGGCAAAGTGTCCACACTTTGGTCTTTGTTCTTCTTGAGTTTCATGTGTTTTGCAAATTGTAACTTATATCTTGGGTATTCTAAGTTTCTGGGCTAATATCCACATATCAGTGAGCACATATCATTTCAGTTCTTTTGTGATTGGGTTAACTCACTCAGGATAATGCCCTCCATGTCCAACCATTTGCCTAGGAATTTCAAAAATTCATTCTTTTTAATAGCTGAGTAGTACTCCATTGTGTAAATGTACCACATTTTTTGTATCCATTCCTCTGTTGAGGGGCATCTGGGTTCTTTCCAGCTTCTGGCTATTAGAAATAAGGCTGCTATGAACATAGTGGAGCATGTTACTTTCTTACTAGTTGGAACATCTTCTGGATATATGCCCAGGAAAGGTATTGCAGGATCCTCCACTAGTACCATGTCCAATTTTCTGAAAAACCGCCAGACTGATTTCCAGAGTGGTTGTACAAGCTTGCAATCCCACCAACATTGGAGGAGTGTTCCTCTTTCTCCACATCCTTGCCAGCATCTGTTGTCACCTGTATTTTTGATCTTAGCCGTACTGAGTGGTATGAGATGGAATCTCAGAGTTGTTTTGATTTGCATTTCCCTGGTGATTAAGGATGCTGAACATTTTTTCAGGTGTATCTCAGCCATTCGGTATTCCTCAGGTGAGAATTCTTTGTTTAGCTCTGAGCCCCATTTTTTTAATGGGGTTATTTGTTTTTCTGGAGTCCACCTTCTTGAGTTCTATATATATATTGTATATTAATCCTCTATCTGATTTAGGATAGGTAAAGATCCTTTCACAATCTGTTGGTGGTCTTTTTGTCTTATTGATGGTGTCTTTTGCCTTACAGAAGCTTTGCAGTTTCATGAGGTCCCATTTGTCGATTCTTGATCTTACAGCACAAGCCATTGCTGTTCTATTCAGGAATTTTTCCCCTGTGCCAATATCTTTGAGGCTTTTCCCCACTTTCTCCTCTATAAGTTTCAGTGTCTCTGGTTTTATGTGGAGCTCATTGATACACTTAGATTTTACCTTAGTACAAGGAGATAGGAATGGATCCATTTACATTCTTCTACATGATAACAACCAGTTGTGCCAGCAACATTTGTTGAAAATGCTGTCTTTTTTCCAATGGATGGTTTTAGCTCTCTTGTGGAAGATCAAGTGACCATAGGTGTGTGGGTTCATTTCTGGGTTTTCAATTCTATTCCATTGGTCTACTTGTCTGTCACTATACCAGTACCATGCTGTTTTATCGCAATTGCTCTGTAGTAAAGTTTTAGGTAAGGCATGGTGATTCCACCAGGGGTTCTTTTATCCTTGAGAAGAGTTTTTGCTATCCTAGGTTTTTTGTTATTCCAGATGAATTTGCAGATTGTTCTTTCTACTTCGTTAAAGAATTGAGTTGGAATTTTGATGAGGATTGCATTGAATCTGTAGATAGCTTTTGGCAAGAAAGCCATTTTTAATGTTGATGCTGCCAATCCATGAGCATAGGAGATCTTTCCATCTTCTGAGATCTTCTTTAATTTCTTTCTTCAGAGACTTGAAGTTCTTATCATACAGATCTTTCACTTCCTTAGTTAGAGGCAGGGTAAGGTATTTTATGTTATTTGTGACTATTGAGAAGGGTGTTGTTTCCCTAATTTCTTTCTCAGCCTGTTTATTCTTTGTGTAGAGAAAGGCCATTTACATGTTTGAGTTAATTTTATATCCAGCTACTTCACCGAAGCTGTTTATCAGGTTTAAGAGTTCTCTGGTGGAATTTTTAGGGTCACATACACTATCATATCATCTGCAAAAAGTGATATTTTGACTTCTTTTCCAAGTTGTATCCCCTTGATGTCCTTTTTTTGTTGTATTACTCTGGCTAGGACTTCAAGTACAATGTTAAATAGGTAGGGAGAAAGTGGGCAGCCTTGTCTAGTTCCTGATTTTAGTGGGCTTGCTTCCAGCTTCTCACCATTTACTTTGATGTTGGTTACTGGTTTGCTATAGATTGCTTTTATCATGTTTAGGTATGGGCCATGAATTCTTGATCTTTCCAAAACTTTTATCATGAATGGGTGTTGGATCTTGTCAAATGCTTTCTCTGCATCTAAGGAGATGATCATGTAGTTTTTGTCTTTAAGTTTGTTTATATAATGGATTACGTTGATGGATTTCTGTATATTAAACCATTCCTGCATCCCTGAAATAAAACACACTTGGTCAGGATGGATGATTGTTTTAATGTGTTCTTGGATTCAGGTAGCGAGAATTTTATTAAGTATTTTTGCATTGATATTCATATGGAAAATTGGTCTGAAGTTCTTTATCTTTGTTGGATCTTTCTGTGCTTTAGTTATCAGAGTAATTGTGGCTTCATAGAATGAGTTGGGTAGAGTTCCTTCTACGTCTATTTTGTGGCATAGTTTGTGCAGAACTGGAATTAGATCTTCTTAGAAGGTCTGGTAGAACGCTGGACTAAACCCATCTGGTCCTGGGCTTTTTTTGGCTGGGAGACAATTAATGACTGCTTCTATTTCTTTAGGGTATATGAGACTGTTTAGATCGTTAACTTGATCCTCATTTAACTTTGGTACCTGGTATCTATATAGAAATTTGTTTATTTCATCCAGGTTTTCCAGTTTTGTTCAGTATAGACTTTTGTAGAAAGATCTGATGGTGTTTTAGATTTCTTCAGGATCTGTTGTTATGTCTCCCTTTTCATTTCTGATTTTGTTAATTAGGATGTTGTCCCTGTGCCCTCCAGTGAGTCTAGCTAAGGGTTTATCTATCTTGTTGATTTTCTCAAAGAACCAACTCCGAGTTTGGTTAAATCTTTGAATAGTTCTTCTTGTTTCCACTTGGTTGATTTCGCCCCTGATTTTGATTATTTCCTACCATCTACTCCTCTTGGGTGAATTTGCTTCCTTTTTTCCAGACCTTTTAGGTGTGTTGTCAAGCTGCTAGTATGTGTTCTCTCTACTTTCATTTTGGAGGCACTCAGAGCTATGAGTTTCCCTCTTAGAAATCCTTTCATAGTGTCCCATACGTTTGGGTATGTTGTGGCTTCATTTTCATTAATCTCTAAAAAGTCTTTAATTTCTTTTTTCCTTCCATGACCAAGATATCATTGAGAAGAGTTTTGTTCATTTTCCACGTGAATGTTGGCTTTCCATTATTTATATTGTTATTGAAGATCAGCCTTAGTCCATGGTGGTCTGATAGGATGCATGGGACAATTTCAATATTTTTGTATCTATTGAGGCCTGTTTTGTGACCAATTATATGGTCAATTTTGGAGAAGGTCCCATGAGGTGCTGAGAAGAAGGTATATCCTTTTGTTTTAGAATAAAATGTTCTGTAGATATCTGTTAAGTCCATTTGTTTCATAACTTCTGTTAGTTTCACTGTGTCCCTGTTTAGTTTCTGTTTCCATGATCTGTCCATGGATGAAAGTGGTGTGTTGAAGTCTCCCACTATTATTGTGTGAGGTGCAATATGTTCTTTGAGCTTTACTAAATTGTCTTTAATGAATGTGGCTGCCTTTGCATTTAGAGCATATATATTCAGTATTGAGAGTTCCTCTTGGAGGATTTTGCCTTTGATGAGTGTGAAGTGTCCCTCCTTGTCTTTTTAGATAACTTTGGGTTTGAAGTCGATTTTATTCCATATTAGAATGGCTACTCCAGATTGTTTCTTTATACCATTTACTTGGAAAATTGTTTTCCAGCCTTTCACTCTGAGATAGTGTCTGTCTTTTTCCCTGAGATGGGTTTCCTGTAAGCAGCAGAATGTTGGGTCCTGTTTGTGTAGCCAGTCTGTTAATCTATGTCTTTTTATTGGGGAATCGAGTCCATTGATGTTAAGAGATATTAAGGAAAAGTAATTGTTGCTTCCTATTATTTTTGTTGCTAAAGTTGGCATTCTGTTCTTGTGGCTGTCTTCTTTTAGGTTTGTTGAGGAATTACTTTCTTGATTTTTCTAGGGTATGATTTTCATCCTTGCATTGTTTTTTTTTTTTTTTTTTCTCTCTTACTATCCTTTGAAGGGCTGGATTTTTGGAAAGATAATGTGTGAATTTGGTTTTGTCATGGAAAACTTTAGTTTCTCCATCTATGGTAATTGAGAGTTTGGCTGGGTATAGTAGCCTGGGCTGGAATTTGTGTTCTCTCAGGGTGTGTATAACATCTGTCCAGGCTCTTCTGGCTTTCATAGTCTCTGGTGAAAACTCTGGTGACATTCTGATAGGCCTGCCTTTATGTGTTACTTGACCCTTTTCCCTTACTGGTTTTAATATTCTATCTTTATTTAGTGCATTTGTTGTTCTGATTATTATGTGTCAGGAGGAATTTATTTTCTGGTCCAGTCTATTTGGAGTTCTGTAGGCTTCTTCTATGTTCATGGGCCTCTATTTCTTTAGTTTTGGGAAATTTTCTTCAATAATTATGTTGAAGATATTTGCTGGCCCTTTAAGTTGAAAATCTTCATTCTCATCTACTCCTATTATCCGTAGGTTTGGTCTTCTCATTGTGTCCTGGATTTCCTGGATGTTTTGAGTTAGGATCTTTTTGCATTTTGTATTTTCTTTGATTGTTGTGCAGATGTTCTCTATGGAATCTTCTGCACCTGAGATTCTCTCTTCCATCTCTTGTATTCTGTTGCTGGTGCTCGAATCTATGGTTCCAGATTTCTTTCCTAGGTTTTCTATCTCCAGCGTTGCCTCACTTTGGGATTTCTTTATTGTTTCTACTTCCCTTTTTAGGTCTTGGATTGTTTCATTCAATTCCATCACCTGTTTGGTTGTGTTTTCTTGCAATTCTTTAAGGGAATTTTTTGCTTCCTCTTTAAAGGTCTTCTACCTGTTTAGCAGTGTTCTCCTGTATTTCTTTAAGTGAGTTATTAAAGTCCTTCTTGATGTCCTCTACCATCACCATGAAATATGCTTTTAAATCCGGGTCTAGTTTTTCGGGTGTGTTGGGGTGCCCAGGACTGGGTGGGGTGGGAGTGCTGTATTCTGAGGATGGTGAGTGGTCTTGGTTTCTGTTAGTAAGATTCTTACGTTTGCCTTTTTGCCATCTGGTAATCTCTGGAGTTAGTTGTTGTTGTGTCTCTGGTTAGATCTTGTTCCTCAGGTGTTTATGTTAGTGTCTATCAGCAGACCTGGGAGACTAGCTCTCTCCTGGGTTTCAGTGTTCAGAGCACTCTCTGCAGGTAGGCTTTCCTCTTGCAGGGAAGGTGCCCAGCTATCTGGTGTTCAAACCTGCCTCCTGGCAGAAGTTGTGATCCACTGACAGAGGTCTTAAGATCCCATGGAGGGTCCTGTGTATACCTTACGGGTGTCTGCAGACTACACGCCTAAGGTACCCCTGTGCTGGCATGGACTGGAAGGGACTTGTGCCCCTTATCAGGCCGGCTTTTCTGCTTCCCTAATTAATGCAGTCTCGGGTCCCAAGTGATTGGATTGGAGCAGCAGCGGTGTTCCACTCACTTGAGGTCTTAAGATCCCATGGAGGGTCTTGTGGGTAGCCTGCGGGTGTCAGCTAACTCCGTGTCCTAGCCACCCTGGTACTGGCAGGACCGGAAAGGGAAAGATACTTCTTTATTTGTGTCTCTTTTCCTCCTAAAACTGTTTCAGCTTTCTGACGGCAATGAAACAAATAGGCTGAAAAATTAATATGCAGTAGAATATTATAAATAGGAATGATGTGCTGGTAATAATTAAAAGATGGATGAATCCTGCAAATATGCAAAGTGAATGAAGCCAAACACAAAAGGTTGATTATATTTACATGAAATATTCAGAATATGCAATTCCACAGGAATGGGATGTAATGTAGTAATTGCTAGAAGTTGCTAGGAGATAGTAGGGATTGGGAAGCAACTACTGAAAGGTCTGTGTCTTCTTTGTGGATGATAAAATATTCTGGAATTATATTGTATGCTAGGCGCACAATCTTGTGACCATAGTACAGATATTCAACAGATAAATTTTGTGTGCTATGACTGATCAGAGTAAAAATCTCAATGGCTATTTCTGTCCTCACTGTGTTTTACACCTGGGTAGAGTGTTTCATTCTTATTCATGCTCTCTGTCTTGATTCACCTTTATTTTTCTTTGTGATAGAATATCCTGTTAATTCTCTTTATTTCTCAGATGTTCCCCGTTTTATTTTCATTGGCTATTTTGAGTTCTGGTTTCATTCCTTAAAATAGCATTGTTGTTCCTCAAGGTGTCTTATTAGGTCTCTTCTCTAAGTATCTTACCCTGAGCACTTCAGTTCCCCTCTCACGGTGATCATTGATTGGTCTCTTTCCATGCCCCACCCACAGCTTTGCCTTATCCCCTCTTTTCATCCCCTATCCCCCTCCCCCATTTAGCATCCCTCAGGTCCTCAGTCTCAACTCATGCTGAGCACATTACCTTTGTCCCAAACTGAATTTTTTCATCTTGCTTTTATCAGCTCAGAAAACTTGGCACCAGTCTCCCAGACAAGCTGTTTGCTTCCAGCTAGTTAGTAATAATTGTATATTACTAAGCCTTTTGGCATTTGATTCTTCCATGAGTGCTCAGGTGTCAGGAAAGGCCTGGAAGTCACAGTTCAATGCATTATCCAACTGCAGAATGGGTCCAGTGTGTTTAATATAAACAGTCAATTTGACTGGTTTGAGAGACCCTTGGGAGATTAGTGAAGCACACTTCTGAGTATGTCTCTTCAGAGATGACTGGCATGGGGAACAGCAACTGAAAGTTGTGGATTCACCTTTGAATGTAGGCTGGGCCTGAATGGGACAAAAGCAGAAAGAAGAAGCCCACTAGTACAGGTCCATGCTTGTGTTTACCATCCTCCATTTTGTGCTTTTACTTTCTCTCTCCCTCTTATTGCTAGATGCCACGAGGTGGAGATAAACAGCTTGCTTCTGCCATGTTCTGCAGAACAGCTACGATGTTCTGCCTCATGCCCAGAATGATGTAACTGAGCCAGCAAGCTGGTGACTGAAACCTTGGCAGCTATAAGACACCACGAATCATTCTTCCTCTGAATTATGTATCTCAAGTATTTGATACGGTGACAGAGTGATGAAAAACTCTAATGCCACAGGTTTAGTCTTCACTGTCTGCCTCAAAAAGACTTTCCAAGAAATAAAAAATCTAAATATAAAATATCCACTCTAATAAAAATATTGTTGCTTTTATGACTTATTTTTAATCACGTGTAGTGTGCATGTGTGTGTCATATGGCGCTTTATGTGCACATGAGTACAGGTACATATGGAGGCCAGAAAAAAGTTTATGATTGTCTGGAGCTACAGTTAATGGTGGTCATGACCTGCCTGACATGGAGGCTGGAAGCCTAACTTGGGAGATCTGAAAGCATACTCTCTTAGCTGCAGAGCCTTAGGAATGACTTTTTTGAACCATGTTAAAAAAGGTACCCCTAACTCAGTGTCTTACTATTTCTATGACTACAATGAAACTAAATGACCAAAAAGTAAGTTGGAGAGGAAAGGGTTTATTCAGTTTACACTTCTACATTGCTGTTCACCACAAAAAAGAAGTCAGGACAGAAACTTAAATGGGGCAGGATCCTGGAGGCAGGAGCTCCAGAGACCATGCAGGAGTGCTGCTTATTGGATTGCTTCACATGGCTTGCACAGCCTGCTTTCTTACAGAATCTAGAATCACCTGCTGGAGATGACACCACAGACAATGGTCTGAGCCCTCCGTTATTAATCACTGATTAGGAAAAGACCTTACAGCTAGATCTTATGCAGACATCTTCTTGAGGTTTCCTCCTTTCAAATAACTCTAGTTTGTGCATCAAGTTGACATAAGACTAGCCAGCACACTCAGGAAAGGTGAACAGTGATCATGAAGGCAGAAAAAAAGGTTTAAAATAGTGAAATCATTTAAACTCAGTTTCTCCCATATCACTTCATGAACATGGTTCATGAATTTCCCAAATGATATTACAAAAAAAGTGTAAATTATTTTTTCTTGGAATACCATTTCTCTTTTATCACATCAAGTGACAAAGTAAAACTGTATCTGCCTATCTATGAAATGAGATAGAGAAGATATAACTATAAATAAGAGACTACCAATGTTTATAACGGCAATAAAATGGAACTGTAGAAATCCATCTGGCCAGTAAGCATATTGTATGCCTATAAAATCCAAAAGAACAGCAAAGCAGGAGACATTCATTGACCACAGGATCAGCATCACGAGATCAGCATCATGAGAAGAATGAGTTAGAATTCAAAGACTCCAAAACAAACATTGCAGGAATATCTCAACAAGGACTTTTTCCAGAAGCTGTACACAATATACATAAAAGATACACATCATCCAAAATGGCTTTCAAGAACGTATTTTAGATAATAAAGAAATAGCAAAGCCATAAAACACTGCTTGGCATTTGTTTCTAGAAAGTCCAGAAAGAATTAAGATCGCCTTCAGATTAGAGTTGATGTTCTTCAGCAGCTACAGAAACAGAACGAAATGGTGCTTGGAGACAGTGAAGCAATTGGCGATAAGGGTCATGCTGGGACCTCTTGCAGTTAATTCTGACTATGGTTTTTAGAGCAATGAATTGATGAGTTAAACAAAGGACTGAATATAAAACTAAATGTTGAATGATACATCTTTGTGCTGGCCTTTTTTCTGAAGAAATTACTGTTTAAGTCAACACATTAGGATTTACCAGCTTTCTCAGCAAGCATTTGCGAGTCCCTTTTCGTGTCCAGAGTTGTTTGGCCTTGCAAATCTTTGTCTGTAAATGACAGATGTGTACTCACTTATATTGGACATCAATTTTCTTTGTTCTCATTGCTTCCTTAGAAGATTGCATAGACATGACAGTAGTGGCTCCTGTTTATAACCCCAGAACTTGGGAAGCTGAGGTATAAGGATGGTTGTGAGGTAGAAGTCAATGAAGGCTGAATATTGAGTAATAGTTAATCCTGGGTTATCTGGAAATTCTGGGCTACAGAGTGACATGCTGTCTCAATAAAGATACATAAACAACTAAATAGCAAATAAACCAAACCAACAATGTCAGAAACAAACAGCAGTCATAAGGAAATGAAAATGAAAATTATTACTTTGAGAGATCCCATCTCACCCCAGGGAGCATGGCAAAAGAAACAAAAGATAATAAATGATGGAACAATGGTGGGAAAGAATAACCTTTATTTACTGTTCATACACATATAAAATGGAGCACTAGAAAAAACTACATGGGGTGTCAAAAAAAAAAAACCCAACATACAACTTGCACGTGATACATATATACTACTCCTGTGCATATACCCAAAGAATACTACAGAGATATTTATTGTATACCTTTGTCCATTGTTGCTGGATTTAAAGTAGCAAGGAATGGAATCATATCAACTGATGGATAAATAATTAAATGTGGCACATATATGTGTGTATGCGTGCATAATAGAATTCTATTCAGCTGTACAAAAAATGAAATTATAAAAATGTCTGGAGAATAGATAGAACTGGAAAATATTAAAGGAGGTAACCCAGGGTCAGAATAATAAATAATAAATGCCTTGTGTTATTTTGTATATGTGCAGCTTGGCTGCTAACTTTTATATGTGCACACCTATGAGGCACTGAATATATATATATATATATATATATATATATATATATATATATATATATATATATATATAGTCTTGGAAACTAGAAAGGGACCATTTGAGTGGATATGGAACTAGTGGTTGGTACAGTGATCATCAGAGAATAGGTGGTATGTGAATGTGAATCATTTATTTATATCTCTAATGGTCTAGGGATTACAAAAAGGCTAATCACACATTTAGCATCTGATTTGCAGTGATTTTATTGTGATGAACTTATTAATAAGCAAAATTTCATATCCAGATATAGCCAGAAATGAGCAAATACTTTTCACTTACAAAGAACTTCTACAGTAGATGTGGGTGTTGTCTTCACAGTATACTCTGTGGCTCAAATTTTCCCATGTAGCTCGCCTGTGACCTACTCTTCACAGAGCCAGTCTTCTACGGCTTATTCTCCAATTGTCAGTCCTTTGTATCAAGAATACCTTTTAACACTGACATTAACTTTCCTCAAGTCGCAAAGGTCAAAAGTCCAAAGGGCAGAATGGAAATTAAGCAAAACTTGTCTGTGGGAATAAAACTCATGTAGCCACTGCACAGCTGTGAGCATTCTCCATCACCTATCGTTGCCTGAAGTCCTAAGTGTAACCTTAGGACTGCTGCTTACTCCCCATATTTTGGAGACAGGAAACTTGATACCCCAGAGACTCAGAAGTAGTAAGGTTCTGGGTGTTCTTGAACCCTACTGCAATACTGTTATTTTTTTCTACTCTGGGGTAATGGACTGGAAAATGTAATTTCCTTTATGTCTTTATGTATGTTTCCCCTTATGAACACTTAAAAATTCAGTCAAATCACTTCTCTTACAGGAGGAGGCTTCCAAATTTTAAGTCCCTTGATTTTGGAGTGCTGCTGCACTCTCAAGAGTTCCTCTAATCCTTTTACTAAGGTATATTGTATTACTTTCCTCCTTTTCAAAATAGATAGTCTGATTTCTCTGACACCCAGAGTTTATTTTTATGCAAAGTGAAAGCCAGAGAACAATTTTATACTACCTGCCTTCCAGGCCATCATGCTTGTGTCCCAGTGCTGTAAAACGATACCTTTCCCCTCCACTGGGGTGTGTCAATGTGGGGGATGACGTCCAAGATCTGTCTATTCCTCCATCAGTACTGTTTGCTATCTACCATTTTGTAACATATTTAAGTCCTCAGAAGGACTCTTCTCCTGTCACTGATCTTGGACTTTAGAACATTGTTTCTTGCTATTTTTATACACCTAACTCCACGGTTCTGTTCTAAAACTTGACTTTATAGAAATGGCCTATATGTGTATATGTTGAACAAACAAATAAAACAAAATCCTTTGGGATTTTGGACAAAGGGATTTAGATGCTGCTGTAATTACAATCTTCTGTAAGTGAAAAAGACACTATGAATCTCATTATCTGGTACAGAGCTGGGGAAATTGACCAGGAAGGACAAATGTAAAAGACAGTGCCCACTGAGGTCTATGTTCTCTCAGGTGCATTGAAATGCTCTAGTGAGGTGGTGTTAGGTGGGGACACTGATGTGAGGGATATAAGAGGACATAGACGATTATTATTCATGACTCTGAAAGCATGCCTTCACTAGCCATCTTTTCTGCTAGTATACTGGCCTTGGACTTCACAGGCTCTAAAACTGGGAAGTTGAAACATTTGTTTCAAATACCTCGCCTGGGGTGGAAGTGATTGCTCAGCATTTAAGAGCAGTTACTATTCTTTTAGAGGACCTAGGTTTAGTTCCCAAAACTCATATGACATCTCACAACCATTCATAATTTCAATTCCAGAGGATCCAACACCCTCTTCTGATGTCCATGGGTACCAGACATGTAGATGGGATACATTCATACATGCAGACAAACACTCATACACATAAACTAAAATAATGCAAATAAATTTAAAGATACCCAAACCATGGAATTTTTGCTTCAGCAATCAGAGGGAAGATCAGGGAGATCTACAGCTAGTCCTGTGTGACTTTCCTCATGGAAGTATGAACAAATGTTCATTTACGGCACCAAAGTTATGATTCTACTCAAAGCTAGCTTGGTGAAGTAATGATTTTTTGGAGGTACTTATGAAAGCGTGGTTGAAGGGTCACTTATAGGAAAAGGGGTTTGTAGGGCTTATGTTCTCATGCTAATTATGTTGCCCCAAAACCTGTTTAAGTTGTCTCCCACTTAGGCTAAAGGAAGCCTGTCCCCAGTTGACTCTGATTGGGAAATAAAGTTGCCAGCAGCCAATAGTTGGGCAGAGAGACAGAGGTGGGACATTTAGTAATCCCAGGTAAGAAATGAAGAAGAAAAGAAAGGGTCTGCATCGAGAGGGCCATAGGACGAGCCTGAGGGAGAGACAGCTGAAATGTACATACATGCAGGGGGGAAAGCAGCCCCATCGGGAGTGCTGCTCAGAAAGAACAAGGGCAGTAAGATAAAAATACAGATTTAGTAAGTGTTGACTCAGGACGGCTGGAGGGGAGTGTGTGCTAGCCATGGAGAAGTTTGGAAGTGCCTGATCATTGACCTAGTTAAGACATACTAAAATATAAATGTTGTATGTGAGTGTCTTTCATTCATGAGTCCAGAGCTCTTGGGCATGTGCAGAGCTGCATGAGCACTTGCCAAGAAAATAGAGCTTACCTTTAAATGTTTACCACTACCTGGGTTACTTAAGGAGCAGATGAATTGGAAAGCCCAACCCTGAATGGATGACAAGTCACATTTGCTATATCCCTGAAGGACTCTGGGATCACCTTGCAGACAGCTTTATTTAAGAATTCTCCCCTCTTCAGCCATTGATTGTTGCTTTTATAGACACGAGGGGAGGACATTGACCCACTTCCTTTTCTCAGTCGAATTTCTTTTATCTGCCACAGGATGCATCACAATTTGTAGAGTCTGTAACAGTAGACTTTTTGGTTTTGAAACGAGTGTGGGAGACTTCTATCCTTTCTAATCATTCTCTATGAAATTTTTCACTGAAGATCTACACTGAAGAAGAGGGAAATATATGGACCTGAAGATTCTGTCATTTTCTATTTCACCTAAAACTTACATGGAAAACTAGCAAGGATTAAAGCATTACAATGGAACTTTATAATATCTGCTGCTTTGCCTGCCTTTTTGCATCCCTCCTGCCATCTCTGTACACTCACCCACTTCCTTCTGTTGTCTAGAAACAGGATTTTGCTCAGAAGTCCTGGTTGGGCTGGAGCTCACAGTGTCCCAGCCTAGCCTTGAACTTTCACTGACTCTGCACTTTCTTTGTCTACAGAGTTGGGACTACAGATGGGATTTATCATGCTCAGCTGAGAATATGTTTTGTTTATGCAAAGAGTAAGCACTGTTCATATAGTCATAGGTACTCTTTATGTCTCTTCTTTGCCTTTTCCTTTTTTTCCCCATTGATAAAATATCTTTTCCCATCTGGAGAGAGCTTAATCTTGGCTTTATATCCTTTAGCAGCAGTAACACTTTTGGAAGCGAAGGGAGGAGAATGAGATGTCCCTGGAGAAATTGTTTTCTTAGCCAGTGGCTGCCAGTTTTAGAGAAAACTATGTTTGTCTCCACAGTGACGGAGCAGGAGTGTGCAAGAAAACCCTCTGAGGGTTTGCTTGGATAACAAACATTATGCATCATGGGTCCCAAGTGCATACTTACTTAATGCCAAAAATTTGAAAAATATTTCCAGACAAGTAAGAAGAGGCAGATAGCTTATAAATTAAAATGAATGAATATTAACTGTGGGTGAAATTCAGAGCCTGGGTTTATTTTCCAAGGGCTATATTTGAATAAAAATATCTCTGCTATCTCATGTTTAGTACTAGTGATATGTATCTGTGTTAATTACTTTCCATTTATGTGAAAGACAGTTTGAAATGTGCTAAAATGTGAAACAAATGCATGCAGATTTCCTTCATTTGGGCCAAAATTTTATGTCCTATTTTCCAAAAATATATTTCTTCCAGGAAGAAGCCAAGCTATGTGGCCAGATATGATAAGAGTCTGAATTGCACGCAGCTATTTATAAAGTACTCTGTGTCTGCCATCTGCTCTCCACATTCATCTCTTCTGTGTCCCTCTTTCCTAAGATGCTAGCTGTGACTCGGGAGTGAATGTCACATCTTCCTCCCTGTTTTTATTCTTGTTTCAGCTTAGATCCCTTTCGAGTATCTGAGATCACTTGAGGATTGTCTAATGAAGTTGCAGGCACCCACTTCCTAAGTTTATATTTGCTCTTTAGGTTTTAATTTTTGTTCTTCCATTGGATCAGCAACATATATCTGAAAATATTTTTCTTGCTTCCACTCTGGCCTGAAGGACAACACTCCTGAAGGCTACCAGAGGCCTCTCCAGGAGCTAGGACACCACCAGGACACCTTTTCCATACAACTTACCAGTGCAGGCTTATTGCCTAGTGCTGGGCTTGTCTCTGTTCCCTACAGCAGTTTATTCAACTAAATCTAAATCTAGTGCTAAGGTATTGAATTTTAGAACAACATGATTTTTGTTGTTGTTGTTATTACAAAAAGCAATTGCCTTATTCTATTTGGATGTGTAAAGTAAGATTAATGGCAAATGGTTTTCATAACGGTACATAAAAATAGAATTAGTTAATAGATTTTTACCAATGTTTGTGATGAATTCAGGACATGGAAAAGGGAAGCAAAAGAACTAATAAAAGACTTACAAAAAGACAAAATCAATAACAGTCCTTCTTTTCTAAATATTGGGTTTTATTAGCACCATGATAACTGTATATTAATTTGCACTGACTGTCATAACAAAATACCAGAGAAATGGACTCTTAAACAAATAGAAACCTTTAAGTCTCAGAATTATAAGTGCAGAGGCAAGGAGACCACAAATTTAAAGCTAGCTTAGACTTTATAACAAAAGCCCACTCACAAGACAAGACCAGGATCCTGGAGAGATAGTTCAGGAAGCACAGACTCTTGCTATGGGCTTATAAGTCTCCATGTCTGCATCTCCAGGGAAAAGCTGAGAGTCAGCATGAATCCAGAGATAGAAAAAGTGGCAGGACTTTCTGGCTGCCAGCCCAGAATCAAGTTGAATGAGAGAAACTTCCTCAAAGGAATAAGGCAGAGAATGATGTTCCGGCTTCCATGTGTTCCTGGGCCTGTAGTCTCTCAAACACATCTGTTGTGTCCGGCCAGCAGATCACAACATGGGTTCTAGCCTGGAAAGGCATTTTGGAAACCTGGAAGAGAAGAGGGGCTAGGTGGGGAGATAAAGAAATGTAGCTAAGACAGTCATTCTGATCAAAGCTCAATTTTACTGTTCCTCACGCAATTATAGAGCAGGGGAAGGGGGCCCAATTCCCACCAATTCGTCTTGGGGTCCAATAGCAGGGTGACCACGTGCACGGCTCCGAACAGCAAAGCGGCAGGTTCCAGCTGTGGGCATGGCCGAACGATTGAGCGGGAAGCTCCACCCCTGAGCAAGCAGGTTTCAGGCTGGGGGAGGGGCAACTACACACATCCATACATGTACCATATACATATGTACATGCACACACACGCATGAACAACCACATACAGCCACATAGCCACATGCAGTCACATACAGCCACATAGCCACATACAACCACACAACCACATAGCTACACAGACACAAACACAGGAACAGACAGACAGATACACACATAGATACACACACACACACATTCAGAGAGAGAGAGAGAGAGAGAGAGAGAGAGAGAGCCACATGGCCACATACAACCACACTGCCACACAGTTACACAAACACAAACACAGGGTCAGACAGACAGACAAACACATACACACATATGTTCATACACAGATGAAGAAAAATAAAACTAAATACACAAAAATCCTCAATAATAAATCCAGAAATTTCATTTTTGATGTATTTGTTTTTTTTGATATTATAATTATATCATTTCCCCTTATATATCTTCTCTCCAAATCCTCTTATGTACCCTCTTTTGTTCTATTTGATAACCATGGCCTCCATATATATAAAATTAACTACACAAATATAACCTCCTTAGTCTGTACAATGTTACTTGCATTCCCATGTTTTCAGGGCTAAACATTTGGTATTGGGCAACTATTTGATGTTCTCTTTCTTGAGAAAGACTACTTATACTCTAAGTATTCCTTTGTTGCCTGTATTTCTTTGTCATAGGTTGAGGCATCCTTAGTTTTCCCCTGTCAGTGTTAGCAATGTCCATTTGCATCATTTCTGTTCAGGGAAATGTTTAGAAAGCCATATTGGTAAGACATTGTGAGTGTAGTTTCTCACAGCTTTAAATCAAACTCCCTGGTCCTCTGGCCCCTACAATTTTTCTGCTCTCTCTTACACAATGAAGTCTGTGCTTTAGGTTGAGGAATTGTTTTATAGATGTATTAATTGGAACTGAGCTTTACAATATTGCATTTTGATTGGTTGTGACTTTCTGCAGTGGTCTCTATCTGTTGCAAAGAGAACTTTCCTTGGTGTAAGGTAAGGACTACACTTACCTCTTGGTGTAAGACAAATATTTAGGATATAGTTAGGGAGTATGATGGTTCCATGGAGTGGTGGAGTTCTCCTCCATGATCCATCATTTCACTAGCCTTGATTTTGACTAGGTTTCCAGTACAAGGCATAATTCCCCTCTCATTGGTTAAGGTCTAAGTCCAATTATGGACCTGTGGAAACTACCAGTGTGTGCATCCTACTATTATTACTCTTAGGGTTATTGTTCCATGCTGGTTGATGTGTTTTATGGGTGTCATAGCTGGGTAGAAATAAATTTCTTGGAAATGAATGAAAATGAAAACACAACACAACAAAACATACAAGACATACTAAAGTAGTTCTATAGGAAAATTTAGAGGTCTATGTGCTTCCCTTCAAAGAACAAAAACATCACAAATAAATGAGTTAATGATACAACTAAAATAATTGGTGGGGACTTGAGCTAGCTAGCCCAGAGGATGTGAGCATGGCAGAGCTGATCCCACCCATTTCATGCTGTAGCACTCCGGAAAGCAGGCCCTGTACATCCGCCGGGCAGCACAGTAGAGCTGGCCCTGGTGGTGAAAGTGGAGGAGGGTCAGCTCTGTGGGCATGGGAGCAGGACAGCCTGCCCTGCCCCTTGCTGGCTACAGCATTGGATAAGATGGCCAGAGCAGTGTTGCAGAGCCCAACCTAGTGGTATGAGTGCTGGAGAGTTGGCAGGCTGACTACCTCAGCTGCCACACAGGTCTAGATGCAAGACTTTGAGTTAGTCCATACCATCATCTACCTCATTAATGAGCTGCTTGAGTGCATGGAGTCCTACTAATGCAAAGCTGCAGGATCTCTACAACACAGGGCTACAACAAGATATCCAAAAGAGGTGTTCCAGTGAGTAGCCTGACCAATGGGTGGATACTTTATTCCTCCTTAGAATAGGGAACAAAATAACCATGGAAGGAGTTACAGAGACAAAGTTTGGAACTAAGATGAAAGGATGGATTATCCAGAGACTGGACCATGTGGGGATCCATCCCATAATCAGACAACAAACCCAGAAACTATTGCACAATGCCAGAAAGATTTTGCTGAAGGGACCCTGTTATAGTTGTCTCATATGAGGCTATGCCAGTGCCTGGCAAATACAGAAGTGGATACTCACAGTCATCTATAAGATGGAACACAGGGCCCCCAAAATAGAAGCTAGAGAAGGTACCCAAGGAGCTGAAGAGGTCTGCTACCCTATAGGTGGAACAACAATATGAACTAACCAGTACCTCCCAGAGCTCGAATCTCTAGCTGCATATGTAGCAGAAGGTGGCCTAGTCGGCCATCACTGGGAAGAGAGGCCCCTTGATACCAAAGCAAAGTTTATATGCCCCAATATAGGGAAATGCCAGGGCCAAGAAGCAGGAGTGGGTGGATAGGGGAACAGGGCGCAGGGAGGGTATAGAGAATTTTCGGGATGGCATTTGAAATGTGTATAAAGAAAATATCTAATATAAATGATAATAAAAAAAAGTGTAGCAAAAGCCAGAGGCCTCAAACCAGACCAATTACTCATTGCAATGAACATTTGTAAATTAATGTGTGGATAAAAGGGTTTACTGTGTGACACACTGTGACATACTACAGCTTCTATGATGAGATGTATTTTTGTTTGTTATTTCATTTTCATTTTTCATTTTCTTTTGGGGGAAGGTAGCAGGGATGGAGGGTTGATATGAAGGAATGGGGAGATGAGTGGAGTTGGGTTTCATGATGTGAAATTCAAAAAGAATCAGTAAAACATTTTAAAAATGGAAAAATAATGACAAACAAAACCCAAATGCAGTCAAAAGCAAGAAATAATGAAAATCAGGGCATAAATGAATGAAATAAAAATAAGGAAAACAATACAAAAAATTAGTGAGTCTAAGATGATTCATTGAGAAGTTCAACTAGATTGGTAGACAGAAAGAAAGAGAGAGAGAAAGAAGGAAAGAGAGAGAGACAGGGAGGACACAAGTTGTCATGTCAGAATGTAACAAGCAAACATTAAAATAGGCATATAAGAAATTTATAGTACTATAAAGAAATACTTTAAAAAATAAACCTTGTTATTTAAGTTAGAAAACCTGAAGAAATAGATGAATATTTAGATTCAGTTAAACCACAAAAATTAAAACAAAAACCCAACAATCTAAGTAGACCCACAACAAATGAGGAATTTGGAACAATAGTCAAGTGGTTTTCAGGCACAAAAGGTTTAAGGACAGATGGATTAACAGCAGATTACCAGACGTTCAAAGAATATCTGTACCTAATCCTTCTTACACTGCTCAAAAGAAATAAAGACAGAATGAGCATTCCCAAAGCCAAAGTCACTATAATGCCAGGAAAAGGTACAACAACAACAACAACAACAACAACAACAAACAAACAAACAACAACAACAACAACAACAACAACAACAACAACGTATATGCGAATATCCCTGGTGGGCATAGATTAAAATATGCTTAATGAAATTCTTATCAAGAAGATTATTTACCATCACCAAGTTGGTGTTATCTCTGAAATACAGGAGTGTGCTTCAATATACAAAGTCAGTAATTATAACAAGTCACATAAATGGACTTAAAGACAAAAATCATATGTTCATCTCAATAGACACAGAAAAAAATCTAATAAAATCTAACATGCCTTTTAAACAAAAGTCCCAGAGGAAGTAGGACTAGAGAGAGTACTTCAAAAATAATAATAGGTATATATGAGAGATCCATAGCCAATATCATTTTTGTCGTTGTGTTATTATTATTATTATTTACATATATATATAATTCCCCTCCTGATCCACCCTCTGACTGTTCCACATCCCATACCTCCTCCCCACCCCCTGTCTCCACAAGGATGTCCCCATCCCACCCTACCCTACTGAACCTCTAAACTGTCTGGGGTCTCCAGTCTCTTGACAGTTAGGTGCATCTTCTCTGACTGAACCCAGACCTGGCAGTCCTCTGCTGTATATATGTTGAGGGCCTTAATATCAGCTGGTGTATGCTGCCTGATTGGTGGTCCAGTGCTTGAGAGATCTCTGGGGTTCAGGTTAATTTAGACTGCTGGTCCTCTTACAAGTTTGCCCTACTCCTCAGCTTCTTCCAGCTTTTCCCTAATTCAACCACAGGAGTCAGAAGCTTCTGTCCACTAGTTGAGTGCAAACATCTGCATCTGACTCTTTCAGTTGCTTGTTGGGTCTTTTAGAGGGCAGTCATGATAGATCCGTTTTTTTTGGGAATGTTCCATAGCCTCATTAATAGTGTCAGACCTTGGAGCCTCCCCTTGAACTGGATCCCACTTTGGGCCTGTCCCTGGACCTCCTTTTCCTCAGGCTCTTCTCAATTTCCATCCCTGCAGTTCTTTCAGATAGGGAAAATTATCGGTCAAAGTTTTGACTGTGGGATAGCAACCCCATCCCTCACTTGATGCCCTGACTTTCTGCTGGAAGTGGGCTCTACAAGTTCCCTCTCCTCACTGTAGAACATTTCATCTAGGGTCCTGCACTTTGAGTCCTATGAGTCCCTCACCTCCTAGGTCTCTGGTACATTCTGGCGGGTCCCCTCAACTTCCTACCTCCTGTTTCCATTCTTTTTGTTGGCCCTCAGGGCTTAAGCTCCTTGCTCCCACCCAATACCAGATTATGTTCCCCTCTCCTCCCTCACCCCCATCCCCTTTCTTTCCCAGGTCCATCCCTCCCCACTTGTGGTTGCTTTCCTCTCCCAAGTGGGATTGAGGCATTCGCATTTGGGCCAGTCAGCTTGTTGACCTTTTTAAGGTCAGTGGACTGTATCTTGGGTATGCTGTATTTCTTTTTTTTAGTTATTTTGGCTAATATCCACTTATTAGTGAGCACATACCATGCATGTCCTTTTGTGACTGAGTTACTTCACTCAGGATGATATTTGCTAGTTCCATCTATTTGCCTGCAAAACTCAGGATGTCTTCATTCTTATTAGCCAATTAGTATTCCATTGTGTAAATGAACTACATTTTCTGTATCCATTCTTCTGTCATGAAATATCTGGCTTGTTTCCAGCTTCTAGCTATCCCAAATAAGGCCTCTATGAATAGAGGAACATGTGCCCCTGTGGCATGGTGGGGCATCTTTTGGGTACATTCCAAAGAGTGGTATTGCTGGGTCTTCAGGTAGATCTATTTTCAATTTTCTGAGGAACCTCCAGATTAATTTCCATAGTGGCTGCACCAGTTTGCAATCCCACCAGCAATGGAGGAGTCCCTCCCTTTGAGTCCTGAGAATCCCTCACATCCTTGCCAACATCTGTTGTTACCTGAGGTTTTGATTTTTGCCATTCTAGTTGGTGTAAGGGGGAAGCTCAGGGTAATTTTGATTTGCATTTATCTGATCACTAAGGACTTTGACCATTTCTTGAGGTGTTTCTCAGCCATTTGTGATTCCTCTGTTATGAATTCTTGTTTAGTTCTATTCTCTAGTCTTTGATTGAGTTGTTTGGTTTTTTTTTTTTTTTTTTTTTTTGGGTGGTTAGCTTCTTGAGTCCTTTATATATTTTGGATATTAGTCCTCTATCAAATGAGGGGTTAGTGAAGATTTTTTCCCAATCTGTATGTTGCCAAATTGTCTTACTGACTATGTCCTTTGGCTTACAGAAGTTTTATAATTTTATGAGGTCTCATTTTTGAATTCTTGATCTGAGAGCATGAGCCATTGGAGTTTTGTTTAGGAAATTCCCCCATGTGCCAATGAGTTCAAGGCTTTTTCCCACTTTCTCTTCTATTAGACTCAGTGTATCTGGTTTTATGTTGAGGTCCTTGATCCACTTAGACTTGAGCTTTGAGCAAGGTGACAAACATGGGTCTATTTTCATTCTTCTACATACAGACAGCCAGTTAGACCAGCACTGTTTATTGAAGATGCTTTCTTTCTTCCATTGTATATTTTTGGCTTTTTTGTTTAAGATCAGGTGTACGTAAGTGTGTGGTTTTATTTCTAGGTCTTCAATTCTTTTCCATTGATCACTTCTGCTCTGTAATAATACGGGGATGGTGATTACCCCAGTCATTCTTTTATTAAGAATTGTTTTCCCTATTCTGGGTTTATGATCTTCCAGATGAATTTGACAAATGTTCTTTCCATGTCTTTGAAGAATTGTGTTGGAAATTTGATGGGGATTGCATTGAATCTGTAGATTGCCTTTGGTAGGATGGCCATATTTACTATGTTAATTCTGTCAATCCATGAGGATGGGAGATCTCTCCATTTTCTTCGATCTTTGTAAGTGGAGTAATTCTTTTTGTCTTACAGCTCTGGAGTCTGAAGTATGAAATTGAGGCATTGAAAGATTTAGCTCGTTGAGGCCACTCCCCTTGGTTAACAGATGGACATGCCCTGTACCTTTAGATGTCATTCTCTTTGTGTGAGCATCTCTGTGTACCTTGTTTTCTCCTTTATAGCAGGACATCAGTTGCATTAGAATAGAGGCACATAAATTGTCTTGCTTTTACTGAATCACATCTGACACAGTCCTGCCTCTAGGTACACATTCTGTGGTACTGTGGCACAGGACTCACATTCCCTTACTTTGTTTACAAAATGATCCATGATAGCTGTGTTCTTGGTTTTAGATGAATTTAATAAGTCAAGAGCAAGCAAAGATAAAAGAATACAATAGCAAGAAGTAGATAAATAATAGAAGCTTCAGATCAGGCATTTAAGTCATCCAGCTAGGAGGACTAGAGAAGTCTCCTGGAGATCATCCAGTAGAACCCCTAGTTGATAAGGAGATTCAGGGCAAAATATCCTCCCTGAATGTAAGACTTCCAATTAGCTGTTCTTACCACAGGCCTTTCCATATTATGGGACAAATAATATTTGAGTCTTGAGATTTGAGAGGACACTTTGAGATAAATAAACTTGGGTCTGCAATACATGAGGGCAACCCTGTTTTCAGGGCTAGCTTCTCAGCAAGCATAAACAGACATGCTGCTTCACTATCATACTGTATATCATATTGTTGATATCAGTATATCAGCCCACAGCATCCTGTGTCACCAGAATTACAGATAGTACCCATATCTCAGGCTGCAAGAAACACTAGAGCCAGGCTTTGAAAATAGATGTCCCATGTGAGAAATTTCTAGTGCTTGATGTCCTGCTGAGAAAATGTTGCACAGTAATAAATAGCATGAAAAGCTAAGCATTTTTTGTTGAATATGTTGCATGGAGAGCTGTTGTTTTTTTAGCTGTTCTGATGTCTTCAAGTCCTCTTGATTCTTCTTTGCTAAATGTTTTCAAGTTAAAAAGTTGTATCCTCCAAGTCATGTATAAACGTATGCCATATGAATCATGACACATTAGGATTTATTTGAATGTAGAAGTGTATCACATTAAGTATGTGTAAACAAACTGTGCCACCTGATTTATATCAAACCACAGTCATGTACTTGAGATGTACATGAAGACAACAATGTCCCTGAGGTGTGTACTAAAACAGTACCTGCAGTGTCTATGAACACAACTGTGTCACCTCAACATGTGTAATGTAGTTATGCCTCTGTGATCTGTATAAACAAGTATGTACCTGAGATATTTGTGAAGAGTTATGAGCATGTACAGGAAATATTAATAGGAGACATGGGCTTCTTTTTGGAACATCTAAGCCTATTGTTCTCATAGCTAGATAAATTTGAGATTCAAGGGCATATGAATATGTGATTTAATCTCAGAATTTTTTGCTAACTGAGATAAACCTTCAGGTTAGGAAGTATCCTTCAGTCTATCATTAGAAAAAGTGCAAATAGCACTCTAATACTTCCCTAACCTGGAGAAAGTTTACTATGGCACTCAATAATATATCTAAGGGAGAGCTAGATCTTCCAGGGTGCTTCCTGAAGAGGAAGACAGCAGACATGTGACCCTTGTGGCCATCCTACCCTCATGTGGTGTTAATCTTTCATTGCCCTATTAAGCAGAACTAGAGCAGACCCAGTGATAGAAGGAGCTGTCCTTAGTCTCTTCTATATTATAGGAAAAGTGATCTCTCCAACCCCTGCAGTTATGAAATGCTCAGGGCCACTATCAGCTGGATTGCCACTGTAAGACTATGTATGTGACACTGGTAAAGAAAGTCTAAGAAGGGACCTGCCCTGGAAAAAGGAAAGCAAAATTATAGTCTCTACGGAATACTTACAGACTTGACAGGAGGTGAAAAAATGTTTAAAATTCACAGTGATATCAAGTAAGTTTTTAAAAAGGATTTGCTCATTTTTTTATGTGTATGAGTATTTAGCTAGCAAGTTTGTATGTGCACCGTATGGGGAGTGTGTGTGTGTGTGTGTGTGTGTGTGTGTGTGTGTGTGTGTGTGTGTTTGTGCACTTGGTGCTCATAGAGGCCAGAAGAGGATATAGGATCCTTAAAGACTAGAGTTTCAGAGACCTGTGAATAACCAGACAAGTGCTGAAAATCAAGCCTGGGTCCTCTTTCAGAGCAACAAGTGCTCTTAATCACTGAACCATCTCCCTGGTTCCACAAAAGGCTTATAATATGAAAAACACCAAAGTTTTTTCCCTAGTAATTTTCCAGTATTTCAAGGAGAAAATGCATCAAAGTTTAAGCCCTTACTTCCTTAACTTGAATGATTAACAAGTAACAAAATAACCTGTAAACCCATGCTATGATAGAGTTGTCAATGACAGCAAGACAGATATGCAGATAAAAAACAAATTTTATAAAAAGGGGATACCAAAATGTCTGTATGCCTCCATTTAGTAACTACAGTCTGGAAAAACATAATTTCCATCTTTTAGAAATATACATTTGCACTGATTCTTTGGAAATTTCATATATGTGTACAAGGTGTTTAGCTCATGTTCAGCATTCACTCCTTGTTACTCATCCCAGATCCAACCATCACATCCTCACTTGCTTTCAAGTTTGTGTCTTAAAAATCTCTGAGTTTAATTTATTTTGCTCATATACTCATGCATATGGGGGTCATCTACTACACTATAGTTTACCTATCAAGTGCCATAGCAAAGAAACCTCCCTCTCCAAGAAATCACCAACTGTCAATTGATCCTCAGTTGGGTGTATAGGCTGGTGACCCCTGTTCATGTTGGAACATGACTGACTGACTTGATCTTGTGAAGGCAACCATAACTGCTGTGAGCTTGTGAATGCAGTGGCTTATAATACACAGAAGACACTCTCTAGCTCTTCCCAGTGTCTGGTTTTGACAATATTTTGTTCCTCAATAGCTCCTGAGTCTTAGAGAGGTGGTTTTATATTGATACATGATGTGTTGTATTGATGTATATAGTTGAGCACACTACAGATACTTATTATCTGCATGTCAATCACTTCTTATTTTCTGTGTGTACTGGCGGTTTTGTATGTCAACTTGGAACAGAGTGGAGCAATCGCAGAGAAAGGAGCTTCAGGTGACAAGATGCCTCTATGAGATCCAGCTGTAAGGCATTCTCTCAATTAGTGATACATGGATTACAGCCCATTGTAGGTAGTGCCATCCCTGGGCTGGTAGTCTTGGGTTCGATAAGAGAGCAAGTTGAGCAAGCCAGGGGAAGCAAGCCATAGTAAGTAACATCCCTCCATGGCCTCTGCATCAGCTCCTGCTTCCTGACCTGTTCAAGTTCCAGTCCTGTCTCACTTTGCTGATAAAAAGCAATGTGGAAGTGTAAGCTGAATAAATCCTCCCCCCCTCCCCAACTTGCTTCTTGGTCATGATGTTTATGCAGGAATAGGAACCTTGACTAAGACACTGTTTTAAATGCAGTCAATTGCACAAAGAAACAACTCTTATGATGTCTGTTAGCTACACTATTCTCTTAGTGTAGAAAGGTAAATTTGGAGGGTAACTTGATACATTTAGCAGAACAATAGTAGTAGCATCATCTCAGGAATGAACCTATGAGGTATTAACCACAGCTTCTTGGTTAGATTTACAGTATAATACATGTATTTTTCCTACACAAGAAGCCTTAAATCCACGCAGAAAGTAGTTCAGTGCTACTATATCATTTATGCTATTATTGTACTCATGTGCATATTATGCCATCCTGGGCATTACTGTAGCTTATAGGTTTTACTATTGGATAAGTCTGTTAACTTTCCCACACACTAGAAAACTACATAGCATATTCTAGTACTGTGAAAGCTAGCCATAAAAAGAAAGTTTCCTCGTGAGTATCAACTCGATTCCTCTATGTCTTATGACCAAAGTGTAGGGTGTCTTATCATCAAGGTCTGGTAGGCAGCCAAGAGCAAGGGCAATAGTTTGAATTGGTTTTGAAGTTTCTATGACGTCCCTGACCACAAATTCAAGGAGAGCTATCCCACATCTGGCTCTGGGCTTTTTATTTGGCAACCTATTAATTCTGGGAGGAGTGTTCTCCACGTTGTACAACTCCAATCAAACTCTTTGATATGGGCCTTAAGAGATGACTTGGCAGTGTGGTTCCAAGTTTACTTCCCGGAACGCACATTACTCCAGCTTCAGGGGATTTTAAGTGCTCATAATCACATATCCACAGATATGCATAATTTTAAAAAAACTTGAAAATATCTTTTATATGAATACATACAGATAGACAATTTCATGTATGAAGCTTATGAAGTAGTAATTTTCTACATTTTTCAAATGTCTTTAGTGTTATTCTTCCTCTCCTCTTCCTCTGTTCTAACTTCCAGCCTCCTTTCCACCTGAATATCCCTTCCATTATTTCCCCTCTTCACATCATCTACATTCTACTATTTTATTTTCCTTATGACTTCCTTCTCTCTCCCACCAGTGGCCCTGGTCTGGATTCCTGAATTCACAGGTACTTCAAATTAAACACAAATCTCAAGCTATGATCCACACATGAGTAAGAACATATAGTGCTTATTTTTCTGAGTCTGTGTATACCCCTAAGTATAATATGACTCTTTTTAAAAGATATATTTTATTTTTATTTATTAACTTTAAAATCTAATTTCTGTCCCTCCTCCTGCTCCCTCCCTCCCACAGTCCTTCTCCTCCCCTTCTTTTTTGAGAGGGTAGAGTACCTTTGCCTCCTGTATCCCCCCCATGCTGACCTATCATCAAATCTCTTTAAGTCTAGGAACATTCTCTCCCACTGAGGACAGGCAAGGCAGACCAGCTAGAAGGACATATCAACCAAGAAGTTATAGCTTTTGGGATTGCTCTTGTTCCAGTTGTTTGGGATCCACATGAAGACTAAGCTGCACATCTGATACATATATGCAGGGCTAGGGGAGGAGGTAGGTCCAGCCCGTGTATGCTCTTTGGTTGGTGGATCACTTTTTGAGAGTCCAATGGGTCTAGATCAGTTGACTCTGCTGGTTTTCCTGTGAATTTCCTAACTCATTGATGGCCCAAAATTCCTCCCCCAGCTCTTTCATAAGAGTCCCTGAGCTCTATCCACCGTTTGGATGTGGATCTCTCCATCCCTCTGAGTCAGTTGCTGGATGGGGCCTCTCAGAGAGCAACCATACTAGACTTGTTCAGGATCCACAGGTCTGATGAATGTGGGCAGAGAGGTGGTGAGAGGTGGCAGGAGAATCTCAGTTATTTTCTTGATGGTAGCCATTCTGATTGGGGTGAGATGTAATCTCAAGGTAGTACTAATTTGCATTTCTCTGATGCCTAAGGATGGTGAACACTTCTAAGGACATTTTTTAAATCTATTTTATTTCTTCTTCTGAGAACTTTGTTTCATTCTGTAACCCATTGTTTTAGATTTATTTGTTTATTTTATATATGTGAGTGCATTGTATCTGTCTTCAGACAGATCAGAGGAGGACATCAGATCCCCTTACAGATGGTTATGAGCCACTATGTGGTTGCTGGGAATTGAACTCAAGACCTTTGGAAGAGCAGTCAATGCTCTTAACCCCTGCTTCCAACGTCCTGTAACCCATTTTTAATATAAAGATTTTTCCAGAAGTAGGCTTTCTCTTATGTCAATTAACAATTTCTTTTGCAGTAAGGAGGTCTTAACTTCATGATGTTCCACTTGTTGATTATTTATCCTATTTCCTGGATGGCAGAGTCTTATTCAGAAAGTGTTCATTTGAACCCCTTTCTATAGTGTACTCTGTTTTCTTATAGAAGTTTCAGGGTAGTCTTTTTGTTGTTGTTGTTGTTGTTGTTGTTGTTGTTGTTGTTGTTGTTCCAGTCCAGACAGCACTTTACTTCTATCTCAGAGACTCCTTCAAATAACTTTAAAATTATTGAGCTATCTAATCTGATTAATTTCTGAATAATTTTGGGTCCACATGCAGATTATGATCTGTCTACCTCATGCATTCTTGCTATGTGGGATACCAGGTACCAATGCTTCTGAACTCTAGCCTTGTAGATCCATCTTGTATACAGCTGTCTCTGTAAGACATAGTTTAGATTACCCATGGCAGTACATGCCTATAATCTAAGCACTTGGGTAGTTGAGGGAAGAGGGTAGCAGGTATGACAGCTAGTCAAGAATATAACAGCTAGATCACTTTCTGACTGGGCAACTTATTGAGATACTTTCTCAAAATAGCATTTGTCAAAAGGACTGAGAAGTAGTGAAGTAGTACAATAGTTCCCTATCATATGTAAGACCCTGGGTCCAGTACCCAGAAATGCACAGGGAAACAAAATCTCAGACATTAGAGAAATGTGATCTTTTTAAAAGAACAGTCTCTTTTAAGGTAATGATATCATCTATGTTCTCTCACTAACCTCAAATATGTTTCGCCTTGTTCGCCAAATCACATTCACTAAGATAGTAACAATTCTGAACCCAGGTGCAGCTTTTATGTGCTGTACAATGGTTGAGTATTAAAAGCAAGATGATGAACCCTACAGCATGCAGGTTTTCCTGCAGTGGTGAACTTGTCAACACAGTGAGTGAATGCTCAAAACAATGGCAGCTGATTAGCAAGAATTGCTAGCATACATCTTTCTAAAAAGGAGAGAGAGAGAGAGAGAGAGAGAGAGAGAGAGAGAGAGAGAGAGAAAGAGAAAGAGAGAGAGAGAGATGTTTGTACAGAAATTTCTGTCTGAATAACATATACTTATTGCATTATTAAACTGGTGTCATAGGTAATAAAATAATCACAGAATGCTGCACAAAATAGAACACTTTTATAAAGGTAAATATTGTGCATAAAACACTAGCATACTAATGATCTCCACTGATACAATGTTTGGTGTGAGATTGCAAACATATACAGTCCTGTAGAAACTAGAACCAGTCCTTGGAACATGGAACCATACCTTTCACATCTATGACAAGTGAGGTTTTTGAGTATGAATGAGTATGTGTTATTTCATTGCCAAAGTCTGTCCAGTTATCAATGAGTGTTCACAGTCCAGTGAGAGTGAACCATGCAATAATTATATGCAATGATCCTCTCTAGAACAAATTACCTAGAGGCCATAGAAAAGATGATATGTCTCTACATGGGATAACTGGGTGATGGAAGGGTATGTCTAGGAGGAGTTTGAAGGATTATGCTTAAGACAAATTTGAATTTTCAGAGCAATAAAGATTTTGGGGGTGGAGAGGAAAAATCTTCTAGTGGGTGAGAAATGGATATGGCCAAGAAAAAAAATTTTTACAGGAGGGGAAGAGTCATGAAGAGCAACATGTGGGGTGAAGAGTAGAGAATCTGGCAGATCAGGATCAGATTAAGATAGACAACCACTATGTATCCAGTAGTGAAGACTTGAGAATGGTACCTACCAGTATTTCTAGCCTGGTTTCCCATCACAACTCTTTGTTAGTTTCCCATCTGTCCTTTCTAGTATACACACAGGTCAAGACATCATGGGATGCACTTCGAGAAAGGTGACTAATATTTTTCAAAGAAAAATTGTGCTTAAAGCTGAAAAGGAACTATATCTTTGAGTTATGAACTTGAGGTTGATTTTAGAAGGTGTATAGCTAACATTTTAGGTATCTTACGCGTTGAATTATATCATTCTTATACTGAGAAAATTTAATTACTACATTAAATTGGTCAATTGAATACCTAGGCCATTACTGAAGCATATCTTTGGGAGTATATGTAAAGGTATTTCTAGAGAGAATAAGTGGAGTGATACAAATGTGGACAGTACCATTCCATTGGCTAAGGTCCTGGACTGAATGCCAATGGGAGATTGAAAAGCCCAACTCGGTTTCAACATTCATTTGTCTTTGCTTCTAAGCCAGTGACAGGCAATAGGCTGATGCTAGATGCTCTGCCATCCTACCTGTGATAAACTGTACCCCTTAAACCTCAAGCCTAAGTAAATCTTTCTTCCCATAAGTTTTTCTGTCAAGTATTTTGACAACATGATCAGGAAAGTGACTGATACACTGCTGATTTCCCCCAGATGTGCATATGGAAGTCCTAACATCTGGTGTCACACAACCTGATTTCATTTAGAAATGTTAGTGAAGATGTTATTTGTTCATATGGACTCACAGAGCAGTAGCGTATGCCCCTTGTCTTCACAAAGTAGAGATATGCTAAGGAGTACACATAGGTAGAGCTTCTTGTAAAGATGCTGACAGAGGTGTCAATAATGGTTCTTTCATCCACCTGATACCACAGATTTCTTTTTTTTTTTTCCATTTTTTATTAGGTATTTAACTCATTTACATTTCCAATGCTATACCAAAAGTCCCCCATATCCACCCACCCCCACTCCCCTGCCCACCCACTCCCCCTTTTTGGCCCTGGTGTTCCCCTGTACTGGGGCGTATAAAGTTTGCAAGTCCAATGGGCCTCTCTTTCCAGTGATGGCCGACTAGGCCATCTTTTGATATATATGCAGCTAGAGTCAAGAGCTCCGGGGTACTGGTTAGCTCATAATGTTGTTCCACCTATAGGGTTGCAGATCCCTTTAGCTCCTTGGCTACTTTCTCTAGCTCCTCCATTGGGAGCCCTATGATCCATCCATTAGCTGACTGTGAGCATCCACTTCTGTGTTTGCTGGGCCCCGGCATAGTCTCACAAGAGACAGCTACATCTGCGTCCTTTCAATAAAATCTTGCTAGTGTATGGAATGGTGTCAGCGTTTGGATGCTGATTATGGGGTGGATCCCTGGATATGGCAGTCTCTACATGGTCCATCCTTTCATCTCAGCTCCAAACTCCGTCTCTGTAACTCCTTCCATGGGTGTTTTGTTCCCAAATCTAAGGAGGGGCATAGTGTCCACACTTCAGTCTTCATTCTTCTTGAGTTTCATGTGTTTAGCAAATTATATCTTATATCTTGGGTATCGTAGGTTTGGGGCTAATATCCACTTATCAGTGAATACATATTGTGTGAGTTTCTTTGTGAATGTGTTACCTCACTCAGGATGATGCCCTCCAGGTCCATCCATTTGGCTAGGAATTTCATAAATTCATTCTTTTTAATAGCTGAGTAGTACTCCATTGTGTAGATGTACCACATTTTCTGTATCCATTCCTCTGTTGAGGGGCATCTAGGTTCTTTCCAGCTTCTGGCTATTATAAATAAGGCTGCTATGAACATAGTGGAGCATGTGTCCTTCTTACCTGTTGGGGCATCTTCTGGATATATGCCCAGGAGAGGTATTGCTGGATCCTCCGGTAGTACTATGTCCAGTTTTCTGAGGAACCGCCAGACTGATTTCCAGAGTGGTTGTACAAGCCTGCACTCCCACCAACAATGGAGGAGTGTTCCTCTTTCTCCACATCCTCGCCAGCATCTGCTGTCACCTGAATTTTTGATCTTAGCCATTCTGACTGGTGTGAAGTGGAATCTATTACTATTACTCTGATACCTAAACCACAGAAAGATCCAACAAAGATAGAGAACTTCAGACCAATTTCTCTTATGAATATCGATGCAAAAATCCTCAATAAAATTCTCGCTAACCGAATCCAAGAACACATTAAAACAATCATCCATCCTGACCAAGTAGGTTTTATTCCAGGGATGCAGGGATGGTTTAATATACGAAAATCCATCAATGTAATCCATTATATAAACAAACTCAAAGACAAAAACCACATGATCATCTCGTTAGATGCAGAAAAAGCATTTGACAAGATCCAACACCCATTCATGATAAAAGTTTTGGAAAGATCAGGAATTCAAGGCCCATACCTAAACATGATAAAAGCAATCTACAGCAAACCAGTAGCCAACATCAAAGTAAATTTAGAGAAGCTGGAAGCAATCCCACTAAAATCAGGGACTAGACAAGGCTGCCCACTTTCTCCCTACCTTTTCAACATAGTACTTGAAGTATTAGCCAGAGCAATTCGACAACAAAAGGAGATCAAGGGGATACAAATTGGAAAAGAGGAAGTCAAAATATCACTTTTTGCAGATGATATGATAGTATATATAAGTGACCCTAAAAATTCTACCAGAGAACTCCTAAACCTGATAAACAGCTTCGGTGAAGTAGCTGGATATAAAATAAACTCAAACAAGTCAATGGCCTTTCTCTATACAAAGAATAAACAGGCTGAGAAAGAAATTAGGGAAACAACACCCTTCTCAATAGTCACAAATAATATAAAATATCTTGGCGTGACTCTAACTAAGGAAGTGAAAGATCTGTATGATAAAAACTTCAAATCTCTGAAGAAAGAAA
The DNA here is from genome assembly GCF_000001635.26 of Mus musculus. Lineage (NCBI taxonomy): Eukaryota > Metazoa > Chordata > Mammalia > Rodentia > Muridae > Mus > Mus musculus. Next base: position 3,138,598 of record NC_000067.6, read on the forward strand.
TTAAGGAAGATCTCAGAAGATGGAAAGATCTCCCTTGCTCATGGATTGGCAGGATCAACATTGTAAAAATGGCTATCTTGCCAAAAGCAATCTACAGATTCAATGCAATCCCCATCAAAATTCCAACTCAATTCTTCAACGAATTGGAAGGAGCAATTTGCAAATTTGTCTGGAATAACAAAAAACCTAGGATAGCAAAAAGTCTTCTCAAGGATAAAAGAACTTCTGGCAGAATCACCATGCCAGACCTAAAGCTTTACTACAGAGCAATTGTGATAAAAACTGCATGGTACTGGTATAGAGACAGACAAGTAGACCAATGGAATAGAATTGAAGACCCAGAAATGAACCCACACACCTATGGTCACTTGATCTTCGACAAGGGAGCTAAAACCATCCAGTGGAAGAAAGACAGCATTTTCAACAATTGGTGCTGGCACAACTGGTTGTTATCGTGTAGAAGAATGCGAATCGATCAATACTTATCTCCTTGTACTAAGGTCAAATCTAAGTGGATCAAGGAACTTCACATAAAACCAGAGACACTGAAACTTATAGAGGAGAAAGTGGGGAAAAGCCTTGAAGATATGGGCACAGGGGAAAAATTCCTGAACAGAACAGCAATGGCTTTTGCTGTAAGATCGAGAATTGACAAATGGGACCTAATGAAACTCCAAAGTTTCTGCAAGGCAAAAGACACCGTCAATAAGACAAAAAGACCACCAACAGATTGGGAAAGGATCTTTACCTATCCTAAATCAGATAGGGGACTAATATCCAACATATATAAAGAACTCAAGAAGGTGGACTTCAGAAAATCAAATAACCCCATTAAAAAATGGGGCTCAGAACTGAACAAAGAATTCTCACCTGAGGAATACCGAATGGCAGAGAAGCACTTGAAAAAATGTTCAACATCCTTAATCATCAGGGAAATGCAAATCAAAACAACCCTGAGATTCCACCTCACACCAGTCAGAATGGCTAAGATCAAAAATTCAGGTGACAGCAGATGCTGGTGAGTATGTGGAGAAAGAGGATACCACAGATTTCTAGACACTGACCTGATATTGACCTTGCAGGTACCACATATTTATATAATATGTAATATATATAATTACATACATATTTGAGTTGGTATATTGTTATTGTTTAAGCTATCCAGTTTCTGGTTCTTTGTTATAGTAGCTCATACAAACTAACAAGGTCACGAGGACTGAATGTGGGAAATGCTCAGAATGTCTTTCAAGAAAAATTTTCAATTTATAGGACACCCAATATTTTCTGTAAAATTTCTTGCAGATATATTTTTTTCTAAATGCCAGATTATTTTTTTTTTGTTTTTGAAAAAAAATCATTTTTTTATTAGCTATTTTCTTCATTTACATTTCAAAGCTATTCCAAAAGTCCCCTACCCCATTCCACCCCCACCCTGCTCCCCTACCCACCCACTCCCACTTCTTGGCTCTGGTATTCCCCTGTACTGGGGCATATAAAGATTGCAAGACCAAGGGGCCTCTCTTCCCAATGATGGCCGACTAGGCCATCTTCTGCTACATATGCAGATAGAGACATGAGCTCTGGATGTACTGGTTAGTTCATATTGTTGTTCCACCTATAGGGTTGCAGACCCCTTCAGCTCCTTGGGTGCTTTCTCTAGCTCCTCCACTGGGGGCCCTGTGTTCCATCCAATTGATAACTATGAGCATCCACTTCTGTATTCGCCAGGCACTGGCATGGCCTCATAGGAGACAACTATATCAGGGTCCTTTCAGCAAAAAACCTTGCTGGCATATGCAATAGTGTCTGTATTTGGTGGCTGATTATGGGATGGATCCATGGGTGGGGTAATGTCTGGATAGTCAATCCTTTTATCTTAGCTCCAAACTTTGTCTCTGCAACTCCTTCCATGTGTATTTTGTTCCCTATTCTAAGGAGAAAAGAGGTATCAACATGTTGGTCTTCCTTTTTCTTGATTTTTTTGTTTTTTGCAAATTGTATCTTGGGTATTCTAAGTCTCTGGGCTAATATCCACTTATCAGTGTGTGTATATCAAGGGGCTTCTTTTGTGATTGGGTTACCTCACTAAGGATAATATCCTCTAGATATGTCCATTTGCACAAAAATTTCATAAATTCATTTTTAAATAGCTGAGTAGTACTCCATTTGGTAAATGTACATTTTCTGTATCCATCCCTCTGTTGAGGGATATCAGTGTTCTTTCCAGCTTCTGGCTATTATAAATAAGGCTGCTATGAACATAGTAGAGCATGTGTTCCTATTACCTGTTGGAACACCTAGGTATATGACCAGGAGAGGTATTGCTGGATCCTCCAGTAGTACTATGTCCAATTTCCTGAGGAACTGCCAGAGTGGTTTAAATAGTGGTTGTATAAGCTTGCAACCCCACCAGCTATAGAGGAGTGTTTCTTTTTCTCCACATCCTTGCCAGCATCTGCTGTCACCTGAATTTTTGATCTTAGCCATTCTGACTGGTGTGAGGTGGAATCTCAGGGTTGTTTTGATGCATTTTCCTGATGATTAAGGATGTTAAACATTTTTTAAAGTGCTTATCAGCCCTTTGGTATTCCTCAGTTGAGAATTCTTTGTTTAGCTCTAAGACCCATTTTTTAATGGGGTTATTTGAATTTCTGAAGTCCAGCTTCTTGAGCTCTTTGTATATATTGGATATTAGTCCCCTATCAGATTTAGGATTGTTAAAAATCCTTTCCAATCTGTTGGTGCCCTTTTTGTCTTATTACAAAAGCTTTACAGAAGCTTTGCAATTTTATGAGGTCCCATTTGTCGAATCTCAATCTTATAACACAAGCCATGGCAGTTCTGTTCAGGAATTTTTCCCCTGTGCCCATATCTTCAAGACTTTTCCCCAATTTCTCCTTTATAAATTTCAGTGTCTCTGGTTTTATGTAGAGTTCTTTGATCCACTTAGACTTGAGCTTTATACAAAGAGATAAGAATGGATCAGTTCCATTCTTCTACATGATAACCACCAGTTCTGTCATCACCATTTGTTTATAATGCTGTCTTAGACTAACAGACTGGTTACACAAACAGGACCCAATATTTTGCTGCTTACAAGAAACCCATCGCAGGGAAAAAGACAGACACTACCTCAGAATGCAAGGCTGGAAAACAATTTTCCAAGAATGTGGTCTGCAGAAACAAGCTGGAGTAGCCATTCTAATATTGAATAAAATCGACTTCTAACCCACAGTTTTCAAAAAAGACAAGGATGGGGCACTTCATACTCATCAAAGGTAAAATCTTCCAAGAGGAACTCTCTATTCAGAATATATATGCTCCAAATGCAAGGGCAGCCACATTTATTAAAGAGACTTTAGTAAAGCTCAAAGCACACACTACACCTGACACAATAATAGCGGGAGACTTCAACACACCACTTTCATCAATGGACAGATCATGGAAACAGAAACTAAACAGGGGCACAGTGAAAATAACAGAAGTTATGAAACAAATAGACTTAACAGATATCTACAAAACATTTTATCCTAAAACAAAAGGATATACCTACCTCTCAGCACCTCATGGTACCTTCTCCAAAATTGACCATATAATTGGTCACAAAACAGGTATCAACAGATTCAAAAATATTGAAATTGTCCCATGCATCCTATCAGATCACCATGCACTAAGGCTGATCTTCAATAACAACATGAATAATAGAAAGCCAATGTTCACCTGGAAACCGCACAACAATCTTCTCAATGATACCTTGGCCAAGGAAGGAATAAAGAAAGAAATTAAAGACATTTTAGAGTTTAATGAAAAGCAAACTACAACATACCCAAACTTATGGGACACAATGAAAGCATTTCTAAGAGGAAAAGTCATAGCTCTGAGTGCCTCCAAAAAGAAACTAGAGAGAGCACATACTAGCAGCTTGGCAATACACCTAAAAGCTCTAGAACAAAGGGAAGCAAATTCACCAAAGAGGAGTAGACAGCAGGAAATAATCAAACTCAGGGGCAAAATCAACCAAGTGGAAACAAGAAGAACTATTAAAAAAAATCAACCAAAAGAGGAGCTGGTTCTTTGAGAAAATCAACAAGATAGATAAACCCTTAGCCAGACTCACTAGAGGGCACAGGGACAGCATCCTAAATAACAAAATCAGAAATGAAAAGGGAGACATAACAACAGATCCTGAAGAAATACAAAACACCATCAGATTCTTCTACAAAAGGTTATACTCAACAAAAGTGGAAAACATGGATGAAGTGGACAAATTTTTAGACAGATACCAGGTTCTAAATTTAAATCAGGATCAGGTTAATGATCTGAACATTTCTATATCCCCTAAAGAAATAGAAGCAGTCATTCATAGTCTCCCAACAAAAAAAAAAAAAAAAAGCCCAGGACCAGACCATGGGTTTAGCTCAGTGTTTTATAAGACCTTCAGAGAAGGTCTACTTCCAGTTCATCACAAATTATTCCAAAAAATAGAAAAAGAATGTATCCTGAGCTTTTGTCCCAGCCGGCAAGAACACACTCAGATAACCGGATCCTTCTAAGGCAAAGCTTTTATTGCTTCTTCAGGAGGGAAGACCCCGACCCCAGAAAATGGAGTCGCTTATATAGCCCTCAGCCATGGCGTTTCAGCACCTGATATGGCATGTCAGCTCCTGATTTGTTGCTTGCCCATCACCCCACTACTACGCCCCGAGATGGGCAGTGACTAGGAGTGAGTTCACTCTCGCACCTGCGTACAAGGCTTGTTTACTAGTTAGCCACAGCGGAGGCCAGCGCCATCTTATAATGGCGAATGCTCGCAGCTTGTGATTGCTCACAGCACGGCTCTCCACATCTCCCCCTTTTTATTTTATTAAAATGAGGCTGGACTAGGTCTGTGTAATCATATCCATCTGCTGTGGCTCCTGTCTTAGGTCGTTCCTCCAATGTCACAGCCTTTCCTGTCATAGGGTAACCCTATCGCCACCGGGCCCCATGTCTTAGGTTGATCCGTGCATGAGGAAAGTTGCCCGACCCTGGATACCGCAGTGCTATGTGACAGTAACTACTAAATGACCTAGGGCAAACTCTACAAAAGAGGCCAGCCACCAATGTTATCTAATTCTTGAGCATAGATAGCCAGATTTCAGGGGAGGCCCCTTGCTCAATGGCAGCAAGTGCTTGCGCTATCACAACCTTGTCATTTGTTTGTTGGGTTCTGAGCTTGCAAACCAACCAGAGTATAAACAGAAGTCTACAGCAGGTGGCAACACCAAATAAACCTACCCCCACCCATTCCTTAAAATAAGAAAATGCAGATGAAATCCAGGAGGAGAGGCCCTCTGTCAATGACAGGTCCACTCGCGTTGAGTTGATCTTTAAAACTGCCACCCTCAGGGCCTCAAGAGTCTCATCGAATCCTTCAGACCAATTTCCTGCAAGTTACAAGGAAAGCTGTCTAGACAGATTAGCTGCATGAGTAAAATTTTCATATTGGACACTGGTAATACACAGAGGGCCCAACTTTCTTTCACAACCCAACTGGGCCATCTGGTATAGAACGCCTATCTGTTCCTCCACCAGGAAAAGGCGCTGATCCAAAATCATCAGCCCTCCCTTCAGCTGGGCACTAGCACCTGCCTCATTACTTAGAATCCATTGGTAATATGGCCAAATATTTTCATTTTCTGTAGCATCTCCTTTATCATTCATTACAGCAAAATCCAATGGAGGTGACAAAACAAAAGCCTTTGCTATTTCTTTCCAAGGAAAATTTTTTTGATTGACAAGGTGAAAAAACTATAAGAAATGCAAGGTCCGGATGACACCAAGGCATGCTGCGTATAGCAGTAGCATTGTCAACAGGCCATCGTGATCTTTTGGGAATAATCGCATTTCCCTTTATCATAATCGTGGTGATGTTTATAGGTGAAGTTACATTATTTTCAACATCACTTGAGCCTGACTGTGCTCCTTGAGCAACTTGCGTTAAAGAATTAAATAACACTCCAGAGCTCACTTTATTTTGGCTAATGAAATCTGTCCAATTAGAGATAATCTTTAAAAATATTCAGTTGTCAAAAACAAAGGCAAGGTAGAAGAATTGGAATGTACTGGTAAAGGTACCGGCCATGATCTTATTATGGCCCACAAAGGTATACTTATCCCTGTCTCAATCACCAGGAGTAAGAATAACAGGATCATCTTGAGATTCATCTTGCTCTTTCACGGTCCTTGTCAGTTGTGTCGAAACCCAAAGTGGATTTTCTTCACCCTGTGGAAAAAACACAAATAGCTCCTTGGGATCTGGTTAAGATAGGATCTGGGCCATACCATTTATTATCAAGAACATTCCTCTACTTGACCATTTCATTGAGTGTTTGAGGCCATTGTCCGTGCCTTTCAGCTGGTGATCTCCCAGCATTATCCAATTTTAAGAAATTAAGAGTAAATATTATAAGGGATAGAGCCATCTTTGGCGTCATAGCCTCTATCCCCCCTTTTTGTTTTTGCTTTTTAAAGAAGTTTTAATTCTCCTAGTTACCTAATGACCGGTTTGAGATAGAGGCCTTCATATACATTCAGTGTCCTCCCCAGGACATAGCTTGTGGGAGTCGGTTACCTTGATGCCAGGTGTAAGTCATGAATGTTTTTGACTAACAAGAACAGAACATTTGTTTCTAGGGTGGCTTTTCAACCCATACATATATACTATTTAGATTTACAAAATAAACAGCTAGGACTTATCTGTTTAGTCTTTCCTGCCAGTGGCTAACTTCAGCTTAGGAATTTTTCCCTTGACTAGGAGCCAGGTAATGATGTATGTGCTCTAATATGTTGAATATAAAAAGGGTGCTCACAGATCAAAATACATCAATATTCTGCAATAACCAAATTAATGGCTGTTTGGAACAAGGAACAGACACTTATACATGTAAGCAAACTCTGTACACTATAACTTTATATAAAGTAGGCAAGTCAAATTGCAATGTATTGATAAATTTCACAGCCTAATTGACCTTTTATAAACTTTTAATTTAAATTTTATTTAGAATAACATCTGGCTAGGTCTGTAATAAGGCTCTAAGAAGTGCCACACAAGCCACGCTGAGGCTGCTTCCCTTCGAGCTCAGCCTCAACCCAAATGCAAACATTTTCAATCTGAACACTCTGCCAGAGTCTTGGCTCAAAGATTATCCCTATGTTGAAGTATCCTTAAAGACCTGTTTTCTTGTGTTTGTTCATGTTGTTTAGAAAAACTCCAACCTTGAGTTCCCAATTATAAGCTAACTTTCTGTTACAAGCAAAAGGCTGTCTGCCCCTTTAAGAGTTCAATTTGTAATTGGCCCTCAGCAGGGCTTTTTCAGCTGTACTTGGCTCCCGGCCACAGTGCAGCTAACTTATAAACAAGTTAAAAGATGGACATCCAGCAGATAAAGTTTTAACCATTTATATTTTTTTAACATGAAACACAGAACAATAATCATTCAAACAACCAAACAAAAACAAAAATGAATTGACAGACATATGGTCAATTTGTTTTGGTGCACACCAAAAACAGACAATAGACAGACAGGGAATAGAACTTGGTGTCTCAAGGGGACACAGATATCCTAACCAGAGCTAAGAATATCTCCATAGGAGCAAGAGAGGAAGTAGGACGTCTCCCATTTTCCTTCTGTTCCCAGGAGAGCTCTGAAATAGCTTATTTTCATTTTTTTCTCTTTTTTGCTAAAAGATCCCAAACAGGGGATAACTGCTTTTCTAAAACTTATTTTCTCTCTCTCATGTTCAGACTCTACTTCCTTATCTCCTTCTTCTGGGAATACTGCCAGAGAATGGAGAGGAGGCACAGTGGCCCTGAGAGCTATCTTTAAGCCTTTAATGAAGGCTGCCTCTTTAGTCAAAGTCCTCGAGATTAGGGTAAATTGACTTAATTTATATTATCCTTTGTATCTTTATAACTTATATTATCTTTTGTATCTTTATAGTTTATATTATCTTTTATATCTTTATATTTTATATTATCCTTTGTTTTTCTCTTTTCTCCTATCTTAAACTGACCCCGGGCATTCTTTCCCTACATTATCTTTTCCTCAGGCTCAAGGTCCGTGGAAAGGCCTTTATTCTTCAGTGCACCTTGTTTCGTTTCAACTCTTACTCTCTCTCCCCACTCTGCCTCTGATAGACTGTCTTGAATTTAGTCCAGAATCTTCTGTCCCACCTCACCAGCTTCCACAACGGCATGGTCCCTGCTTTAAGTTTGCCTATCTTCTGTTCCCTAACTAGATCTCCTTTCAGTTTGTCCCATGAGGCAACATATCAATTGAACGGAACTAAAGTCTGTGACAGTGGACATAGCTGCTGGACCATTCCATCTTATGTGTAAAAAAATCTGGAATTATGTGATTATAATTTTCTTAGCATTTTCTTTGTAAAAAAAAGAAACTAAAATATGAACTAGTTGGTGTATAGTAAAAAGTAAAGAAATTCTGAGAGGAGTTCTATTTTAGGATAATACATATATACATATGCAGTGTGTGTGCCAGTGGTGTTAACAAAACTAATAGTGGAATTTGATCCTTAACAATGCCATTATTTAGTTGAAGTGTTTATTAGCTCACCAAAATTGAACGTACTGTTAAAGGAAACTGGCTTATGATGCATGAACATTTGTATGTACACTGAAAGTAGTCCCTAATACAAGTTAAATAAACCAAGCATAAATAGTATGTACCCCTGAAAAGTGTTGATGACTTACTTATGAGGCAGGTTATACCATGGTGCCACACGGTCTATCTCCCTGACAAATCCCTCTAAAGTCTTAGTGGCGATTTTCAGACCACACTGCTTCAAGACCGACTGTAAGGCCATTATTACAGATTGGGAGATTCCCATACTGGTCGCTGTCCAGGACTGAGAACCAGTCAGCAATACTGGTCGCTGTCCAGGCCTGACAGCAACTGAGAACCAGTCAGCAATACTGGTCGCTGTCCAGGCCTGACTGCAACTGAGAATCAATCAGCAGTGTGGAAGCAAAACAAAACCGAAAGGGACAGTACAATTGCCATGCAAACAATCGAAAGGACATCTAACTCTGGAGAAATTTCAAGACTGTAAGTACCTTGCAGAGCTGTAAAGTGTCCTGTAGTTCTGAACCCGCCCCGCGAACGGGGATCTTCCTTGCACGGTGTGATGGTATAAAGTTGCCGGGTTCCTTGGCGCCACTTCTGGCCCAAGCTAGTATCTCGCCGGCAAGAACACACTCGGACAACCGGATCCTTCTATGGCAAAGCTGTTATTGCTTCTTCAGGAGAGAAGAACCCGACCCCAGAAAATGGAGTCACTTATATAGCCCTCAGCCATGGCGTTTCAGCACCTGATATGGCATGTCAGCTCCTGATTTGTTGCTCACCCATCACCCCACTAATACACCTCGAGATGGGCAGTGACTAGGAGTGAGTTCACTCGCGCACCTGCATACAAGGCTTGTTTACTAGTTAGGCACAGCGGAGGCCAGCGCAACCTTATAATGTCGATCGCTCGCAGCACGGCTCTCCACAAGAATGTACTCTACCGAATTCATTCTATGAAGCCACAATTACTCTGATACCTAAACCACAGAAAGACCCAACAAAGATAGAGAACTTCAGACCAATTTTCCTCATGAATATTGGTGCAAAAATACTCAATAAAATTCTCGCTAACTGAATCCAAGAACACATCAAAACAATCATCCATCCTGACCAAGTACTTTTCATTCCAGGGATGAATTCATGCAGGGATGGTTTAATATATGGAATTCCATCAATGTAATCCACTGTATAAACAAACTCAAAGACAAAAACCACATGATCATCTCGTTAGATGTTGAGAAAGCATTTGACAAGATCCAACACCCATTCATGATAAAAGTCTTGGAAAGATCAGGAATTCAAGGCCCATACCTAAACATGATAAAAGCAATCTACAGTAAACCAGTAGCCAACATCAAAGTAAATGGTGAGAAGCTGAAAGAAATCCCACTAAAATCAGGGACTAGACAAGGCTGCTCACTTTCTCCCTACCTATTCAACATTTTACTTGAAGTCCTAGCCAGAGCAATTTGACAACAAAAGGAGATCAAGGGGATACAAATTGGAAAGGAAGAAGTCAAAATATCACTTTTTGCAGATGATTTGATAGTATATATAAGTGACCCTAAAAATTCCACCAGAGAACTCCTAAACCTGATAAACAGCTTCAGTGAAGTAGCTGGATATAAAATTAACTCAAACAAGTCACTGGCTTTTCTCTATACAATGGGTAAACAGGCTGAGAGAGAAATTAGGGAAACAACACTATTGTCAATTGTCACAAATAACATAAATACCTTGGCTTGACTCTAACTAAGGAAGTGAAATATCTGTTTGATAAAAACTTCAAGTCGCTGAAGAAAGAAATTAAAGAAGATCTCAGAAAATGGAAAGATCTCCCATGCTCATGGATTGGCAGGATCAATATAGTAAAAATGGCTATCTTGCCAAAAGCAATCTACAATTCAATGCAATTCCCATCAAAATTCCAACTCAATTCTTCAACGAATTAGAAATGGGAATCTGCAAATTCATCTGGAAGAACAAAAAACCTAGGAAAGCAAAAACTCTTCTCAAGGATAAAAGAACCTCTGGTGGAATCACCATGCCTGACCTAAAGCTGTACTACAGAGCAATTGGGATAAAAACTGCATGGTACTGGTATAGCGATAGACAACTAGACCAATGGAATAGAATTGATGACCCAGATATTGACCCACTCACCTATGGTCACTTGATCTTTGACAAGGGAGCTATAACCATCCAGTAGAAAAAAAGCATTTTCAACAAATGGTGCTAGTGCAACTGGCAGTTATCATGTAGAAGAATTCGAATCGATCCATTCCTATCTCCTTATACTAAGGTCAAATCTAAGTGGATCAAGAACTCTACGTAAAACCATAGACAGTGAAACTTATAGAGGAGAAAGTGGGGAAAAATTCTTTAATAGAACATCAATGGCTTGTGCTGTAAGATTGAGAATGGACAAATGGGACCTCATAAAATTGCAAAGCTTCTCCAAAGCAAAAGACATCATCAATAAGACAAAAAGCCCACCAACAGATTGGGAAAGGATCTTTACTTATCCTAAATCAGATAGGGGACTAATATTCAATATACACAAAGATCTCAAGAAGCTGGACTCCATAAATTCAAATAATCCCATTAAAAATTTGGCTCAGAGCTAAACAAAGAATTCTCAAGGACAGGTGTCCACCTGGCTCGGAAGGCCTCAGCCTCAGGAGCAGCAGGCGCCACCTTGGTTCCGGGACTCCGCCAAACTTAGGAAATTAGTCTGAACAGGTGAGAGGGTGCACCACAGAACCAGACAGCTCTGGGACAGGCGGAGGCACAGAGCCGCTGAGGCAGCACCCTTTGCAGGCCGCAGACAGCCGGCCACCATCCGGACCAGAGGACAGGTGTCCACCTGGATCAGAAGTCCTCAGCCTCAGGAGCAACGGGGGCCACCTTGGTTCTGGGACTCCGCCGAACTTAGGAATTTAGTCTGCACAGGTGAGAGTCTACACCACAGAAGCTGACAGCTTCTGGGACCTGCCAAAGCAACACAGCTTCTGAGAAAGGTCCTGTTTTGGGCCTTCTTCTTCGGCCAGGAGGAGGTCCAAACACGAGACATCTGAGTACCTTCCCTGTAAGAGAGCTTGCCAGCAGAGTGCTCTGAGCACTGAAACTCAGAGGAGAGAATCTGTCTCCCAGGTCTGCTGATAGACGGTAACAGAATCACCAGAAGAACAATCTCTAAACAGAGTCAACTATAACAACTAACTGCAGAGATTACCAGATGGCTAAAGGTAAACTTAGGAATCTTACTAACAGGAACCAAGACCACTCACCATCATCAGAACCCAGCACTCCCACTTTGCCCAGTTAAAGGCACCCCAACACACCCGAAAACCTAGACCCAGATTTAAAAGCATATCTCATGATGATGGTAGAGGACATCAAGAAGGACTTTAATAACTCACTTAAAGAAATACAGGAGAACACTGCTAAAGAGTTACAAGTCCTGTAGTCTCCCCTCCCCCAGCCTGAAACCTGCTTGCTCGGGGTGGAGCTTCCTGCTCATTTGTTCTGCCACACCCACTGCTGGAACCTGAGGAGCCACACACGTGCACCTTTCTACTGGACCAGAGATTATTCAGCGGGAATCGGGTCCCCTCCCCCTTCCTTCATAACTAGTGTCGCAACAATAAAATTTGAGCCTTGATCAGAGTAACTGTCTTGGCTACATTCTTTTCTCTCGCCACCTAGCCCCTCTTCTCTTCCAGGTTTCCAAAATGCCTTTCCAGGCTAGAACCCAGGTTGTGGTCTGCTGGCCAGACACAACAATTGGCGAACCAACGCGGGACTGAGAAACGGCAAAGGATTTTTGGAAGAGACGCTGCTAGTTCGGAGCTCCATAAAATAAAGGATAAAGGAAATTCATACCGGAGAAGGTATGGGCTAAGCTGAGACAGCGTTAAACCCGAGCGCTGGTTCACTTAGGTTCAGCAGTGAGGAGCTGGGTATCAGGCGGTAGGCCGTAGCTCTCCCAAGCTACATGAGGTGTGAGAAAAGAAAGGGTTTATTAAAAGGAATAGGCGGATTGCCCCAGTTAATACAAAATGCATCATAAGGGAGGAAAATGTCCCAAAAAGCAGAGAGAAATATCTCTCTGGGCCTTATAGCAGGAGTACTCTGTTACCTTTTGTGTCTTGTCTAATGTCCGGTGCACCAATCTGTTCTTGTGTTCAATTCATGTATGTTCCTGTCCAGTCTGTATGAATGAATGTTCTATGTTTTGTGTTGGATAATAAAGATGGTATAAAAAACTTTATCTGCAAAGCCGAGAGCTGCCACGTGTTTCAGCCAGGAATCAGACACATGGCGGGAGGGCCCCTGCTAGAAAAACTGTTCGTTTTAGGAAATAAGGGCGAGTGCGCAGCCTCTAAGTTTCGGAGTAAAAAAGCTAATAAATGGTTCAGGATTAATGTGTTTGACAATGGTAAAGTGTTTTTTATTTTATGATTGTAGCTACAAAAATTATTATTCTCTAATTGGTCTAAATGTAACTGCTTCATTTGGTTCTTTTTTATTGGTAATGTGCTCTGAGTGTTTTCACAATCAGCTCATAAGTTGTTGGTTAAGATTAATAGTTGTTACATTGCTACAGATGGTTAGTGTTAAATTTGATAACTCAAGTTTAGAGTCCTTCTGACACATGGCATAAGGCAGCCCAAGAGGCTGGGTCTCTAAAGATATTTCTAGTTTAGGTAATAATTAATGTGGTTCGTATCCTAAATAGTAAAATTTAAGATAAGATTTAAAGCAATGTCTTTTTATTAAAGCATTAAAGCTTGCTTTAATAGGTATTCATAGGTATTAATTGACATCCAAACTTCGTAATATGATAGTAATGCTTCTAATAATGATTTTAAAGATAATAAATTGTTTTAAACTTGGGTTTTGCTTTCCCAAGGTTATAGGTATTATCCTAACCTTGCACAAAAAACTTAAAAATTATGGTTAAAACTGCTATTGTTCCATTGACTGCAGCTTGCAGTTTGATTTCAAATTTAAGATCTTTAATTCACCTGTATACTGTAATTAAGATAATTACAAGACTAATCATCTTATGAGAGCGCTCATACAGCTCACTTCATACAAAACTGTGACAGAGTTATCTAGTTATGTTTGTCTTTGTAAATAGATTAGACAAACAGTTTGGTTATAGTTGCTGCCTGGCAGAAAACTGTAGTACAGGCAATTTTTTCACAACACTAAAGTTGTGAAGAACGTTTTTACTGTAAGTCATCTTAAGAAAGAGTATCAAAATTTAGAGGCGTAGACAGTTATATTGTTTCTCTAGAATCGGTCCTCATTACAGGAGGGCCAAGATACTCAGATTAAAAAGTATTTTACGTTTGAGTCAATGCAGGGCTCTGGGCAACCCCAGAGCAGCTTGTGGCATTTCTTTTGTTTTGCAAACAGTGCCTGAGAAAGTTTTTTCCCTGTGTTCAAGAGAAATTCTTTTTAACAGTGTTGCAGATCTATTCAGATGTTTAATAATGCTTAAATTCAAAGAGTTTTGCTTCTAGTGAACTGTAACCACTAGAAAATTTTGCCTCTAGGTATGGCTAATGTAACTTTACATTATGTAAGAAAAATTTTTATTGTTTCTGCTTCTATACAAGAAGCCAAGAGTTTTAATCTTTCAGTGTATATTGTTTCCTAAGTGAAAAGTATTTTATTAACTAATGCTTCTTAAAGTTTACCTTAAATCCTTGCTCTCACCCAAAAGATTCAGAGACAATATCCTTTTATTACTTAGGGTTTTAGTTTACTACAAAAGTTTCTACAAAAAATAAAGAAAGCTTTTATAATTGTTATTAATTGGTAATTAAAAATTGGTTGTGCCCAAAACAATTCTTTGGCCAAAAAGAAAACATTATTGTAAAGTCATTTTTCTCATCCTCCCAGCCAATCGTTGGCCCACGTGGGCCCAACTGGCTTCTGTGGGGCGGAGTCTTAAGACACAGTTTCCCCTTTTCCAGCACAGATGATCTAGTTGTGTGCTGTAGATGTGTTTTAAAATGCTGAACAATCAAACCTTAATTTGTATATTAATAGTCAATGCCATATCTCTGAGCTCGCAATTGCTTAAATTGTTCATCCCTCGGATACTATTCTCAAATTTACAATTGCTTATGCATATTTCTAGTTAATAAATAAATAAATTATGCACATGTGACTCTTAATAACTTTGCAAGCCTTCTAGTTACAACTGCTCCTTAAGAAAATTGATTGAAAGTGCAATTAGTCACTGCCCCTTTACAGCCATGTATTTAAAATGTTTTGTCAACTAGTTATTAATTCAAAAGTAGGTATTGTAAAATTTTAAAACTTTAACTTCTTAAAAGACAAAAAAGAGAGAAATTGTATCCCCGTGCATACTATTTAGTGCATTCCCATGCACACTATCTAAGTCTTACCTTTATTTACAAAATTTAATATTTTAATGTCAAAGAGTTTAATAAATGCTTTATAGTATCTTAAAGGGATCTACTTATTGGCTTATAGATTAATCCTAAAACAGCTACCTTATTAGAAAAGGGAAAAACAAGTTTTCTCCACAGAATGCTGCAGAAGCATATTAGTAAATTTGTGTGACGAGCTGGTAGGTAAGTTGACTCATGTCCTGATTGAATTGACTAAAAAACTAAATTAAATTCATGTTTTAGATCCATCCTTACTTGTCATTTTTCCAGTTTAGACTAGCTTCTAGCCTTTTAACTTTATGGCAATAGTACATCAGAGACTGTATATTCAGACTTAGTAAAATTAGTCATTTAATAGAGTCATAATGATTTTTCTCCTTTCTTCAGTGTGACCAGCCATTCTAACTCAATCTTAGACTGGTCCTAATATTCAGTCCAATGTTAGAGATTCCTATATTCTAAATTACCTAACAAAGTTAATTCAGAGCACATCCCCCACTTCCCCTAGATCCCTAACCTCAGAAGGATTGCTGGCCTTACAGCTAGTAGAAAAAGCTATTAAAGAGCAATTGGTCACTTAATACATTGGTAAAATTGAAGGACCCCCTGACTAACAAATGGAAGGGTCCAGATCCAGTTCTAATTTGGGGTAGGGACTCAGTTTGTGTTTTTTCATGAGATGAAGATGGAGCGCGGTGGCTGCCAGAGAGATTAATTCGTCAGATGAACACAGATTCTGACTCTTCTGGTAAGTATCATTCTAAAGACTAAAATTCCTTTTGTGCTTAGAATTCAGCTGAGAGCGAAAGCTCCCAAAGCTGTTTTCCAGCTACTCTCTGAGCCAGCTCCCGACAGGAGGCCGGAGACTAGCCTCAGCTTTACAATTTGCATTTGAATAAAGTACCTAGACTTCCCCGAAAGAAGTTCTGCTTTCCTACTTTCTCACTGTCGAGATTTTGTCTTTCAAGCAGGTAAATCAACATTCTCGAAGCAGACCAGCGGATGTGCATCCCCGCCCCCCTAGAGCACACAGGTGGCTGCTGTTATCTTCTTTCCAAGGACATTTCCAGCACGTGGCTTTCAGTCTGAGTTAAAAATTAGGTTTACCAAGAGGGCTAAAAAAAGTAGATATTTCTATATTAATAAAGATTGGTTTTGATTTTGATAGACAGGCTTAGTCCCTTAGCTGGCCTCTGGCTTTTCACCCTTGCTGTTACTGCAAGGTGTCCTTAGGCTGTGGAAAAAACAGGGATGAGGAGGAACGACTTCCAGCTCCTATTTTAGCCACAAATCGTGGTGTTACTAATGACATAATTCTTGCCTAGGTCTTGCTAAATCTGAGGTTGATAATTCTCCTTTAGGAGCTGCACAGCACTCAGAACTGTGCATACTGGTTTGTGATTGTACAAATTCAGTATGGGCATCGCTTGGTGCAGAGGCACTGCAGGGGAAGTTCCAGCTTGACCATTTCTGAGTTTCCTGTGAGATAAACCTGGTTTAAAAGAGGTTGGTACCAAATTTTGGCTAAAAATGAAAAATATTTTTCGGCTCTGCCTCACCTCCCCAAAAGGTACCGAGAGCCACAGGTGTGGGTCTTATCAGTACACACGGGAGGAATCGGGTCCATGTCCACCCAAGCCAAAGTTAAAAGCCCACTCATCTACGGATGAGAAAATCATTTGATCACCTCAGTTAAGTGTTGCCTTATTTAACTTAATTAATAGGGGGAGAGAGATTGGAGACGTACTATTGAAAGGGCAAGCCCTTCACTGCCTCCCACCCAAATAAAAAAGCCAATTGGCCTTGTACTACAAGAGCCGGTCGAACTCCTTCTCCCTGTTTCCCACCTATCATCCAAAAATGTGGAGGAATATCAACTTAGTGTTATTTTCACATTGTTCAGTCAAACTTAGCCAGAGTTCCAATGCCCTACTTAAAATTCAACTAGAAAGTTACCTACCAAGTACTAATTAGCATTATAAAGTCAGAGTCTGCAGCTCCAGGCCTTTCAGTTAGTTGTTTACTAAGAAAGGACAGTCTTAAGCCAGATACAGTTTACCATAAGAAAAGTTAAGGAATCCCAGGAAAGCAAGTTTTTTCTTTAGCCCTAGATTCCAGGCAGAACTATTGTGCATAGATAATTTTCCCCCCCTCAGGCCAGCTTTTTCCTTTTTTAAATTTTGTTAATAAAAGGGAGGAGATGTAGTCTCCCCTCCCCCAGCCTGAAACCTGCTTGCTCGGGGTGGAGCTTCCTGCTCATTCGTTCTGCCACGCCCACTGCTGGAACCTGAGGAGCCACACACGTGCACCTTTCTACTGGACCAGAGATTATTCGGCGGGAATCGGGTCCCCTCCCCCTTCCTTCATAACTAGTGTCGCAACAATAAAATTTGAGCCTTGATCCGAGTAACTGTCTTGGCTACATTCATTTCTCTCGCCACCTAGCCCCTCTTCTCTTCCAGGTTTCCAAAATGCCTTTCCAGGCTAGAACCCAGGTTGTGGTCTGCTGGCCGGACAAAACAAAGTCCTTAAAGAAAAACAGGAAAACACAATCAAACAGGTAGAAGTCCTTACAGAAAAAGAGGAAAAAACATACAAACAGGTGATGGAAATGAACAAAACCATACTAGAACTAAAAAGGGAAGTAGACACAATAAAGAAAACTCAAAGTGAGGCAACACTGGAAATAGAAAGCCCAGGAAAGAAATCTGGAACCATAGATGCGAGCATCAGCAACAGAATACAAGAGATGGAAGAGAGAATCTCAGGTGCAGAAGATTCCATAGAGAACATCGGCACAACAATCAAAAAAAAAAAAATGGAATGCAAAAAGATCCTAACTCAAAATATCCAGGAAATCCAGGACACAATGAGAAGACCAAACCTACGGATAATAGGAGTGGATGAGAATGAAGATTTTCAACTCAAAGGACCAGCAAACATCTTCAACAAAATTATTGAAGAAAACTTCCCAAATCTAAAGAAAGAGATGCCCATGAACATACAAGAAGCCTACAGAACTCCAAATAGACTGGACCAGAAAAGAAATTCCTCCCAACACATAGTAATCAGAACAACAAATGCACTAAGTAAAGATAGAATACTAAAAGCAGTAAGGGAAAAAGGTCAAGTAACACATAAAGGCAAGCCTATCAGATTTACACCAGAGTTTTCACCAGAGACTATGAAAGCCAGAAGAGCCTGGACAGATGTTATACAGACACTAAGAGAACACAAATTCCAGCCCAGGCTACTATACCCAGCCAAACTCTCAATTACCATAGATGGAGAAACCAAAGTATTCCACGACAAAAGCAAATTCACACATTATCTCTCCACGAATCCAGCCCTTCAAAGGATAATAACAGAAAAAAAAAACAATACAAGAAAGGGAACAACAACCTAGAAAAAACAAGAAGGTAATCCCTCAACAAACCTAAAAGAAGACAGCCACAAGAACAGAATGCCAACTTTAACAACAAAAATAAAAGGAAGCAACAATTACTTTTCCTTAATATCAATGGTCTCAACTCCCCAATAAAAAGACATAGACTAACAAACTGGCTGCACAAACAAGACCCAACATTTTGCTGCTTACAAGAAACTCATCTCAGAGAAAAAGATAGACACTACCTCAGAATAAAAGGCTGGAAAACAATTTTCCCAGCAAATGGTATGAAGAAAGAAGCTGGAGTAGCCATCCTAATATCTGATAAGATTGACTTCCAACCCAAAGTCATCAAAAAAGACAAAGAGGGGCACATCATTCTCATCAAAGGTAAAATCCTCCAAGAGGAACTATTAATTCTGAATATCTATGCTCCAAATACAAGGGCAGCCACATTCATTAAAGGAACTTTAGTAAATCTCAAAGCACACATTGCACCTCACACAATAATAGTGGGAGACTTCAACACACCACTTTCATCCATGGACAGATCATGGAAACAGAAACTAAACAGGGACACAGTGAAACTAACAGAAGTTATAAAACAAATGCATCTGACAGATATCTACAGAACATTTTATCCTAAAACAAAAGGATATACATTCTTCTCAGCACCTCATGGTACCTTCTCCAAAATTGACCACATAATAGGTCACAAAACAGGCATCAACAGATTCAAAAATATTGAAATTGTCCCATGCATCCTATCAGATCACCATGCACTAAGGCTGATCTTCAATAACAAAATAAATAATAGAAAGCCAACATTCACGTGGAAAATGAACAACACTCTTCTCAATGATACCTTGGTCAAGGAAGGAATAAAGAAAGAAATTAAGGACCTCTTAGAGTTCAATGAAAATGAAGCCACTTCATACCCAAACTTATGGGACACAATGAAAGCATTTCTAAGAGGAAAACTCATAGCTCTGAGTGCCTCCAAAAAGAAACTAGAGAGAGCATACATTAGCAGCTTGACAACATACCTAAAAGATCTAGAACAAAAGGAAGCAAATTCACCCAAAAGGAGTAGACAGCAGGAAATAATAAAACGCAGGAACGAAATCAACCAGGTGGAAACAAATACTCAACAAGATAGATAAACACTTAGCCAGACTCACTAGAGTGCACAGGGAAAGCATTCTAATTAACAAAATCAGAAATGAAAAGGGAGACATAACAACAGATCCCTAAGAAATCCAAAACACCATCAGATCCTTCTACAACAGGCTATACTCAACAAAACTGGAGAACCTGGATGAAATGGAGAAGTTTCTAGACAGATACCAGGTACCAAAGTTGAATCAAGATCAGGTTAATGATCAAAACAGCCCGATATCCCCCAAAGAAATAGAAGCAGTCATTAATAGTCTCCCAACCAAAAAAAGCCCAGGACCAGATGGGTTTAGTGCAGAGTTCTATCAGACCTTCAAAGAAGATCTAATCCCAGTTCTTCACAAACTATTCCACAAAATAGAAACAGAAGGTACTTTACCCAACTCATTCTATGAAGCCACAATTACTCTGATACCTAAACCACAAAAAGACCCCACAAAGATAGAGAACTTCAGACCAATATCCCTTATGAATATTGATTCAAAAATCCTCAATAAAGTTCTTGCTAACCGAATCCAAGAACACATCAAAACAATCATCCATCCTGACCAAGTAGGTTTCATCCCAGGGATGCAGGGATGGTTCAATATACAGAAATCCATCAACGTAATCCAGTATATAAACAAACTCAAAGACAAAAACCCCATGATCATCTCATTAGATGCTGAGAAAGCATTTGACAAGATCCAACACCCATTCATGATAAAAGTCTTGGAAAGATCAGGAATTCAAGGCCCATACCTAAACATGATAAAAGCAATCTACAGTAAACCAGTAGCCAACATCAAAGTAAATGGTGAGAAGCTGAAAGAAATCCCACTAAAATCAGGGACTAGACAAGGCTGCTCACTTTCTCCCTACCTATTCAACATTTTACTTGAAGTCCTAGCCAGAGCAATTTGACAACAAAAGGAGATCAAGGGGATACAAATTGGAAAGGAAGAAGTCAAAATATCACTTTTTGCAGATGATTTGATAGTATATATAAGTGACCCTAAAAATTCCACCAGAGAACTCCTAAACCTGATAAACAGCTTCAGTGAAGTAGCTGGATATAAAATTAACTCAAACAAGTCACTGGCTTTTCTCTATACAATGGGTAAACAGGCTGAGAGAGAAATTAGGGAAACAACACTATTGTCAATTGTCACAAATAACATAAAATACCTTGGCTTGACTCTAACTAAGGAAGTGAAAGATCTGTATGATAAAAACTTCAAGTCGCTGAAGAAAGAAATTAAAGAAAAACTCAGAAAATGGAAAGATCTCCCATGCTCATGGATTGGCAGGATCAATATAGTAAAAATGGCTATCTTGCCAAAAGCAATCTACAAATTCAATGCAATCCCCATCAAAATTCCAACTCAATTCTTCAACGAATTAGAAAGGGCAATCGGCAGATTCATCTGGAATAACAAAAAACCTAGGATAGCAAAAACTCTTCTCAAGGATAAATGAACCTAGGTGGAATCACCATGCCTGACCTAAAGATGTACTACAGAGCAATTGTGATAAAAACTGCATGGTACTGGTGTAGGGACAGACAAGTAGACCAATGGAACAGAATTGAAGACCCAGAGATGAACCCACACACCTATGGTCACTTGATCTTTGACAAGGGAGCTAAAACCATACAGTGGAAAAAAGACAGCATTTTCAACAAATGGTGCTGGCACACCTGGCTGTTATCATGTAGAAGATTTCTAATTGATCCAGTACTATCTCCTTGTACTAAGGTCAAATCTAAGTGGATTAAGGATCTCCACATAAAACCAGAGACACTGAAACTTATAGAGGAGAAACTAGGGAAAAGCCTCGAAGATATGAGTACAGCGGAAAAATTCCTGAATAGAACAGCAATAGCTTGTGCTGTAAGATCGAGAATAGATAAATGGGACCTCATAAAATTGCAAAGCTTCTGCAAGGCAAAAGACACCGTCAATAAGATAAAAAGACCACCAACTGATTGGGAAAGGATCTTTACCAATTCCAAATTGGACAGGAGACTAATATCCAATATATCTAAAGAACTCAAGAAGGTAGACTACATAAAATCAATTAACCCCATTAAAAATGGGGCTCAGAACTGAACAAAGATTTCTCACCTGAGGAATACGGAATGGCAGAGAAGCACCTGAAAAAATGTTCAACATCCTTAATCATCAGGGAAATGCAAATCAAAACAACCCTGAGAATCCACCTCACACCAGTCAGAATGGCTAAGATCAAAAATTCAGGTGACAGCAGATGCTGGTGAGGATGTGGAGAAAGAGGAACACTCCTCCATTGTTGGTGGGATTGCAAGCTTGTACAACCACTCTGGAAATCAGTCTGGCGGTTCCTCAGAAAATTGGACATAGTACTACCGGAAGATCCAGCAATACCACTTCTGGGCATATATCCAGAAGATGCCCCAACAGGTAAGAAGGACACGTGCTCCACTATGTTCATAGCAGCCTTGTTTATAATAGCCAGAAGCTGGAAAGAACCCAGATGCCCCTCAACAGAAGAATGGATACAGAAAATGTGGTACATTTACACAATGGAGTACTACTCAGCTATTAAAAAGAATGAATTTATGAAATTCCTAGCCAAATGGATAGACCTGGAAGGCATCATCCTGAGTGAGGTAACCCAATCACAAAGGAACTCTCACAATATGTACTCACTGATAAGTGGATATTAGCCCAGAAACTTAGGATACCCAAGATATAAATTATAATTTGCTAAAAACATTAAACTCAAGAGAACGACCAAGACCAAAGTGTGGACCCTTTGCCCCTTCTTAGAATAGGAAACAAATCACCCATGGAAAGAGTTACAGAGACAAAATTTGGAAGTGTGACGAAAGGATGGACCATCTAGTTATTGCCATATCCAGAGATCCATCCCATGATCAGCTTCCAAACGCTGACACCATTGCATACACTAGCAAGATTTTGCTGAAAGGACCCAGATATAGCTGTCTCTTGTGAGACTATGCCAGGGCCTAGCAAACACAGAAGTGGATGCTCATAGTCAGCTATTGAATGGACCACAGGGCCCCCAATGGAGGAACTAGAGAAAGCACCTAAGGAACTAAAGGGAACTGCAACCCTATAGGTGGAACAACAATATGAACTAAGCAGTACCCCCTAGAGCTCTTGTCTCTAGCTGCATATGTATCAAAAGATGGCCTAGTCGGCCATCACTGCAAAGAGAGGCCAATTGGACTTGCAAACTTTATATGCCCCAGTACAGGGGAATGCCAGGGCCAAAAAGGGAGAGTGGGTGGGTAGGGGAGTGGGGGTGGGTGGGTATGGGGGGCTTTTGGAATAGCATTGGAAATGTAAATGAAGAAAATACCTAATTAAAAGAAGAAAGTTTAATATAATAAAAATATTTTATTGAATAAAAAATAATAAAATTCTGTCCTTTTTCCACAGGATAGTTTTAGCTCCCTTGTTAAAGATCAAGTGACCATAGGTGTATGGATTCATTTCTGGGTCTTCAATTCTATTCCATTGATCTACTTGTCTGTCGCTGTACCAGTACCATGCATTTTTTAGCACAATTGCTCTGTGGTACAGCTTCAGTAGACTTTTATTTCTTAAATACCCACTAGAGACAGTAGCCTATATCAGGTACAAATACCAAAATTTAGGTGACCAGAAATGTGGTGTCTCTCAATTAGTCTAATGAAAAATGTGAACTATCAATCCATAATCATGAAAAAAACATAAATGTGTGTTTGTCTATGTGTGTATATTGTGTATGTTTGTATACATGTATGTATATGTTTGTGTTTATGTACATGAGCAGCATGAGTTGGATTCAATGAGTTATAAAAGAACAATAAAATAAAAAAGAAATGAGTGAGGGTAGGGTGGTTGTGCTTGGATTTGGAAGTGATGATAGACTGGAGTAGAGGGTGAATATGATCAAAATAAATTGTATACATGTATAAAATTCTCAAAGAATTAGTTCAAATATTTTATTTAAAGAAACAATATCTTAAACGCATTGGAGGAATGAAACAAGATTAGAAAAGAACCAAGAAAACAGAGGGCAGATTTGAGAAGCCAGGCATTCTCTTATTTCCTCCTCTGATCCCCAGCTTCAGTACTGGGTTGAAAACACACAATCCACCCAGCACTGAGGAAACACTGGTCCATTTGGGAGAGCTGAGACACTTCCTTAATTTTCTTGGAGTCAAGAGAGAAGAGGTTACCATAAGTATTTGACAAATGAGGGTTGAGAGAAGCCTGGTGTCTAGCTAATGACAAGGCAGAGGTAAGACATAGTAAGTGAGAGACAGTCACAGAGATAGTGTCTGAGCCTCAGACCAAACAATGGTTAAAGGGAATGTTCAATAGCATGAGCTAAGAAATGATGAAGTAGAAAGGACGGAATGGGAGTTAGGAAAGGGCCATCATACTCACCAGACATCAGAATGCCCTTCACGAACCTCCAGTGATTAATGTCTTTAGTAAAGGCCACTCTATGTACAGTAAATGTAAATTAGAGCATTTTTTAAAAAATAACTAAAGAAACCCACTGTATGTGGTCAGGCTTCTATTTACCATCAAAAGAGCCCAAAACAGTCCTGGCATTGACTTAACCAAGGTAGTTATCATGGTTTGAATTTTAAATTTCCTCTGAAGTCTTAAGTGCTGCTGCTGCTGGTGGCATTGTGGGATGTGGTGAACTTTTACAAAAACAGGACTTAGTTAAAGAATGTAGGTCCTTAGGGATATGTCTGAGAGTGATGTACTGAGACACTGTCCCTCTCCCTCCTGCATGTGGATCACCGCAAGGTTAGCTCTTTTTCCCCATCATGTCCTTCCACCATGAAGTTTCTGCTTTGCCCTAGCCCTGAAAGCAATGATACCAGCCAACCACTGACAGACAACTCTGAAACTACCAACATTCTTCCTTTTTTTCAAGTACACTTGACAAAATCAGTGACTTTGTTGGACTTTTTTGTCTACCATGCTTGATATAGCATCTAATTCTATTCTATTCTAGCATCTATTAGTGCACATCAAGAAAGACATCTAACATCTACGTATTTGTATGACTTCTACTAGACACAATTCTCCATATTCATTGGAGAAAGTTTCATTTTCAAAAGTATAACTAGATTTGCTTTACTCTGGTAGTACAATCATAAAATGACAGAATACCTTACTCTAATACCTGAGTGCCAAGTAGTTAAATGCTGTAACAGTTGAATTTCAAATGAGAGGCCACTGTGGCTCATAGTTTTGAAAATTGAATCATAACAGCAAAGCAAAAATTCCTGTTAGAATATGATGTGCGTCTTCAGGGAAGAGCTCATTTTTGATGAGATGAGTAACATCACACTCTGTTGCATCCTGTTATACATCCTCTTTTTAGAAACTTTCTGTGAGTTTTAGCCCTAACATGTTTTCAACTGCAACAGCAATGTTAGCATTTAAGTTTAAGCACAAGCTGGATGCTCAGGTGGGTTTTTGTTTTGTTTTATTTTATTTTTTTTTTGTTTTGTTTTTTTTGTTTTGTTTTGTTTTTTGTATTCATGGATTTCACACTGTGTAAAGGGGCATCTTCAGGAAGTGCAGTGAGAAGGGGTCAGGGAAAGAGCTTAAATGTTTCATCTTTCCTTAGGCAGCTTTTTGTTCTGATGGCAAACAGTTGGGATAATAAGCTTGTAAAAAGGAAGAATTTATTTTGGCTTGTAATATGGAGGTTTCAGTCCATCACAGAAGGCTCACTTCCTTTCTGTCTGTGTCAAGGCAGAGCATTCATTGGACCAGGAGCAAGAGGCCTATGTTTATCTCAATATATTTGGAAAAAAAAAGAAAGGAGTGTAGAGTCCAAATCCTCTCTAAATTCATGGCTATAATAATCCGCACTTAAATGCTCCACCACCTCCCAAGCCACATAGAGCCACAGGCTGGAGACCAAGCTTTCTTTGGAGGAACATTCACTCAGGAACCAAGCTTGTCATAGGACCTTTTGGGTCACCTGAATGAAAAAGGAAAATACTGCCTTAAATTAACCAAAAGCTGAGCACGTCATGACGGCTTAGCAAGAAGAGACAGTGAGAGAGACAGAGAGGCAGGGGAGGGAAGGGGAAGACAAAAAGGAAGAGGGAAATGGAAGGGGGAGAGAGAGAATGACATAAAAATTATTATGGATGATTCCTTGACAATGTATATGACACTGGAAGGAAACAAATTTCTTCCTCTTCCTCTTCCTCCTTCTCTTTCTTCTTGTTCATTGTTGTCATCATCATCATCATTTTCATCTGGTCATCCTTGTCCTTTTGTTAGTCAATCACCCTAGTAAACCTGAAAAACTATATCTTTTCCATATGCCAAAGTTGTATGCCTCTTTTAAAGATATTTCCCCAAATATTACATCCAAATAATACACTTTAAGCCTTTCCCACCATGAATTTTGTCCCTGGAATCTCTCTGTTCCATTTGTCAATATTTTGTGATACTAAAGGTTAGGCTATGCTCACATTGAATATCTTTTGCAAGATTCTGAGTATTCAGATCTTCATATTCCCTTGATCCTTGTCTGGATAATTTCTAGAAGTTAAAATGTTTTCAGCAGTATAATATACCTGAATAAATATTTTTCACAGTGAGAATGGAGCAGATGCCTGCTGTATTTAATTTATCTGGAGAAGCCATGGTGACAGAGGGTGTCATTAGTAACAAGAGGACTAGCCTGTAACTTTTTAGAAGCAGATCATTTGAAAAAGGATTACAGCTCAAGGTCTGTACAGTTAGCCATACACCACAACATGGGGACTTAGTGGCTCTGGAATATCTTCATCATGAGTCATTATTTGGCTCATACTCCTAAGTGCAATTCAGCAGCAATCACATTCTGTGCCTTCCATATCCTTTAAGAAAAGGCTTTGAAATGGTTGTGTATGAAGAGGAAACTGTGATTTTTCTATTTGCATCTATCATTATAAAATACAGATTACTCATCAATGATGGAAAATATGGTTTTAACCTTATCTCCTTATCTTATTGAACTGGGTGAAATGGTTTAATTCAGATTTACCTAAATTAGATTGGGGGGCTCAGGTGAGCTGAACTGATGGCTGTTCTCAAGCAGGTATGGTATGTCTGTGTTCATCCTGGAACCTGTAAATATATTGCCTTATTTTACAAAGGGGATCTTGTAGGTCTTGTTAAGAATTTTGAGATTTTCCAGAAAAATGTAGCATAATGGTCTTTATAAGAAGTAGATAGATAACCAGAATTAATAATGAGGTATACTGATGGTGTCAAGAGTTAGGCTGATGTACGGGAGACTTTGAACTAAGGGATACAGGAAGCTTCCACATCCTGGCAGAGGTGGGGCACAAGCTTCTCTACCAAAGCATTCAGAAAGATGCTGTCCTGCTGATACTTAATTCCAGTCTTTGGACCTATAGAACTGTCAGAAAACAATTTACAATGTTTGAAGTTATTAGGAGTATGGTAATTTGGTCTAGAAGTGAAAAAGAACTATGGAAACTACAGTGATCTGCAGCTTGTCTGGTGACCCACAGGCTGCCATATAATCTCTCATATTTATTTATCTGATATTTTCTGTTATTTTTCATTGCATGAAATTCATGGGGTGAAGACTGGTAAAATAAAAGTACACAAATAAGTGAGTTTGGCTTTTCTCTAGAGGCTGGAATAACATGGAAATGCCGAAGAAGAGTTTAAAAGCATTCTTTCTGTAACTACTGTCAGTGTTCAGCCTGTCAGCAGTTTCTCTGTCTGGAATGTGAAAACTCCACCTGCTTTTGGTAAAGTGAGGCTTAATTACAAGTTTTGCTCCTGAAATCATCAGGAACTTCTTGGTATGACTACTGTTGTCTTCACAGAATCAGAGGGGTAGAGTTTATATTTCAAAAACAATTGCGTTTTATTCAGCTCTTTTGGTTGTAATCCACACAGAGTCAACCCAAGTTAGTTTAAAGAATTAAATTTTTATTATACATGGAAGATGTTTGTCAGCACACACATAGTGTTATTTCACAGTATTGGGAAACAAACAAACAAATATTTAATTAAATGTTTTTTGTAAGTGGCCCCTACTTTGTGGAGTTGCTGAACTGTTTATAAATTTCATGGCTGGGGGACTCCTCTTCTACTTCCACAGGGTTCTTTGAAGTTAGGTGTGTCCCAGGAATACAAGCTACATTGTGCATGCTTGCCTCTGCTTGAGTCTCACCTGGTGTCCTGCTGGCCACAATACTCATACAAGAGAGATTTCACTCAAGTTTCATTGTTTTTATTTCTCTCTTGATTCACGTCAGTATTATTTAGTTTGGCTGATTTCCATGGGAAGGCCTCTGGTGGCCGATGAACTGTAAGCTGGGCACGGGGTATACAGTGAGAGAGCCTTGGATCTAAAACCTAAATTGGGGTATATCTCTTGTTTTTATATTATCCAAATGGGGAGTAACTACCAGTGTCTAATATATACTATAATACAAGTAATACATATTACCATCAATAGGGATCACTTATGTGACTATACTTATGAATTTTCATTTAAGAGAAGAGCTTTAGGACCTTTTTTGAGTTATCTGATTTGACAGCACTATTATTCTTATTCATCAGATCATTATACAAGTTATTTGAACTCAAGAACTGCTACTGATAGTTAAGACACTTAGACAGTGAAAAGGCTGGGATGAAGGAAAGAATGACTATGCTGGACAAAGGGATGAATACACCTTGGTGGGACAGAACTCCAGTACAGACACAGTTCATCAGGTTGCTCAGGGCAATTGAAAACATTCAGTTTTTATTTCTTAAAATATTTATTTAATATTTTTGGACTACAGTGGAAACTTCAGAAGACAAAACCAAGATAAGAAGGGTGGGCTGTGTCATCTTCCTGGGTTTAATCATGGATCCCTCCTTCCTGTCCTCAACCAACTCTTTCACTCACTGCTCTACCCATTTGCTCTACCCATATTAAAGATTCAAGACACCAGAGCCAAGTGTGTGGTAAATGACTGAAAAGAGAGTCTGTGGAATACAAGTGCAGAGGTTGAGCATGAAATATTTGAAGTATGCTTGGAAAAAATAATTTTATCCTTAGGAAAGAAAAGACTGAAAAAAAAATACCACTTATTTTTAGATTCTCAATGAAGTATCTAAGCCAAGAACAAAGATGCCTATTACATGTCCAAATGCTGAAACAGAATATAAGAATATTTTACAAGCTCATAGTTACAGAGCTGAGAATACTAAGAATCTGAATCCTTCTTCCAAATGGTTGGAAAATACATGAAAATTTTTATAAGAACAGAATATCAAGTACCTGTGAGAAAACACTGGGTTTGGTAAGAAAAACAACTTAATTACTACTTCAGAATTTATTTCATTTTTTTTCTAAAGAGTAAGAAGGAAGATTCTATGTTCACATATTTTGGTGCTCATAGTTGGAGACATATTAACTTCACCATGTTTATAAATAAGACATTCCAGAACTAAATGACAAAGTAGATGTGGATTAGTGTGGCTGAAATAATTTGAGAAAGAATTCCTTTATATGATTTCTTTGTCCTGGTACTTAAAAGTGCAACATTAAGAATGTGGCAATGTGGATATGTACAGTTATTATAGTTTTAATTACTTAATTTGGGAAAATACACAATATCAAAAGGAGTTCATGCACATGAGAAGGGCTAGAAGGGAGTTTGAGAATATCAATACCAGAAGAGCACACACTCTGAAACAAGCAGGGTGCAGGTTTCCAATAAAACACTACTGTAACTACACAATACTATGTTCCAAGTTACAGAAACTCAACACAGAAGCAATGTATCTGTCTAAAAGCATTTTAGACAAGATTCAGAAGGCAAGCTTTAATGACATGACTGGAGTCTACATTTCAGTTCCCTTTTACTCCTTTCCTCTCAGACATCCTTTTTGTTCTTCATAATCAATCCATAGTATTGTCTAAAATAATGAACTCATCTAAATACAGTTCACAGTTTGATCAACTTTCAAGTGTTTTTCTTTAAAAATTGCTTATTTCCTGGGTTCTATGATGTCTCCACATTTTATTTATTGCCCATTTCCAGGTTTTTATGAGCTTAATGTTTCCATTTTCTCAAAATTCATATGCCAGAGCCCTACTCCCTATTGCAATGGTAGTAGAAATTTGAGCCTATTGGAGATAACACATTTCAGTGAGGTCATGAAGGTAGACTCCTTTCCCTTAAAGATATTTAATATCATTATAAGAAGGAAAGAGAAGAGTGTTCTCTTTCTTCTCCAGGAGAGGTGACAACTGGAAGGTAGTATTTGCAAAAAAAAAAAAAAAAAAAAAAAAAAAAAAAAAAAAAAAAAGGCCTTGACCAGGGCCACCTTGATCTTGGACATGACAACTTCACAAACTCAAAGAAGTCAATGTCTGCTCTTTAAAATCACTTTTATGGTGTTTTGTGATAGCCTGCTTTTGTCTTTATTTATCATTTTTTTCCTTAGAATTTTGAGCAATTTGCTAGCACTCTTGATATATGGAATGTGAGGGAAAAAGGTAGGATGATGTTCTGCTGGCAAGCAAGGTTCACAAGGACCGTTCCCTGTCACCACAGGTAGGCATTGTAAATATTTTTTGATGAAAACATAGCATATCAAAAATCAAGAAGTTTCTTTTGGAAATTTATCAATCATGTAACTATACTGGTATTATAATCCTGTTTGTTTCATATCCATATATGATTGGTTATTTATGCAATTCTATTATTAATATAATAATGTCATAATTTCATCATGTACGTTTACAAATCATTATACTTGCTACTTGAATAAATTTCCATATTAGTACATCTGTTTTCATTATTCATATCTATTTTATGCTTAAAATATACCTATCAGGATGAGGGGATTGTCTGCAGAGTAACTTAACAAGACTTTAGAAGTCTTACATCTTGATTGTAGTGGTAGGTGTCTAAGATAGCACAATTTATGTAGTAGTAGTAAGCTTAAAACCATGTTTTACACACACACACACACACACACACACACACACACATACATATATATAAACAATAAATAAATAAGTTAATATTGGATATACTTTAAAAATAGACTTTTAAAATTTATTATAGATGTTTCATTAATTTTATGAACTTAGTGCATTATTTTCTTGTTACTTCAGTGCTAACCTTTAGGCTCCAGAGAGCTTAAGTTTATATAAAATCTTCCCTTCTCCACCACCTCATTCACTTTGTCTCAGTGTTATTCAACTCACAAGGTTTAGGGTCAGCAATGATGAGCTGCTGTATACATTTGAGGCAGATGTATTGATTTCAGTAGTCTGGAAATCCGTCTTAAGAATGGAGACAGACCATCAAAGAACAATTATTAAATAATCAGTAGTGCTAGCACCCCAGAGAGTGACCTGGGTACAAATCCCTTTGGATTGTTGCAGAGTTTGCCATTTAACATTATAACTTTTTGCTGATAAATGAGTTCACCTTAGTGTTTCCCTTTTGGATTTAAAGATTTGTCCCTGGAGAGATGAAAGGAAGGGTTTCTGATTGCAAAATTCCCATAGATGCAATTTTAATAGAATCTATAGTTTGTGCAAAAGTGATGTATACTACCAACAGAGTATACCCTCAGGGTTGGAGGGTGAAATCAAAGTATGGAAACCACCTTCAGAGATAATTTGTTACTGATGACAATGGGAAGACAGTCTTTTAAATCACATGAACAATTCTCAAGGAGCTAATATGAATGTAATTTAATAAACTTGGTCTAATTATTGATGACATTTATTATTATCAAGAAAGGAGTATGATATGCTGTGTGGAGATTAGAAAAGAAATAATGTCAAGTAAGAATTATCCAGTTTTTCTTGAATTCAGCATAATTTTGGATGACTTAAGAATAAATGTTTTTTCAGCATTATTGTGGGAATAGAAATTCATGACAGTGCAGTAGATCTTACTGGTTCTACTGCCATTTGATTTACAAATAGAAAGATTGGTGTATGATAGAGTTTCCTGTAAACAAATAGCCCAAATCAGCTGAGAATTGCTTAGCAGGGAAGAGTTCTGAAAAACTGCCAGGGAGCAGGGAACAGTGGCTGAAGAGAGACAGTTTATGTCAGATAGAACTTGAGCTGTTCACTCTGTGATCACTATCTTTGAATCCTCAGTAATTTTATCTTTCAATTTGTGTTTTGTTGGCAAAGTTAGAAGCGGTAGGCTCAAGACTTGCATCCTGTATTTCCAGGCTGTCTTATATTACTAGTCATTCTCCATGTCCATTTTCTTGCTTCTAGCAATTCAACAAAATGAAATCAAAGACAAAACAAAACAAAACAAAACAACACAAAATACCTGAAAGTGGCATTTCTACTAACATCAAAAAATTAAGGGAGTTGTATGGTCTTTTTAGTTGACATCTGCACCCAGGAGCTGGTTCTCTTCCACAGTCCTCTGTACACAGGTCCAGCCAGTAGTAAGAGCATTCCTGGGCTCAGAGGTGAGATTGCTACTTTCTCTCCAATAACTGTTCAAAGAAGGATGTCCCAGGAGCACACAGGGCAGAGGAACAGCAAAAGAGCTGGGACAGGATCCTTCTGGTCCCCATCTATACCCAAGAGCTAAGACTGTTCCACAGTTTTCTGTACACAGGCCCCACTAGGAGAGAGATAGTCTCCCAGGAGTGCTGAAACAGACTTACAGGTCCACAGGAGGGACAAGCTCCAGCCAGAGACAGCAAGACCAACTAACAACAGAGATAACCAGATGGTGAAAGGCAAGCACAAGAACCTTACCAACAGAAACCAAGGCTACTTAGCATCATCAGAACCCAGTTCTCCCACCACAGAAAGTCCTGGATACCCCCAGCACATTGGAAAAGCAAGATTCAGATTTAAAATCACATCTCATGATGCTGATAGAAGGACATAAATAACTCCCTTAAAGAAAAACAGGAGAACACAGGTAAATAAGTAGAAGCCCTTAAAGAGGAAGCACAAAAGTCCCTTAAAGAATTACAGAAAATACAACAAGACAGGTGAAGGAATTGAGCAAAACCGTTCAGGATCTAAAAATGGAAGTAGAAGCAGTAAAGAAATCATAAAGGGCTTGTGCCCAGTCCTTTCTGCTGGGGCAGACTCTTTGCTGGTCTGCTCTGGTGAAGATACCATATCCTAATCCATCCTAGAGAACCTGTTGCACTCAGAGCAGTTGGTATGAAACCTTCCTCCCCACCCTCTGTCTTACCCAGAGCCCCAGAGCTGCTGCTGGGAGCCTGGTGGACTCAGGACCAATCACCAATCAAAGCCCCCACCCTCCAAATGTCACTCCCCTTTCATCCCTTCTACCCCTTCTGCCCTGTACTTTCTATTGCAACAGACTTTATACTGTCCTGCTCCAGCGAAGACACCATATTCTGATCCATCCTAGAAGACAGCTTATACTCAGAGCAGTAGAGGACCCGTTGCACTCAGAGCAGTCGAGGATCAGCTGTACTCAGAATAGTTGAGGATCAGTTGCATGCAGAGCAGTTGTACAACTGCTTGATAGTTCCACTGAAGACCTAACAGTCTGAAGGCCTCCCAAGAGATCTACTGCACTCAGGGCAACAAATCAGCAGTTTCTCTGCCCCTGTGAAGAGCCCCAAACTGGAAGGACTCACAGGTGGTCTGCTACAGCCAAGGCTGGGGTTCTTCAGAAATGGAGGAAAAAAAAAAACAAAAAACATAAGATCCTACTACAAAAGCCTATACTCAACAAAACTGGAAAAATCTGGATGAAACAAACAATTTTCTAGACAGACACCAGGTACCAAAGTTAAATCAGGATCATATAAATGATCTAAATAGTCTCATAATCCCTCAAGAAATAGAAGCAGTCATTAATAGTTTTCCAACCAAAAAAGTCCAGGACCAAATGGGTTTAGCGCAGAATTCTTTCAGACCTTCAAAGAAGACCTAATACCAATCAATACTCTTCAAACTAGTCCACAAAATAAAAGCAGAAGGAACATTATCAAATTCATTATATGAAGCCACAATTATACTCATGCCTAAACCACACAAAGACCCAACAAAGAAAGAGAACTTCAGAACAATTTCCCTTAGAAATATCAATGCAAAATTTCTCAATAAAATTCTCCCAAACCGAATCCAAGAACACATCAAAACGATCATCCATCATGATCAAGTAAGTTTCATCCCAGGAATGCAGGCATGGTTCAATATACAGAAATGTATCAATGTGATCCTCTATATAAAAAGAATCAAAGAAAAAAATACACAATCATTTCATTAGATGCTGAGAAAGCATTTGACAAAATCCAACACCCCTTTATGAAAAAAAGTCATGGAAAGATCAGGACCTCAAGGCCCATACCTAACATAATAAAATCAATATACAGCAAACCAGTAGCCAACATAAAACTCAATGGAGAGAAACTTGAACCAATCCCACTAAAATCAGGAACTATACAAGGTGGCCCACTCTTTCCATACCTTTTCGAAATAATAATTGAAGTCCTAGCCAGGGCAATTAGGCAACAAAAGAATGTCAAAGGGATACAAATTGGAAAGGAAAAAGTCAAAATATCACTATTTGCAGATGATATGGTAGTATATTTAAGAGACCCAAAAAAATTCACCACAGAACTCCTAAACCTGATAAACACCTTTATCAAAGTGGCTGGATATAAAACTCACTCAAACAAATCAGTGGTCTTCCTCTACTCAAGGGATTATAGGGTAAGAAAGAAATTAGGGAAACAACACCCTTCACAATAGTCACAAATAATATAAAATACCTTGGTGTGATTCTAGCCAAGCAAGTGAAAGATCTGTATGAGAAGTTTAAGTTTCTGAAGAAAGAAATTGAAGATCTCAGAAGATGGAAAGATCTCCCATGCTTATGGATTGGCATTATTAATATAGTAAAAATGGCCATCTTGACAAAAGCAATTTAAAGATTCAATGCAATACCCATCAAAATTCCAACTCAGTTCTTCATAGAGCTAGAAAGAGCAATTTGGAAATTCATCTGGAATAACAACAAAACCCGGGATAGTTAAACTATTCTTAACAATAAAAGAAATTCTGGCAGAACCACCATTCTTGACCTCGAGCTGAATTACAGAGCAATCATGATAAAAACTGTATGGTATTAGTACAATGACAGACAGGTAGATCAATGGAATAGAAATGAAGTAACAGAAATGTACCCACTCCAATGGTCACTTGATCTTTGACAAAGAAGCTAAAACCAGCCAGTAGAAAAATGACAGCGTTTTTAACAAATCATGTTGGTTCAACTGGCAGTTAGCATATAGAAGAAGGCAAATCCATCCATTCTTCACTCCTTGTACAAAGCTCAAGTCTAAGTGAATCAAGGACCTCACATAAAACCAGATACACTGAAACTAATAAAAAAGAGAGTGGAGAAGAGCCTCAAGCACATGGGCACAGGGTAAAATTTGCTGAACAGAACACCAAAAACTTAGGCTCTAAGATAACAAATTGACTAAGGGGACCTCAAAAAACTACAAAGCTTCTATAAAGCAAAGGACATTGTCAATAGGATGAAAAGTCAACCAACAGATTGGGAAAGAATCTTTACTAACCCTATATCTGATAGAGGGCTAATATCTAATATACACAAAAAACTTAAGAAATTAAGAGAACCAAGTAACCCTACTAAAAATGAGGTATAGAGTTAACCAAAGAATTCTCAACTGAGGAATAGAATACCAAATGGCTGAGAAGCTCCTAACAAAATGTTCAACATTCTTAGTCATCAGGGAAATGCAAATTAAAGCAACCCTGAGTTTCTACCTCACACCACTCAGAATGGCTAAGATCAAAAACTCAGGTGACAGTAGATGCTGCTGAAAATGTGGAGAAAGAGGAACATTCTCCATTGGTAGTGGGATTGCAAGTTGGGACAACCACTATGGAAATCAGTTCCTCAGAAAATTGGACATAGTACTACCTGAGAACCTAGATATACCACTCCTGGGAATATACCCAGAAGATGCTCCAACCAATGTTGGAGGCCATGGTCCACTATGTTCATAGCAGTCTTATTTATAATAGCCAGATGCTGGAAAGAACCCAGATGTCCCTCATCAGAGGAATGGATACAGAAAATGTGGTACATTTGCACAATGGATTACTACTCAGTATTAAAAACAATGAATTCATGAAATTCTTATACAAATGGATGGAACTAGAAAATATCATCCTGAGTAAGGTAAGACAGTAAAAAAGTACACACATGGTATGTACCCACTGATAAGTGGATATTAGCCCAGAAGCTTGGAATACCCAAGATACAATTCACAGACCACATGAAGCTCAAGAAGAAGGAAGACCAAAGTGTGATACTTCATTCCTTCTTAGAAGGGGGAAGAAAATCCCCATTGTAGGAGATACAGAGACAAAGTGTGAAGCAGAAACTGAAGGAAAGTCCATCCAGAGACTGTTCCACATGAGGATCCATCCCATATACAGATACCAAACCCAGACACTATTGTGGATGCCATGAAATGCTTGCTCACAGGAGCTTGATATAGGTGTCTCTTGAGGGCCTCTGCCAGTGCCTGACAAGTACATAGGTGGATGCTCTCAGCCAACCTTTGGACTGAATACAAAGTCACCAATGAAGGAGCTGGAAAAAGGACTAGAGGAGCTGAAGGAGTGTGCAGGCCCATAGGAGTAACAACCATATTACCCAACCAGTAGCCCCAGAGCTCCCAGAGGTTAAGCCACCCACCAAAGAGTGTACATGGAGGGACCAAGGCTCCAGCCGCATATATAGCAGATGATGGCCTTATCGGACATCAATGGGAGAAGAGGCCCTTGGTTGTATGAAGGCTCGATGCCCCAGTATAGGGGAATATCAGGACAGGGAAGCAGGTGTGTGTTGTTTGTTGAGAAGGGGGAGGAGGGATGAAATAGGGGGTTTTCAGAGGGGAAACCGAGAAAGGGGATACCATTTGAAATTTAAATGAAGAAAATATCTAATTAAAAAAAGAAAAGAAAAATACAGAGACAAAGTTTAGAGCTAAGATGAAAGGTTGGAACATCCAGAGACTACCCCATCTGGGGATCCATCCCATAATTAGCCACTAAACGCAGACACTACTGCATATGCCAGCAAGATTTTGGTGAAAGGACCCTGACATAGCTGTCTCTTGTGAGGCTAGTCCAGTACGTGGCAAATACAGAAGTGGATGCTCACAGTCATCTATTGGATGGAACAAAGGGCCCCCAAATGAGGAGCTAGAGAAAGCACCCAAGGAGCTTGTATTAGTCAGGGTTCTCTAGAGTCACAGAACTTATGGATAGTCTCTAGATAGTAAAGGAATTTATTGATGACTTACAGTCGGCAGCCCAATTCCCAACAATCGTTCAGTCGCAGCTGTGAAT
The DNA here is from genome assembly GCF_000001635.26 of Mus musculus. Classification (NCBI taxonomy): domain Eukaryota; kingdom Metazoa; phylum Chordata; class Mammalia; order Rodentia; family Muridae; genus Mus; species Mus musculus. Next base: position 3,175,641 of record NC_000067.6, read on the forward strand.
GGAAGTCCAAGGATCTAGCAGTTACTCAGTCTCACGAAGCAAGCAGACGAAGGAGCAAGAGCAAGAGCTAGACTCCCTTCTTCCAATGTCCTTATATTGTCTCCAGCAGAAGGTGTAGCCCAGATTAAAGGTGTGGTCCAGATGAAAGGCATAGCCCAGATTAAAGGTGTGTTCCTTAAACTCGGAGATTCAATCTTCTGGAATCCATAGCCACTATGGCTCAAGATCTTCAAACCAAGATCCAGATAAGGATCTCCAAGCCTCCAGATAAGGGTCACTGGTGAGCCTTCCAATTCCGGATTGTAGTTCATTCCAAATATTGTCAAGTTGACAACCAGGAATAGCCACTACAGAGCTGAAGAGGTCTGCAACTTTATAGGTGGAACAACAATATGAACTAACCAGTACTCCCAGAGCTCATACCTCTAGCTGCATATGTAGCAGAAGATGGCCTAGTCGGCCATCATTGGGAAGAGAGGCTCCTTGGTCTTACAAACTTTATATGCCCCAGTACAGGGGAACACCAGGGCCAAGAAGTGGGTGTGGGTGGGTAGGGGGGCAGGGAGGGGGAAGGTTATAGGGTACTTTTGGGATAGCATTTTAAATGTAAATGAAGAAAATATCTAATAAAAAATTGGAAAGGAAAAAAAGAAAGAAAAAAAGAAAAATATCTCTTAAAAATTAATTTAAATACAATCACAGTATTTTTCCTATTCTCTCCCCTCCCTTCACACCTCCTCTCAAATTCTTCATGGCCACTGTGTGTATGTATGTGTGTGTGTGTGTGTGTGTGTGCACATGTGTGTAACAATGATAACATACCTGTGTGTATATGTTTAAATATACAAATGTTGAAGAATAAAGATAAAAAATTACTGAACTCTTCCTCACCCCAGAGCCCGACCCCTCCCATCTAGAGATTGTTCCCAGAACACTCCTGAACTCTTCACCCCAGAATGCATTCCTGAACTCTTCACCCCAGAATGCATTCCTGAACTCCTCACCCTAGAGTTCGAACCCTCCCAACTAAAGACTGTTCCAAGAACATTTTTGAGATAAGGGCCTCCTGGAACAACCTCAGAATGAACCGGGTACATTGCCAAATAATAGGACATAACCCCTTGTCCCTTGGCAGAACCCCTTAGTTATGCAAACTTGTACTTTCCCTGTCCCGCTCGCCCCCCTTGAGTTTTTCCTATATAAGCCTGTGAAAAATTTGGCTCGAGGTCGATTCTCCTCTACACCATACTAGGTGCATGAGTTTCGACCCCAGAGCTCTGGTCTATGTGCTTTCTTGCTGTTGCTTTATTAAATCTTGCCTTCAACATTTTGAGTTCGGTCTCAGTGTCTTCTTGGGTCCGCGGCTGTCCCGAGGCTTGAGTGAGGGTCTCCCTTCGGGGGTCTTTCAATGTAATACTCTGAGTCTATTTAGTGCTGTGCTTGGGAACATTTAGAATCTCTTTCCTGAGGAAGACTTCTCTCAGCAGATACTAAAAATATGTAGTCAGAGAAACAATACTTATGAAGTATAAGAATATCTCATATATATTTTATGAAGTTCAAATTTGAGAGTCCATATTTTATCAAGATGCAGGCCGACTTAAGTCAATGCAGGTGAGATTTAGAAGGAGAGGAATTGCTCTCTGTTGATTCAAGACTGGGTACCGTTAGAGTTGGGTGAGAGCAAATATTCCAACCCACCTTTCAGTTCCAGAACTCTTACACCTGTGGCACAGTTACCTGTTGTGGTAATTAGCATTCTTGTGCTCAGGACCAGAGCTGTTGGTGTGCTGAGTGGAAGCTCTGTACCAATAAGCTGCTATAATGATATATAGAAAAGTTATCTGTTTAGTTGTGCTGTCATTTAAGATGTGGTATGCTTGTAAGTTTTGAGAAACAGAGACTCAACAGTGACAGAAATCTTTGCCCTTCTCCAGTTCTATATGAACTCTGATCTCCCAATTTCTGGGAGTCATACAAGGCGAAATGGCCAGTATGAATGGATTGGGGTGAAGTACAAGTGCTCCATGTTTGATGGTGTGATTCTCTTTGGCCAGTCATACACTGTGATGATGAATTGCACAGAATTATGAACTGTATCCTGACTATAAGAGTTGAGTTATCAAGAGCTTACTGAGAGGTGGCTCCCTTTTCTACAGTAATTGGAAACCTCTGTATTTAGTTAGTATACTCCTCTTCCCCAGCTTAAAAAACAAACAAGACTTCTGAACTGATTCAAAACTAATGTTATAAAATCACAAACTAGGATTTTGTCCCTGTGCCCTTTAGTGAGTCTAGCTAAGGGTTTATCTATCTTGTTGATTTTCTCAAAGAACCAACTCCACGTTTGGTTAATTCTTTGAATAGTTCTTCTTGTTTCCACTTGGTTGATTTCACCCCTGAGTTTGATTATTTCCTGCCCTCTACTCCTCTTGGGTGAATTTGCTTCCTTTTTTTCTAGAGCTTTTAGATGTGTTGTCAAGCTGCTAGTATGTGCTCTCTCCCGTTTCTTCTTGGAGGCGCTCAGAGCTATGAGTTTCCCTCTTAGAAATGCTTTCATTGTGTCCCAAAGGTTTGGGTACGTTGTGGCTTCATTTTCATTAAACTCTAAAAAGTCTTTAATTTCTTTCTTTATTCCTTCCTTGACAAAGGTATCATTGAGAAGAGTGTTGTTCAGTTTCCACGTGAATGTTGGCTTTCCATTATTTATGTTGTTATTGAAGATCAGTCTTAGGCCATGGTGGTCTGATAGGATACATGGGACAATTTCAATATTTTTGTATCTGTTGAGGCCTGTTTTGTGACCAATTATATGGTCAATTTTGGAGAAGGTCCCGTGAGGTGCTGAGAAGAAGGTATATCCTTTTGTTTTAGGATAAAATGTTCTGTAGATATCTGTCAGGTCCATTTGTTTCATAACTTCTGTTAGTTTCACTGTGTCCCTGTTTAGTTTCTGTTTCCACTATCTGTCCCTTGATGAAAGTGGTGTGTTGAAGTCTCCCACTATTATTGTGTGAGGTGCAATGTGTGCTTTGAGCTTTACTAAAATGTCTTTAATGAATGTGGCTGCCCTTGCATTTGGAGCGTAGATATTCAGAATTGAGAGTTCCTCTTGGAGGATTTTACCTTTGATGAGTATGAAGTGTCCCTCCTTGTCTTTTTTGATAACTTTGGGTGGGAAGTCGATTTTATCCGATATTAGAATGGCTACTCCAGCTTGTATCATGTAGAAGAATGCGAATAGATCCATACCTATCTCCTTGGACTAAGGTCAAATCTAAGTGGATCAAGGAACTTCACATAAAACCAGAGACACTGAAACTTATAGAGGAGAAAGTGGGGAAAAGCCTTGAAGATATGGGCACAGGGGAAAAATTCCTGAACAGAACAGCAATGGCTTGTACTGTAAGATCGAGAATTCACCAATGGGACCTCATGAAACTCCAAAGTTTCTGCAAGGCAAAAGACACCGTCAATAAGACAAAAAGACCACCAACAGATTGGGAAAGGATCTTTACCTATCCTAAATCAGATAGGGGACTAATATCCAACATATATAAAGAACTCAAGAAGGTGGACTTCAGAAAATCAAATAACCCCATTAAAAAATGGGGCTCAAAACCGAACAAAGAATTCTCACCTGAGGAATACCGAATGGCAGAGAAGCACCTGAAAAAATGTTCAACATCCTTAATCATCAGGGAAATGCAAATCAAAACAACCCTGAGATTCCACCTCACACCAGTCAGAATGGCTAAGATCAAAAATTCAGGTGACAGCAGATGCTGGCGTGGATGTGGAGAAAGAGGAACACTCCTCCATTGTTGGTGGGATTGCAGGCTTGTACAACCACTCTGGAAATCAGTCTGGCGGTTCCTCAGAAAATTGGACATAGTACTACAGGAGGATCCAGCAACACCTCTCCTGGGCATATATCCAGAAGATGCCCCAACTGGTAAGAAGGACACATGCTCCACTATGTTCATAGCAGCCTTATTTATAATACCCAGAAGCTGGAAAGAACCCAGATGCCCCTCAACAGAGGAATGGATACAGAAAATGTGGTACATCTACACAATGGAGTACTACTCAGCTATTAAAAAGAATGAATTTATGAAATTCCTAGCCAAATGGATGGACCTGGAAGGCATCATCCTGAGTGAGGTAACACATTCACAAAGGAACTCACACAATATGTACTCACTGATAAGTGGATATTAGCCCCAAACCTAGGATTCCCAAGATATAAGGTACAATTTGCTAAACACATGAAACTCAAGAAGAATGAAGACTGAAGTGTGGACACTATGCCCCTCCTTAGAATTGGGAACAAAACACCCATGGAAGGAGTTTTAGAGACAAAGTTTGGAGCTGAGATGAAAGGATGGACCATGTAGAGACTGCCATATCCAGGGATCCACCCCATAATCAGCATCCAAACGCTGACACCATTGCATACCCTAGCAAGATTTTATCGAAAGGACCCAGATGTAGCTATCTCTTGTGAGACTATGCCGGGGCCTAGCAAACACAGAAGTGGATGCTCACAGTCAGCTAATGGATGGATCACAGGGCTCCCAATGGAGGAGCTAGAGAAAGAACCCAAGGAGCTAAAGGGATCTGCAACCCTATAGGTGGAACAACATTATGAACTAACCAGTACCCCGGAGCTCTTGACTCTAGCTGCATATGTATCAAAAGATGGCCTAGTCGGCCATCACTGGAAAAAGAGGCCCATTGGACTTGCAAACTTTGTATGCCCCAGTACAGGGGAACGCCAGGGCCAAAAAGGGGGAGTGGGTGGGTAGGGGAGTGGGGGTGGGTGGGTATGGGGGACTTTTGGTATAGCATTGAAAATGTAAATGAGCTAAATACCTAATAAAAAATGGAAAAAAAAATAAAATCACAAACTTTAAGGCAGGGTCCCCATTCTATAGGTCTTAACAGAGTATGAATATCCTTTATCAGAGACCACAAGGAAGCTTCTGCTAATGTAATTCTATTTAACAACTGTAGATCTTCTTTAAAAATAATATTTTTATTCTATGAGAGAATATATAATTTTAAATTACTTTCCACAAAATCATGTTTTAGGGATTTTCAATATGTGTATCTGTATTTATTTCCCCATTTCTGTATTTGTTCATTGAAGATATGTGTGGACATCCCAATAAGGCTCAGGGGCTGGGGCATATCTGGGGACCTATAAATTCTATTAAAACTGACAACTGTTTTGCAACTCCACAAGAGTGCCCCAGAAATGATGATAGTTCTTTTCTCTTTCCTCCTCTTTGACTCCCCTCACCCATTTTTTAAAAATGAGTTGGAATAGATCAGAAAGTGTAGAATATAAGCTCAGTATGACTGCTACTAACTTACTGCAGATAATTTAAAATTTAAAATTCATTATTCTTATTAATTATTGTTTTGCGGGGACTTAAGCCCAGTTAGATAGCAGTTGGTTGCCATCAATATTTGAGTGCCACTTACTGCACCTTTATGGAGAGCTTGCCATGCTTGTCATTGTTGTGGTTCATAGGTGTTGTAGCTGGGTAGGACTACTAATAATAGTAATCAATGTTAACAGTAGTTAACACTTCCCTTGGCAGCTGGTACTGTGAAAGCTCGAATGCCGGAAGCAGATTTTAAGATTAGATTCAAGTTGAATAAGCTGATTTTTGTGTTCTAAGTGTGTGGTGTTAACTGAAGTGTTTTTAAGAACAGATGTCTGTAATGAAAGAGAAGGGACATGAAGCTCTGGGTGTGTTGTTGTAGGGTAGCTTTAGTAAGAGAGAACTGCTCTGGTTTGCATCTGTAACAGTGAACCTAGTACTACCTAAACATAAACCAGTGTTTATGTTGCAAAGGAACTATATGCAAAGTCAGTTCCTCCTCTCCAGAAAGAGCCAGAGGTATTTTCTCTTTTCAGAGCCTAGGAGGGGATATATCACATATTCTTTAAGCATATATCTGATGACTCATTATTTCTGCTTCTCGTTTGCAAACAAGAAGTTAATACCCCATTTAATTGTGATTGGCTGACATAAACTAAGGTAATCTTATAATGATTTTTACTGGCAAATATTTGTCATGTATGGTAATAGATTTCATAAAGGTATTTTTATACAACTATATTATACACTTTCATCATACTAATTCACATACTTTCCTTTCTCTCTCTCCCTCCTCCTGGCACTTCCATTCCCTTCCCCTGCTTCCACTCTCATATTCTATGCACACACATGTTTTTTTCTGTCTGTATAAATCATGGAGGACATCAATGATGGACTAGATGGTACAACCTTTATGATTCTGACAGGCTTTGCTTAATATGATGACCTTTACTTCTGCCCATTTTCTAGCAAAGGAAATAGTTTCATTGTTTATGCTTAAACAGAGCTCCATTATATATATATATATACATATATATATATATATATATATATATATATATATATATATATATATAATATTCTCTTTATCCACTCATATGTTTCGGGACATCTTACTTGGTGTGTTATGAATGGTACCGCAATAAACAGGTGTGCAAGTAGATCTGTGACAGGCTGATTTAGAGTCAATGGGTTAAATACCTAATGTTATAGCTGGGCCATATGATAGTTCTAATTCTTAGCTTTTCAAGGAACCTCTCTAATAGTGGTTGGGCTAATTCATACTTTCATGATCAATCTACTCATGTTTCCTTTTTCCAATGACACCACACATCATGTGTGCAGATCAGAGGACTACGTTTGGGAGTCAGTGATTTATTTCTACCATTTCTCTCCCATATGGATCCCAGAGGTCAAACTCAGGTTCTCAGGCTTGGCACCAACTGCCTTTATGTATTGATCCACCTCATTGGCCTCAGTAACTATGTTTTCATCAATTATTTTCAAGGTTGCAATAAAAATTATAGAACATACTAGATACCATCCTAAGCATTTAAAACTATAGAGTCAGGGACATTAAACGCATTTATATTGCACAACCAACACAGCATCCATCTGTAGAACTCTTTCAGAACATTATAGTACATCACTAGAATCTTGTAAACTTGATACCCAATGCACATTAAACAATCCCATCTTCTCTCAGCTCCTGGCCACTGCCATTATGTTTCTTGGCTGTATGAATTTGATGAGTCTGGAAAACTTCTATACAGAGAATGAGTCCTTTTGCTATTGACTTGTTTCACTTGTCTTCAAGTTTTACTCATGACATGCTATGTGTCAGAATTCTTTTCCTTTTTTTTAAGGCTCAGTGATATCTGGATGGACATGCAACATTTTTTTTATTGGTTTGTTTATTCATTTACCTGCCAATAAGCGTTTGGATCATGTTTGCCTTTTGTCCACTGTGAATATGCTGCTGTAAACATGGGTGTGCAAGTATCTCTTTGAGACCCTGTATGCCATTTTCTTAGTATTTCCACAGAATATTTTTCCACAGGCTTACTCTAATTCATACTTTATCGTTTGAGAACTTTATATTTATTTTATCTGTATGTTTACTGATGGGGTGTTTGATGTTTGGCATTTAGTCTTTAATGTTTTATATAGTTGAATGTTGGTAATGTGTCAGAAGTATAGCTAACTAAGATTTTCTCCAATTGTGTAGACTGCTTTTTCATACAATTGATTGTTTTGTTTGCTGTGCAGAAGTTTTAAATTTTATGAAATACCACTTGCCAGTTCTTGTTTCATTTCCTGACTGGAGAGAATCCCCCTGCCAAATTCCTTGTCTGTGCCTATATTTTGATATATTTTTCCATTAACAGTTTTAGGTCTAATAGAAACTCTTTGATTTTGAGTACAACTTTGTATAGGCTAAGGAATACATACATATCTAATTTCACACATTTATATATAGATATCCGGTTTTGTAACTACCATTTGTTGAAGAGGCTACATCTTTATTTTTCAGTGATGGTTTTGATAATCTTTGTCTAAACTAAGGTGGTTACTATTGTATGACTTTCTTCCCATTCTGTCGACCTACACATCTGTTTTTGTGCTGCAGGATATTTTTCTAAGGTTTAGTGTATAACTTGAAATCATGTTAACACTCCTGCTGTTGTTCCCTTTGCCCAGTATTGCTCAGGATTTCTTCCCCACTTCTGTCATTGCCACAGCTAAAACTTTATGCAGCATATTTAATAAAAGTGGAGAACATAGACACTACTGTCCCATTCACAATAGTAGTAGAAGTCTTTACATTTTTTACTTCATTTAATACACTGCTGACTATAAAATTGTTATATATAGCTTAAATTGTCATATAAGTTCAGGTATGCTCTTTCTATTCCTAGTTTATTTCAAAATTTCACCATGAAGGGAACTTCAACTTTATCAAAGGCTATTTTGAACTTTTGCACCCCAGTACTCTCTGCTTCCACTTTCATATCGCATGTGTTTGTCTATCTTCCCTCTGCTTGAAAAATACATTTTCCTTTTCATGGGCTCCTTTCTCTAGTGTCCCAGGACACACACACACACACACACACACACACTACATGCACATACATAAAAGTCAAAATCTAGATTTTTACATGTGAGAAAGAGAAAACTGTGTCTTTCTGAGACTGAATTTTCTCACTTAATATAATATTTTTCAGTTCTGTCCATTTTGATAAAATGGCTATTATTTCATTATTCTTTACAGTGAATAAAATTCAATTTGTATGTATACTAAATATTATTAATTTGTTCATTAGATGGACATAGACATCTAGGCTTATTTAATTAACTAGCTATAAGTAAATAGAGCAGCAATAAACGTGGATGTATAGGTATCTCTGTGATAGGCTATAGAATCTTTATAGTAAGTACATAGGAATGATATATCTGATAGTGATATGGTATATTTGGTATTATATTATTATTGTTGTTGTTGTTGTTGTTTTATGGAAAGCTCAATTCTGATTTTCATAGGGACAACATCAGTTTGCACTATGCCAACAGTGACTAAGAATATATCTTAGTCCATGTCCTCATTAGCATTTATTATCATTTGTTTTTTTGATAACAGATATCTTTTTGGGTGAGATGGAATCTCAGAGTAGTTATTTTTCTTTTTTAAATTAGATATTTTATTTTCGAACATTTCAAATGCTATCCCTTTTTCCGGTATCCCCTCTGCAACCCCTGCCCCATCTCCTCTTGCCCTGCTTCTATGAGGGTGCTCCTCTACCCACTCCTATCTCAATACCCTAATATTCCTCTATACTGGGGCATCAAGCCTTCACAGAAGCAAGGACCTCCCCTCCCATTAATGCCAGATAAGGCCCCTTCAGATCCTTCAGTCCTTCCCCTAACTTCTCTATTGGGAACCCTGTGCTTAGTCCAATGGTTGGCTGTGAGCCTCCACCTCTGTATTGGTCAGGACCTGGTGGAGCCTCTCAGGAGACAGCTGTGTTAGGCTCCTGTCAGCAAGCACTTCCTGGCATCAGCAATAGTGTTTGGGTTTGGTGTCTGCATGTGGGATGGATCCCCAGGTAGGGTGCGGGGCCGTGGGTGTGTGGGAAAGTGAGGGGTGGGAGAGAGCCAACATCCCGCCAGAGATCTGGTGCTCTGGGTGGGCAGACAAGGGAGGTCTGCTGGACGCTTTCCACGGGGCTCCAGATGGGCCTCTGTGTTAGGCCACTGACCCCATATGGTGGGTGGTGGACAAGGGGCAGTCCCAGGTACCAGGTTCTCAGTCTCTGGCATCCCAGGCTGAATACGGCAGAAGAGCTGAGAACAGAATAGGGACCCCAGGCTGGCACTCAGCCTTGGAGATAAGGGAAGAGGGCAGAGGTAGAGACAGGAGCTGGATTGTTCCCATGCAGGTGAGAGTCCTTAGTCTGGTCTGTGGCTTCAGCGGTAGGATGGCCTTCTCTCGGGAGGTTAGACAGGGCTCCTTAGGAGAAAGCCTATCCCATTGCTCAAGCATGGCTTCCTTGATGAACAGAGACAGTCTATGGTTTTAAAGCTTTATTGTAGGAAGACAGGGAGAAAGAAGAGACAGTAGAAAGAGAGAGAGAGACTGGCCATGGCCACATGGAAAGAAAGGGGAAGAAAGAGAAATAGAGAGAAGAAAGGCTAGAGAGTAAGTGAAAGCTTAAAGAGAAAGAGGTGGGAAGGGAAAGAGAGAGAGAAGAGTTAGAGAGTAAGAAAGCTTAAAGAGAGTGAAGAGGGGTCAAACAGTACCTATTATAGTGGGCTTTGTTTTCTTGCTGATGCTAGCTAACTGTGGGGAGAAGTCTAGGCAGAAGGCCAGAATCTTGGGACATGGTCTACATGACTGCTAGCCATATGCCTCTCTTGTGGAGGCTGTGGAGGCGGTAACTTCGAAAGGATCCAGGGGTCCAGGAGACATGATTGAATGCCTTCTGTCCCATGTAGGTGGAAATTACCACCCCTCTGGTCCCACCGGGGTTCAAGACCTCAGCTCAACTGGTGACCAGGCTGTCTGTGCATAGCAGATTGTCCCACAGTGGAGCAGTCTATGGACGGCCATTCCTTCAGTCTCTGTTCCATTCTTTGTCTATGTATTTCCTTTAGGCAGGAGCAATTCTGGGTTAAAATTTTGGAGATGGATGGGTAACGCATCCCTCAACGAGGTGGCCATGCCTAACCTCTGAATATGGTCTTGACAGGTTCTCCCAAATCAGCTAATGTCATCCCCAAGGGGTCCTGGGAGGCTCTTGCTTTCCTGGTATCTTGGGCTTTCTGGTTGCTACCCTCAGTTCCCCATGCCCCATTGCTGTTCAATTTCCTGACCCTCTGTACATCTCCTCCATCTCCTTCCATACCTTTTTCTGCCCCTCTTTTTCCCGTCCCCTCCCTTCTCTTCTTCCCAAGTCTCTCCCACTTTCTACTTACCTTAATTATTTTGTTCCCTTTACTAAGTAGGACTGAAGCATCCACTATTTGGTCTTCCTTCCTCTTGATGTAATCCATGAATTGTATCATGAATATTTCATGGTCTCTGCCTAATATCCACATATCAGTTAGTAGATACCATGTGTGTTCTTTTGTTACTGAATTACCTTACTCAGGATGGTATTTTCTAGACCCATCCATTTGTCTAAGAATTTTGTGAAATCATTGTTTTTAATAGCTGAGTAGTACTCCATTGTGAAAATTCACCAGATTTTCTCTATTCACTCTCTAGTTGAGGGACATGTGTTTTTTTTTTCCAGCTTCTGGCTATTATAAATAAGGCTGCTATGAACATAGTGGAGCATATGTCCTTATTCTGTGTTGAAGCATCTTCTGGGTGTATGCTCTGGGTCTTCAGGTATTGTTGCTTCTGTGTCCAATTTTCTGAGGAACCACCAGACTGATTTCCAGGGTGGTTGTACCAGCTTGCAATCCCACTAGCAATAGATGAGTGTTCCTCTTTCTCCACATTTTCACCAGCATCTGCTGTCACCTGAGTTTTTTTTTTATCTCAATTATTCTGAGTGGTGTGAAATAGAACTTCAGGGTCGTTTTGACTTGCATGTCACTGATGACTAAGAATGTTGAACATTTTTTAAGTGTTTCTTGGCCATTCAAGTTTACTCAGCTGAGAATTCTCTGTTCAGCTCTGTTCTGCATTTTTTGATAGAGTTATTTGGTTTTTTGAAATATACAGTCTGTTAGTCTATGTCTTTTTGTTGGGTAATTGAACCCATTGATGTTAAGAGATAGTAAGGAATAATGATTGTTGCTTCTGGTTATTTTTGTTGTTAGAAGTGGAACTATTTTTCTGTGACTATCTTCTTTTTGGCTTGTTGAAAGATTACTTTCTTGCTTTTTCTAGGGTACTGTAGTTTCCTTCCTTGTGTTAGAGTTTTCCATCTATTATCCTTTGTAGGGCTGGATGTGTGGAAATATATTGTCTAAAATTGGATTTGTCATGGGATATCTTGGTTTATCTATCTATGGTAATTGAGAGTTTTGCTGGGCATAGCAGCCTGGGCTGGAATTTGTATTCTCTTAGAGTCTGTATGACAGCTGTTCAGGATCTTCTAGCTTTCATAGTCTTTGTGGAGAAGTCTCAGTAATTCTGATAGGTCTGTCTTTATATGTTACTTGACTTATTTCCCTTATTACTTTTAATATTCTGTCTTTATTTAGTGCATTTATTGTTTTGACTATTATGTGACAGGAGGAATTTCTTTTCTGGTCCAGTGTATTTATAGTTCTGTAGGCTTCTTGTATGTTCTTGTTCATCTCTTTCTTTAGGTTAGGGAAGTTTTCTTCTGTAATTTTGTTGAAGATATTTACTGGTCCTTTAAGTTGGGAATCTGGAAATCTTCTGCTTGTTTTTTTTTTTTTTTTAATTAGGTATTTTCTTCATTTACATTTCCAGTGCTATCCCAAAAGTCCCCCATACCCTCCCCCCCTCCACCCCCCTTCCCACCCACTTCCACTTCTTGGCCCTGGCATTCCCCTGTACTGAGGCATATAAAGTTTGCACAACCAATGGGCCTCTCTTTCCACTGATGGCCAACTAGGCCATCTTCTGATACATATGCAGCAAGAGACACGAGCTCTGGGGGGGTACTGGTTAGTTCATATTGTTGTTCCACCTATAGGGTTGCAGACCCTTCTAGCTCCTTGGCTACTTTCTCTAGCTCCTCCATTGGGGGCCCTGTGACCCATCCAATAGCTGACTGTGAGCATCCACTTCTGTGTTTGCTAGGCCCTGGCATAGTCTCACAAGAGACAGCTATATCAGGGCCCTTTCAGCAAAATCTTGCTAGTGTATGCAATGGTGTCAGTGTTTGGAGGCTGATTATGGGATGGATCCCCGGATATGCAGTCTCTAGACGGTCTATCCTTTCATCTCAGCTCCAAACTTTGTCTCCTCTATGCCTATTATCCCTTGGTTTGGCTTCTCATTGTGTCCTGCATTTCCTTGAAGTATTGAGTTAGGAGCTTTTTGCTTTTTGCTTTTTGCTTTTTGCTTTTTGCTTTTTGCTTTTTGCTTTTTGCATTTTGCATTTTGCATTTTCTTTGACTATTGTATCAATGTTTTCTATGGTATTTTCTGCACCTGAGATTCCATCTTCTATCTCTTGTATTCTGTTGTTGATTTTTGCATCTATGACTCCTGATCCCTTTCCTCGGTTTTCAATCTCCAGGGTTGTCTCCCTTCATGATTCCTTTATTGTTTCTATTTCCATTTTTAGATGCTGGATGATTTTGTTCAATTCCTTCACCTGTTTGTTTGTGTTTTCCTGTAATTCTTTAAGGAATTTTTATGTTTCTTCTTTAAGGGCTTCTACTCATTTACTTGTGTTCACCTGTATTTCTTTAAGGGGGTTGTTTCTATCCTTCTTAAAACCCTCTATCATAATCATGAGATGTGATTCTAAATCAGAGTCTTGCTTTTCCATTGTATTGGAATATCCAGGGCTTTCTGTGGTAAGAGAACTGGGTTCTGATGATGTCAAGTAGACTTGGATTCTGTTGTTCGTGTTCTTGCACTTGCCTCTCACCATCTTGTTATCTCTTCCTGTCTCTGATTGTGTATTGTCCCTCCAGTAAGCTGTGTGTCAGTACTTCTGGGAGACTGCTCTTTCCAAGATGAATTTGGGTATGGATAGCTGTGGCACAGGATGACCTCCAGGGTGCAGAAGGAAACTGGAATGATCCTGTCCTCAGATGTTCCTTGAATTCTGTGTCCCGATGACTCTGGGTAGGTGTTCCTTGGGCCAGAAATTTGAGCTTAAATGGAGGACTTATCTGTGCTCTCAGGTGTGTCAGCATTCCTCGGAGACTAGCTCTCTCCAGGTGGGATTTGGGTATGGAGAGTTTGGCACATGGTCAGCTCAGGGGCATACATAGGAACTGGAAGAGTACTTTATTATTATTATTATTATTATTATTATTATTATTATTATTATTATTAAGTTTTACATTATGGGTGTTTTGTCTCCATGTGCACTACTGTGGAGGTCAGAAAAAGGTATCAGCAGTCTTGGAACTGATGATTGTGAGATGGTATGTGAATATTAGAAAATGAACCCTAGTTCTCTGGAAGAAAAACCAGGGCTCTCAATAGCTTAGCCATCTCTTCAGTCCTCAGAGAAATTTTAATTTGTATTTTTCTAATGCAGAGTGTTGTGGTTTTAATATGCATGGCCCTCATAGTCTCATATATTTGAATGCTTGGTCATTATGGAGTGGTGTAACTTGATAGGGATTAGGAGGTGTAGGTTTGTTGGAGTAGATGTGGCTTTGTTGGAACAAGTGTGTCTCTTCAGGGTTGGACAGCTGAAAAAACGATTTCCTAGCCATTTGTCTTTCTTCTTTTGAGAATTTTCCATTCATTTCCATAGCCCAGGTTTGGTTTGGTCATTTGTTTTCTTGTTTTGTTTATTGAGTTCGTTATATGCTCTGGATATTAAATCCTATGTCAAAAGTTAGAAAGTATTTTTCCCATTCTGTAGGCTGTCTCTTGACACAATTAACTGCCTTTATTGTCATTTGTTATTTATTAACTTTTTTTTGAGTGACTTGAACACTATTCAGTAGTTTTTACCTATATTTTGCAGTGTTTCCACTAAAATTCCCTCTACTAGTTTCAAGGTTTTTGAGGTCATTGATTCATTTGAAGTTTTTTGTTTGTTTGTTTGTTTTTGTTTTTGTTTTTTAGATTGAAAGAAATGTCTAGTTTCATTCTGCATGCAGTTTCCCTGGTTTTCTCAGCCCCTCTAACAAAATAAAATATAATAAAACAAAGCAAATCTCTCAACAAGCAGAAAAGAGTCACAAGTGCAGGCAAGGATCAGAGACACTCATTCTCACAGTCAGGAATCTCATAGAAATACGAAGCTAATAGCTAGCTATAATTTATATGCATCAGACCTGGCATCAGTCTTTGTGAACACATAGATGCTAAGTTCAAGTCTACCAGGAAGTTTTCTAGGGCATTTGCTTCTCAAAATTATCAACAAACCTAAGTAGCTCACTGCTATTTACCATCACTAAGTTTTAAGGTAATTTGTTGTATTACTTTCCTCATTACTGTGATAAAAGACAAACAGATTCATTTAGGCTTACTGTCCCAGGAGGACAAAGTGATGATTTGTAGACTCATTCCCCCTTACTTTCTCTCTCTGTCTCTCTACCTCGGTCTCTGTCTCTCACTCTCACCACACACACACACACACACACACACACACAGACACACACAGACACACACAGACACACACACACACACACTGTAACATGATTATTGTAGTCCAAGTAAATAATCTATTCATTATTGCACAGCAAATATTGTTAAAAAGAATATTTAAGATCTGTCTGGGCATTAGAGTATTAGCAACCATGTTAACCACGGAGGGTGCTGAGTCTCTAGAGTAGATTCTTCCCATGTAACTGAGATGTGATTCAGTTTGAGCAGCTGAGAACTGCTTTGGCCCCTGAGAACCTCCATTTCATTTTTTTTTTTCGTTGTTTCCAGATGAGACCATGAAGTGCATGTCATGGCATGCAGAGGACAACTTGGGGTAGTCAGTCCTCTCCTTCCATCATGTGTGTACCAGGTATCAGCTCAGCTAGGTAGACCTGGTGACTCAGCCACTGTCTGCTACACTCTTGTTCTGGTTCACCATCATCATTTCAAACTATATATTCCTTAATGGGCATGAGGTCTGATTCCCTGGTTTATTTACTGTGACTAGTGCTGCAGTAAATTGGGAGTGTGCCATGGCACTCCGGTCGAGTCAGCCTGTCAGGCAGGGATGCCTAAAAGCTGCTCATGAGGAAAAGAAGAGTTTCAAGGAAGCTCTTCTCCTGGAGTCTGGTGTTCTCTCTAACCTCTCTAACCCATACATTAATTTTCCATTCCCGAGTTAGTCTAGTGTATGGATCCACGTGCTCTCTATTAGTATTTACCCTATTATAAGTGCCTTTTAAGATTGAATTCTGACAGAGCTAAACCCAGTGTTCCAAGATCCCAGAAAGCAGCAAGTAAGTTTAACCTATTCAGTAACTAATTAAGCATTACAATAGAAAGGGCCAGTGGCTCAACTGGTCTGCAGAAAGAGCCTGGAAATCTCACTGAGATAGAAATCTTTAGTACAGGTTACATTCCATACCTATAGCAAGTTGATACACTTTCCTGACAAATGGAGATTCTCCAGACAAGATAAGAATTAGCAAGGCCTAGGAATTTAGGGGTCCGTGACACTACATTATTCTTGAGGCCTGCCAAGAGTAAACCCCCCCTGATGCTATTAACACTAAAGTGTGAAATTCTTGCCTGTCACTAGGCTGATCCTAGGCAGGACTGCTAATCTCTATTGTAAACATTTATTTGGTCCCTACAATTCCTTTCGCAGTCATTCCCTTGTATCTGGAAAACTTCAATGTACCTTGCCTGATGTGACTTGCAATCCCTGGTATTTTCTGTATTATAAAAAAGTCCGATGCTCGACCTGACAATACATTCAGATTCAACACCTCTCCTGTGTGCATCTGTCTGTCACCCGATCTGATACTTTGCCCACTTGCCCGAGAGACCCGTTCCATGCAGACACAGGGACCCAGAGGGTCTGCGGCAGGAGTGCAGGTGTTACTGAGTCGTATTAATTTTATTCCCTTTGGTTTTGTACCCAGCAGTGTGATTGCCAGGTAATACAATAGCTTGTTTTGATTCTCTAGGCTGATATTCATTGAGAGTGCACCAATCTTGATTTCCACCCTCAGTGTGTAAGGATTCCTTTTTCATATTCTTTCCAGTATTTAATTATTTATTGTCATTTTGTTAACTAATAGATATGAGATAATTTTTTGGTGGTTTTGCTTTAATCCCTGATGATTTGTGATAGTGAGCATTTTAAAGGAAGATATTGGCCATTTTATGCCATTTATAAAATAGAAATGTATTCATGTTATTAGTCCAAGGTTATTTCTTTTCCTACTATTATGTTGTTTGATTTCATAATTCTTCACTCTTTTTACATACATCACATCTAATCAACTATCCAACACACTCTCTTTCTATATATATATACATACATATATACATATATGTACATATGTATATATATATGAGTGTGTGTGTGTGTATGAGGCTATGTGAGTGTATATGTGTGTAAGTATGTCTGGCTGTGAATGTGTATATATATGTTTAAGTATGTATGAGTGGGTGTGTGATTCTATATGTGTTTAAGTATATCTGTGAATGGGATATGTATTGTATGTATTTAGTGTATGGATATAAGTATGTAGGTATGTGTATGAGTGTGCATTTGTATATGTCTGTGAGTATATTGAGAGTAGATGACTGTGCATACATGTATGTGTATATATATATATATGTGTGTGTGTGTGTGTGTGTGTGTGTGTGTGTGTGAGTGTGTGTGTGTGTGTGTGTGTGTGTGTGTGTGTGAGTGTGAATGTGAATGTGTGTGTTTGTGTGTTTATATGTATGAGTGTGCATATGTGTTGTGGATTTCCTTTAATGCTTGCATTACGGGTTTTTGGGTTTCCAAAATCAGTTGGGAATACATACATCCGCATGTAAGATGCTGAGGATCCCTGTCCCCAGTTGGCTTTGATTGGTAAATAAAGCTGACAGCAAAGAGACAGAGGTAGGACTTCTAGGATTCCTGGGAAAGGACACAGAAAGAGAACAAGGCACCATGACAGGAAAAGAGAAGTTCCATGCCTGAGAAGTGTAGCACAGAGAGACAGAGAGACAGCCAACATGTAAGAGTTGGGGATTGTGGTCCAGGAGAGCTGCAGGCCTGGGTCTGGAGTGGCCAGGATGGAATATAGGTTTTAGTAAGTAATAATTTAGGAATAGTGGAGGGGAGCATGTGATAGCAACAAGGGGGATTGAAGTGGCTGAGCCATTGAACTGTTTAAGGCATATTAAAATAGAAGGATGTGTGTGTGTGTGTGTGTGTGTGTGTGTGTGTGTGTTCATTCAAGAATCCAGAGCATTGGGTAGTAGTGAGGAACTCTTGTTGCCTCTGGCAGGTGAACACTACACGTATGTGTGTGTGTGAGTGTGTGTGTGTGTGTGTGTGTGTGTGTGTGTGTGTGTGTGAGTGTGAATGTGAATGTGCGTGTTTGTGTGTTTATATGTATGAGTGTGCATATGTGTTGTGGATTTCCTTTAATGCTTGCATTACGGGTTTTTGGGTTTCCAAAATCAGTTGGGAATACATACATCCGCATGTAAGATGCTGAGGATCCCTGTCCCCAGTTGGCTTTGATTGGTAAATAAAGCTGACAGCAAAGAGACAGAGGTAGGACTTCTAGGATTCCTGGGAAAGGACACAGAAAGAGAACAAGGCACCATGACAGGAAAAGAGAAGTTCCATGCCTGAGAAGTGTAGCACAGAGAGACAGAGAGACAGCCAACATGTAAGAGTTGGGGATTGTGGTCCAGGAGAGCTGCAGGCCTGGGTCTGGAGTGGCCAGGATGGAATATAGGTTTTAGTAAGTAATAATTTAGGAATAGTGGAGGGGAGCATGTGATAGCAACAAGGGGGATTGAAGTGGCTGAGCCATTGAACTGTTTAAGGCATATTAAAATAGAAGGATGTGTGTGTGTGTGTGTGTGTGTGTGTGTGTGTGTGTGTGTGTGTGTGTTCATTCAAGAATCCAGAGCATTGGGTAGTAGTGAGGAACTCTTGTTGCCTCTGGCAGGTGAACACTACACGTATGTGTGTGTGTGTGTGTGTGTGTGTGTGTGTACTTTTCTACAGGCCAGAGGTAGAAGTCATGTGCCTTCCTTGACGGCTTGTCACCTTATTATTTGAGACAAGGTCTCTTACTGAATCTGGAGCTTATAGATTGGCTATGCTGGCTGGCCTGCAAGCTTTTCAGATCCTGCTGTCTCTGTCACTTCATCACTTAGAATTACAGGAGCTCACTGGTGCACAAATCTTTTGTAAAAACTGGTGGTAATAAATGAATCCAGGTCAACATTCTTGCACCACAAGCACTTGGCCAGTTGATCCATCTTTCTACTATCAGCTACTTTTTATTTCAGACATTTTATTCTGTTTCTCATTCATGATTAGCACCACAGGCTCCTTATTACTGAAATTACTAATTAACCATTACAAATTGGAATTGTGCATTTCCAACTAATCATGTTATATTAGATGTTTTTATATCAAAGCTCATGTGTATACACCACATTTTGCCTTTGTTATAAAGTAAAAAAAAAAAAAAAAAGATAAATTTTGTTGATGAAATGTTTTAGATCATAAGCTCTTTGTAATAATGCCTAAAAATTCAGGTAAGAATTATATTTGCTTAATTTCACTTGTGTAAATGCAGAGCCACACTTACATGTTTGATGACCATAACTGACTTTTTAGGGTCTTTAGTATAACAAGGATCCAGACATAATAGACCTTGAGACTTTAGCACAACTGATTCTATCATACAAGTACCATTCAGGCTATAAAACTCAACATGGAGACATTAGCACCTGGCAAAACTAAAATAAAGACATAATCCATCAAAGTACCTAGTTTTTGGAAAGTCTGTAAATGTACTAACCTTGTGTTTTATACTTCTGCTTCTGGTTAACTTCTTGTTAACTTAATTATGTAATTCAAGGACACATTTTTTTTAAGAGCTCACCCTAAGAAAGTCTTGGGGTTACATTGTAATCCTGATCACCCAATGTAGATGCTGACTGGATTGCCTAAAGACTTTCTCTGGGCTTAAGCCCTTGTCCAAGTGGTATTCTCTGATGAACATTCAACAATTTGAACCTTTGTTATAACATGGGTACATGTAAAGAGTAGTTAGACACCTGAAGCTCTGTGAACTTGTTGATATCCACATGTTAATGGATTTTAATATGCTGATTCTCTTTTTAATAATGGAATTATCCTGTGAGAACTGGCTGAAAACAAACTACTTGGAAGCTGTTTCTTATGAGTTGCATATGAAGTGTTCCTTAAAAGCTATGTGTGTTGAAGGATGCTTTAAACTTGTGGACAGTAACTAAAGGTGATTTGATCATGAGGTCTCTCACCTAAATGGTGAAAAAGTCCACTGATAGATTGATAAGTTTGTGCTATTATTAGGAGGTAAAATAAATGGTAACAAGAAGAAGACAGGATAAAAAGTGGGAATATTATGCAAAACCACAGAACATGACTGAGGTGTGTGGTTCAACCAACTTCATTTCAATTTCCTCTCATCCTCAAGGTCCCATCTTACTCTGTTTCACAGATAGGTGCTGAGGTTAAATTTTGCACCCTGTCCCAATCTTTGTATTTGTCTGGTCCACCCCTCACTCTACCAAGTGGTGTAGGTTCTTAGACGCAAGAAATCTCAGGTAGAGTTTGGCCATGCTCATGCAGAAAAGATTTGGTAAGAATGGAGAAGGTAGCAGATGACTAATTCTGAGAGACATTATGTGTAGTCACAAGTGGGAGCAGAGCAAGCAACAGACATGTGCTGCCTTGGTATTTTGAGACTCACCTCATGATGTCCTATGAAAGACTCTTTCTAAACCTTCTTGTGGCATTTTTATTATTAGGACATGGAGGCCAAAGAAACCACTGGAACTTGTCCCCAACTCACTTCATGGGGATAATGGCATCCTTAGCATTCATTCAGAAGTCAATTGCAATATATATTCTTAAAAGTAACCAAGCATTTGCTTTCATTACAACTCTGAGTTCATTTATAAACAAGGGTAGAGTTGTTTATACAGAGTAAAAGTGCTGGGATTTGCCAAGGGTGGCTGAACCAGAAGTGTGGTTGGAAGGACAGTGATAGGCAAAAAGCATTGACACTATTCTTGGTTAAAACATATTACCTATGATTAACATGACATTTCCAGATAATCTAGTCACATGCCTTTTTCATTTTTTCCAAGTGCCATCTGTTGGCTTTTTTCCTCTTCCTCCTCTTCTTTTTTTTTTTTTTGCATTTATCATTTGTTTTATTTTAGCTTTGAGAATTTCATACATAAATATGTAGTTACATCTTTCTCATTCCTCCTCTACCCCTGTAGCTCTTTCTGTGTTCCTGACATGCCCTCTCCAATTATTCTTTAATTATAAATATAGTTATATGTATTATATATGTCTCTGACTATATATATGACCTATATATATAATTATATATTTTCCTTTAATTATATATAACTATATAATATATATGAATATAAGTTTCTAACATATATATATGACCTATATAATATATATAATTATATATTCTCCTTTAATTGTAACTATGTCTCTGATATGTTATGACATATACATAGTATATAACTATATATTCTTCTTTAGTTATATAGCAATATACGTATGCATAAATACAACCTGCTGAGCTCATTTAGTGTTGCTTCTCTGGGTATACGTTTGGGTTTACCACTTGACAATCGACTGTCTCCACTCTAGAGAAGACAGATCTTCCCTCTCTCAGTAGTCATTATGCTTATAGCTCTTCATCTAGGGGTGGGACTTTTGAGATTTTTCTCATCCACACTGGGATGTCAGCCCATGCTGTCAAAGTGCAGCTTAAGAGGCCTTGTTTAGGTGATTACCTTGTTAAGATTTCATGGAGGCTGTTTTGAAAATGACTTAATTCCACTCTAAGTGGCCTAAATCTAATTTTCTTGTTTAAGACATCTTAATGATTGGCACAAAGGCAATAAGGGCACTATGCAAATGGTAACAGTTGGGAACGTCCCTGCTCTGAAATGCTCATTCTCATAGAGAAGAGATTGCCTAGAAAGGAGTAGAAGGACGTTTCCATCACTCTTTGCTGTGACAACAGAATAGCATAAAGTGGGGAAAGTATTGGTTTACCATTTTAAACACTGAGAAGAGCATGGTGCAGGAGCTGTGCTTAATGAGAGCCTTCCTGCTGCCTCATTGCATGGGGGAAGGCATCATGGAAGACACAGGGAAAGAGAAGCAAGAAGGATTTTACTTGCTCTCTGATAGTAGTATCTACTCGTGTGGTGGCACCTGCATGGTTTATGGTCTCTAAAGCTCCAGAACATGACAATGAATATATAACATGGGCTTGGGTTGGGAACACTTGTTCAAACAGTAGCAAAGGCTGTGAAAACAGCTCCAATTCCATGGATGGTTTAGCTTAGCCCGGGCTCTTACAAAGGCCCTATGATCCCTTGTGGACACTCAGTGTTGCCAAATTTGAATCACTGTTGAATAACCCAGAGGAATTTCTCTCTCACATTTCCAGCAGGCTCAGCTTCCTGTTCAAGGTGACTTTCTCATCTCTTCTTTTCTGTTTTCAGATTTATTTTGTTTTATGTGTACAAGTGTTTTGCCTACATGTGTGCATGTGTACCACATGCATTCAGTGCCTAAGGAAGTACAAAGAGGGCTTCTGATCCTCAGGATCTGGAGTTACAGATGGTTGGGAGCCACTGTGTGGCTCTTCGGAACTGAGTCCTGGTCAACTGCAAGAACAGCAAGTGCTCTTTTACCTGCGGATCTATCTCTCCAGGTCCTCTTACTAAATTTTGTAATACTACTTAGTCTGGAAAAAAAACAAAAAACAAAAAACAAAAAAACCCAGCCTTTTCCTAAAGTCACTCTTAGAGATTATATAGAAAGAATAGTACTACATAATATGGAAATTCCTTTATGTAAATCTACAAGTTCTCTTACAGGGTTTCCTTCTCTTAAAAATAAATCTGTCAAATGACTTCTGTTCACAATTAAGACAATTATGAAATTCTTACTCACTGGTGACTGTGTCAAACAAGATGAGTCTCATGTAGTTGTGTGCTTGGCTTCCATCCACTGTCTTCTTTTCAGGACTCTACTCATTAAGCCACCGTTTGTTTGGTATAGTATTCTTAATCTATTGTGTTTTGTTTGTTCTGTGTAATAATTTATAGTTCAACCAAGAACAAAACACTCAGCTTTTAATGTTCAAAATGAATTTTAACAGTTAGCATTCCCATCTATTACAACCCAGTGACTGTGGAAATATTTCCTTCTGTTGTTTTGCTTCTCTCTCACCATAAGAATAGCCACATGGTTCGTTTCTTGTTGTTTACAGTTGTCCCCAGGTTTCCCTGTAATGGGCATCTGTGTGCTTGTCTTAGGACATCTGTCCAATCAAAGGAAGGACAATGGCATTATCATTTGTTTCTTGGACATCTGTGTTTAACTTTAAAAAGAACTTTAAAGAAGGAGAAAGAAATTATTGATCATACTCACTCTTGCATTTGGCATAAAGTTTGGAAGATAGTTTTCATTTCAGGACTGTCATTACATTATTTTAGTAGTTGTATTTTCCACAATCTGTGCTTAATCTGTGTTTTATTTTATTTTTTTTCTTTTTCTGTGCAATGTTCTTTGTGGTGACCATTGCTTAAAATCCCATCTTTTCTATACTCACCTCAAATGACCATATAAATAAATTAATTTCTTTAGCTATGTGGAGATTAGATTCTGTTGAAAGCTGCTTGTGTAGGTGCTGGTATCTGAATACTGATTCTCACAGGAAAGCAGCAATTGTTCCTGGTGTTGAGCATCTTTCAAGCTCCTCCATGCCCATTTCTAACTTTTACTAAAAACAGACAAATGCTCAACATTTACATGAAATGTAAGACTAAATATGTAGAAAAAGAAAGCAATTAGATGTATCATAGCTCAGAAAGTACATTTGTAAGAAATCATTTTCATTTAAAGTCAAGCAATTTAGTTTCCTTTTAAAGTTCCTGTGGTCACTTTTTCCCGCCTTTTACAGTGGTTCTAAAAGGATATTTTTTAATGATTCTAAAACTACACTAAGTAAAATAAACATCTTAGAAATGAAGCTGGGCACAGAGAAATGTATCTTGGCATTCAGTAAGTTGCTACTCAGAGGGCTGAGGAAGGCAGGAGGATATAAAATTTCAACATGGACAACATGGTGGTAAGATATCTCAAAACAGAAAGAGAAAAAGAAAAAAGTTATATAGTATAACCCTAACTTAATTGTGTTTCATATTTGTCAGAACTCAGCTTTGCTTATTAATGACTTTGAATCTTACTGTCTTGAAAATAAGTCTGTGTTCATGGCCCATGCCCATCACTTCACCCGAATTCCACTCTCCATGTCTAGACTTTGAAAAAAATGAGTAACAGACTTCTGTTAAAATGACCACAGTGTACTTTATTTAATGATTTTTGTACTTTGTGTTGCAATAAAATAAAAAAAAAATCTACAAAATTCAAATATATAAAATTTCAAGTTTTCTTTCTTTTAAAGTTTTACAAGAAAAAAAATCAGATAACCGAGGAAAATTATTCATTATGAAGTACTACTTTCCACTTCATTTCATCACAAATTGTAACTTACTTAACTGACCAAAAAAACTATGGTACTGCAGTATAGCAAATACTCCACACACTGTGCTTTGAGCTAGAGCACTTGGAGTCACTGCCCAGGGCAGCAGCCTCCAACCAAGAAAGACACACTTACAAGTTGAATTCTAAAGGAAGGTCTGGTTATGTGGGGTTGGAATATGTATATCTATATATCTCTATATATATTTACATCAAAGAATTTAATAACTCATTTAAATTTTTGTTTCAAATAAAATTCCAAATACATTTGTACAATGTTTACAAAGTAAGAGACAGGACTGGCAGGTTTGCATCCGAGGCCAGGCACCGTGATGTCCGGGTGATATATCTTCACGTTGCCTGCACACACCTTATTTCTGAAATGGAGAGAGAAACTCAAGAATGTCACCGACTATGCATCAGAATACTATGTACAGTTGAAGTTAGGGAGCTGAGAACCTAGTGGTCTGTTCTCTTCTGGTTTGTCTTCATCTACCAGCTATTACTCCTCTTTTGCTCAGAGATAAATTTAAAATACAAACATTGGAAAGAGGAAGGAGAAAAGCACAAAATATTTAAGGCAAATTAAGCAAATATGTACAGTCTCTTTGTGCCAGGAGGATGTGACTTTCTTTTTAAATCCCAAACCATGCTTTAAAAAATTCAAATAAAGCAAGTCTGGTGTGAGTTGGGTTGCTTGTGTTGTTTTAATTTTTTTTGAAAATTGTTTTGCACAAAATAACCATTTGGAATTTGCAGTGGAATAATTTGTTAATTGTGAAGTGTATGGTTTTGTATTTTGAAACCAAACAACAGTAGCTGAGGTAGTTAAATGTGAAACTTACACAACTTAAAATAATGAGAGAATGGAGAACCAATGTAAGGAGCCCAGACTCTTGCCATCTGGAAGCAGGCTCACCAAGTATGATGGTTTCATACCCAGAAAAACATTTGTTCTTTTGGATGCCATTAGTTCAGCCAGTGTCAACATGACTAGTGGTTTCCCAAGCACTTGCTTGGAAGCAAATATAAAGAAAGTCTGCTTTCCAGGCTTCTCATCTATAGATAGAGAAGACTTTTACAAGGTGTATGTATTGAAGCCATTATAAAAAATGACATTATTTATCATTATTAGAAATTCCAACCCTAGTTATGAAAGATTGAGGGAAAGTGATAAAGAACAAAAGGGAGGGATATTATTCTCTCATTTTTAACAGCATATTTGTCTTAGCTTTAAATCCAGAGTACTGTTTGGCTTCAAAGAAGATAGTCATCTCTGGTTCTCTTACTGAGAATAGAAAGTCTCTCCTTACTGAGAATAGGAAGCCATCTTCATACCTGTCCCTCTGCATTTATTCTTGAGGTTACTGAGCCATCTGGCTACAGAGAAGAAAAGCAAGAGTTGTTTTTTTATTTTTATTTTATTTTTATTTTTTTAAGTAGAAGCAAGATTCTCATTAAGGCTAACTATGCTATTCTCCACTGCGCCCCATTGATCAGACAATGGCTTTAAGTGGGGCCTAAATGAACTGTTGGACATCAGGTTCATGAAAACGGTTTTGTGAAGGTAATATATCAGTAATATGGTTGACATAAATAAGCTGGGAAATAGTTCTTTTAGGAAGTAGAAGATTTTTCTCTTTGTGTCTGTGTCTTTCATTTGCCTATGAAAAGAATGTTAGTTGGCTGTAACCATAAAATTGGCAGTTGTATTTACAAATAATCACATATATGATGCTTACAGAATGATGGGCTCATTTCTAAATAATCACATATGCTAAAAGCTAGGTTTTTCTAATACACTTTTATTTTCATGGAGGGCTCTAGAGGATTCCACGTGGAATAGAAACCACTGAAAAGAGACTCAACTCTTTTTCCCCCCAGCAATATTATGTTGCTCTGTGCTGCTCTATGCATATGGCATGTTGTTGGTACCTGTACCATTCTCTTCCATTGAGAATTCTAAGCCATTATGTGGAGGAGCTGTTCAGCTCTCTCTAACCTATTTAGATTTTATCTTTCACTTTGTGATAGAATCTCTCTATAGAATGTTCTCTCCACCACCTCCTGCTAGTCATACCAAACCCACCCAAAACTAGACCAAATAGTCAACTTCAGTTTTTCTGTATAAAACTGAATCAAAACCGATGTTTATTTTTATGATAAAAAGGATATACTTTTGTATTTTGGGGTAGAAAAAATATTGGTTTCAGAAGGAGATAAAAAGTCAGGAATATTCAAATTACCTTTTACCCACTTACTGTTCTTACATGACCTGACTATCCTAACAAACTCTATTCTAGCACTGTAGATATTTTTGAGGAGTCACATAATTTTCTATGCTACAGTCATGCTTCAGAAAGTCTAATGTCGTGAATTAGAAATGTTTAGCCAATTTGAAAATTTAAAACTTTGATTGAGTCCATTGACAACTTAATTTTAGAGAATCAGAGGAGATTATATTGGGTGTCAATACTGTAAGTATTCCAAGCACAACTTAATTTCTAATTCACTCCTCAAGGGAAAATTTGGAAAGTATTTCATATTTGAAGAGTATGGAATTTATTTTGTAAATGAATTTAGTTATTAAATAAGAGTACTGAATGGAGCCACATCATTCACATATTTCCCCTACTGTTAGCACAGTTCAATGGTGCATTCTTATTTTATAATATTGACTCTATGACTCAAAAATTACAAGTGTTTATAACCCTACTTAGTTTAGTCATTTAGGCAAGGAAATAGACATTGTTTTGAAATAGTTGTACAGGATCTTCGCTGAGGTTGTTTTTCCTACCATCTCTCCACATTTTAAAGCCTTTGTGGAGCTCACATCTGTGTATCCTATTTATGCAAGTAGCCATATTTCAATATGGTGCTGAAGCCTTTGAACAAGCACTTCACTGAAACATTTAAAATACATTTATAATATGGAGATGAATCAGCTCAAGAGTTCTGAGCAGAAACACCATTCCACATTCTTCTGTTGCAAAGATGTTGTGTTAGAAATGGTATAAAAACCCAGTTAAACCATTCCAAATCTCATCTTAATAATACCTGTTACTTATTGTCCAGCAGAGGATCAGTTGGCCTCACCAGGGCTGAATTGGGGACTCTACATGGCTCTGAAAAATGAGATCAGCCATACAAAGTCCTTAGGGATTAGAAAGGGCCAGGTTGTCTAGATGTATTTATAAACATTTAGTAAAGTTCAGTGTATTTAAGTAGAAAATGGTCCATCTATGGAAACACTTGGTGTCCATATGAGGGATTAATTGTTCTCATTATAAAGTTTATAATTTCTGCCTAGACTTTTAATGGAAAGTTTTCACTGGCATAGTTGCTGCTTTTCAGACAATGGTGGCATCCGCCCTTCTTCTTCCTGTGATGCACACGGTTCTCCATGTTCCTGCAATTTAGTGAGAGGCCTGGCGGTCTCTAACCCAAGTGCTTTACCAGCTTTCACATTCCTTATAACACACTGTGAGGTAGGTGAAGAAATATCCTCACTCTTTTATATGGGGGAAAAAATGAGGCAAAGTAAGTTTTGAGGTATAGAGATAGAGTAGGGATGGGGACCCAGGTGTGTACAGATTCCTTGCTTCTTTGTTGCTATCATTGAACCACATACCCTCTTGTCACTATACCTGGATGGAATATATTCCATACTGAAGGGAATATTGTTTTATAGAATATCTTTAAACACGTTTAAAACAATCATAATATTCAATACAGAGATTTCTGTTTTCTATTATTTCTATACATTTCATATCAGTCAACCCAGAATCAGAGATAATAGAAGAAACAGCTCTTTTTCTGGGTATGATTGCTGTTAGCCTTTCTGTTTTAATATTAGCTAGACATTCTCTCAATAACACACAGATGCACAGATTGATGATCTCTAGGAAAAAGTAAAACAAAAACAAAACCTTCAGTGTACATGTCAGCTGCTTTTGAAGCATCATAAGTACCTGGTTTGTGGCCACAGTCTGTGTTCTGGGTAGTGTCCAAAATAGTTAACGTACCAGGTAGACAAACACAGCTTAGTGATGAGGCTTTGGTGTACAGGGAAAGGAGAGACTCAAGAATGAATTTCAACATCTGCCACATTATGTTATTCTTGGCTCTGAATGTAGAATTGTACATGATCACAATACTACATAGGGACTTGGGAGTGTTTGCACTGTGTTTAGAAATCCCTCAAAAGGTTTGCATAGCCAAATGCCTCTCCAAGATCTCTACAGTAAGTGCCTCAGAGCAAGTTGTACAGCTAAAGTGCCCTTTTGGGGGAATTGGTCACACAATTTGTGTGTTTTTCTGCCAAATGTCAGATCATTTGACAGATGAGCCAGGCACTCTATTTGAGTAGATCAACATCTTTGCCAGCCAGCAGACCAGAAATAGTAAGATCAACTGCCCAAGATTACCAGGAAGAAACACATTTGGGGCAGAGTGAATATCCTCAGCCCTCCTTTTGAAAGGTGAATTTCTTTCATGGTAGACTTTTTTCCACATGGAGAAATGTGTTAAAGATTAACTGGGAAAATAACCAACATTACAATATTCATGGTAACCAGCAAGCAGTTATTAACTGGAATGATGTCTGTAAACCAAATCCCAAAAGTTAGATAATGTGTTTGATTTGGGCAAAGTTGTCTTTTTCCTCAATCTGCAGCCATAAAATTCACCACAAAGTATTTAGATCAAACAATTTAAACAACTTTAGCTTTACAATATTACAGGGGAGACTTCAAATGAAATATTGTATTTGAACAATAAAAAGTTAAAGATTTTATATTTCCTTTAAACCATTATGTAAAGTATACTTTATAAATGTTTAAGATTTATGAACAGCAGAATATCAATGATAAAATTATGAAACATAGCAAAAGGCTAAAAGAAGATTTCTTCCCCAGAAGAGGCAGTGGAAGGCCTCGAAGAACCATCACATTGTATAAGGTCCCCAGGCATTCATGGATAGAACATCTGAAGCACAGCCAAACATCCTCCTCCAGTCATGTATTTTTAGAAAGTAAATAAAAATAGGTTGCAGTTGCTCTATGTGATGTATTTCTCTTTGTACAACAAAGAGACTCTTAGCAGCAGAATGTTGCCAGCAAAAAATGACTGCACAAGAAAACTAAGTTCCTCCTGCAACATCCAAGCAGCTTGTCCATCTATACATCAGACAAGAAGATGGAAAAGTATATGCTTCAAACATCTAGACTCTTCCAGCGATTCCAGATGTGTGCTATCCCAAAACCATATGTGCTGCTTGTATGACCAACTTCTTGAATTTTCATAGGGATATTTGCATTTATGTGGACAGTCTTCACTTTTTAATAGTGCTGCACTATTTACTTTGGTTGGTGAAAGTGGTTCAGCAGTCATCTGGAAAATTCAAATGTTGGAAGCCGGCAAATGAAAAGAAACTCAGTCATGAGGAAAAGTCAGAACTTTGGGGTGATCAACCGTCTAATGGTTTTTGTCTAGCTGGAGAAATTGTATAACTGTCCTTTTAGTTTATTTCATTGTCCTGAAAATTATTCTCACAGGAATTATGAGTCTGGGAATAGGTGTACTGTTAAGGTGATTGATGGGTAGAATCAAGATTCAAACTGTTTTGCAAGAAAGAGTTCAGCTGGGTGAAGTACATTTGAACATGGGGCTGTTGTGATGCTATGACCTATTTACAGTGGGATGAAGAGTAAGGCCATGGTAACCCTGAATCTCATTGTAAGTAAAAGAGAAATAATTAAATAATCTGTGTTTAACTAGCAAGTGTGACTTATAATCCATTGGAAGGTATTGATATACAGAACACTACAGGGGCCACTAATTGAGAAGAACTATCAGAGGGAAGTTTTTCTTGGAAAGAGCCAGTCTTGACATGAAGCTTCCTACGTGACCTCCTTCTTTCCATGGTAGCCAGGCCTTGCCCTTTCATAAGAAGACATGTGAAGTACCATAATTATGGAGTGGCAGAGATTAATTTACGTGTCTAGTTTGTTAAAAAGGCAAATGTTCCTGACAAGTGATGGAGAGGTTTTCTTGGGCCTATATGCTAGTACAGATCTTCTGTCCTGGTACTCATTACTCTTATGGACACAGTTATTTCTGAGCCTTGATAGAGAAGACTGTTGTACCCCTATGTCTCTACAGTTAACCAACTTATACAGTTAACCAACTCCTACACTAGGTTCCTGAGCATTTCCTTAAACTTGCTAGTTCTGGTTTCCTGGCATGTGAGAGTAAGTCACATGGTAGGAGGCTGCCTTTCTATCATTCAATTTTAGTGATTATACACAGACACAATTCTAAGGAATGACTTGCCTGGACATGATAGCTGATGACCATGAATGCCACTCAAAAGCTCCAGAAAAATCTTTGATAGAGCCACCAAGATGCTTATATAGGGAACAAAATGGTCCCTACACCATTTTTTTTCCTGGAGTGCATAATGGATACATTTGATGACTTTTACCCTCTTATCTAAATCTAAACTCTAAAGCCCATGTCACACAATTGGATAGAAATTTAACAAGACCACACGCATATCTGACTGTTGCTTACTCTGAACCTCTATCTGAATTTCTGACAACTTCATTTTCACCTTTATTTGAAAAATAGAAATGGAAGGAATCATGATTAGAAATTCTCAGCAGTCCTGTTTTCTTGTAAATGGAAATGTAGGCATTAAGGCCATTTGGTTGGTCATCTTTAACCAAGATTTTATGTGATCTGAGAAGCTATAGGCTAGTTGATTCCTTATAGAAATGGATATTGGTTTGGAGCTGGTAGTGTTATCACATAAGAAGGCAGGCATTGAATCTCTCTATAACTACACCTGCGCATATTTAACCTCTGAAGCTGAATTATAATAAATGAAAGCTTCACACATTGGTTATTATAATGCTGACAATAAAACAAGTTAAAAGGGGCAAAGGTAATCAAGACAGATCAGTTATTCACAGATGACAGAGACTTTTTTTCATTTCCAAACATGTGGGTTACAATCCACTTGAAGCAGGTCCCTTTACCCATACCCATTTCTCTGAGCTATACAAACTCCCAGGAATCCATTGGCTGATCTTTTAAGAAGTAGTTCTTAATGGAAAAAATAAAGGAAGCAGATGGATACCATGGACATTCGCGTTGATGGACCAGGTAGCAAAATTTTCTTAGCTCTGCTTCTCAGAGGTCTGTCCTTCAGGCCTGGGCACATCAGGGCACTGCACTGAACCAACTGCTCCTTTCCCATTAATTGATTCATGTTCTCTTCTAGTAGCTTGATTGCAAAATTACAAGTCAAGAATTTGCAAGATTGAAGTGTCTGTTGGATTAATTAACTGCAATTCATCTCCAGTAAAATTTGGTAAGTTCCAATGTTTCTGTAAAAAAGAAGGGTTGAATTAAGGCATCAGTGTTCTGAACTGTGTGATAGCTAGGAATATGTATCTGCAGGTCTTGGTTCACTGCACTCTGCTGCTTTCTTCACAGAGCTCCTTGCTTCTAATTCAAACCAAGGAAAATGTTTTACCCCAAGCCATTGAAACACTTTGGAGACCCATCCAATCCCTTTTTATGCACAACACATTTGATTTGTTTATAAGGGAAGTTGAGTATTTTAGTGATTTGAAATCAGGTCCTAAATGACAGTTTTTCTTTTGCTGGCTGGCTACTGTCCTTTGGTTGTATGGTAATGACCCGTTTTTTGTTTGTTTGTTTGTTTGTTTGTTTTGTTGTTGTTTTCCTGTTTTAAGAAAAAAATCATAGGGGCTCCTTAGAGAAATCACAGGTTTAATTGGTGTGTGAACTTCATGGTGCCCAACACACTCAGATCAATTTCTGGCCTTCCTGTAACAATAGATTGCAGTGACTGACACATTAAGACACTTTGCTGGTTTGTAATAGAAACAGGGGCTTCTTTTCTTTTCTTTCTTTCTTTTTTTTAATATCTAATAAAAATTGAACAAAAAAAAGAAATGGGTTTCTTACAATGATAGAAACTCAAAATATATTTTCAACACACTTAGGGGTATTTTAGAATTTACTTATAGTGAAATAATTTGAAATAATTAAAATTGTTGATTGGATATAACTCCATGCCAGAATGCTAGGACAATAGTTAAATTAAATTAGCTTAAACACAACATCTCCATTTGTGCCTATTTGCAACACTTAAAGTAAGAATTTGATTAATTCCATTTTTATGCAAATTAAGTCTTAGAGAAAGGAAAGGGCAAACCTGTTTAATTTGGTCGATGAAAGTATAATTAAAAGCACAAAACCTCACATTTTCTGAAACTCTAATAACAGAGAAGGTGGCAGGCTTCAATAATAGCACAAAAGAGAATTTGGTGTTGTACCATGCTGCTAATATTTGCTTATTATTTTAATTCATTAATTCAATATTAAATGAGATATTTGTTCTGCAAGCATTTCATCAGTAACTATATGTGTCCAAATGTCTAAGAAAGTGATAACCTGCAGGTGAATGTAGTGATGGTGACTTGAGCCTCTGTGGTCAGGAAATAACATGCCTATTCCCTTCCCTTCCTTATTTGTACTGATATACATTTACATAGTTTCCTCATACCTGTCGCTGTGTGCCAAGTACTTAGTGGCAGGGTTACAGGTAAGTCCTATAAAAGTTTATATTTCTTTACCATTTTAATGTAGAATTAAGTATATATTGAAGTAAGAAAAATGTCAGTCTTCGTGAGTCGAAATGATTTAGAAATAAAGCCTAGGAACCAGTTAAGCAGCTTAGAACCCACTGTGAGTGAGTTACTGACTCTTTTATCCTTGTTGGTGATCTAGTGGCTACAGTCACAGGGTCAGGCTTTTTGAATAAATGACCAAGGGAATTAGTAAGGGTTGAATATGTGACACTGATTACAAAACTCATCTGATCTCAGTTGTCCCATCTATAGAATAATGCAAGTTTCCTTTAATATCCTGTTAAAACTACTGACCTCAAACTTAACATAATTTCTCCAAGATCTGTTTAAGTTAAAGTAGGAACATAAGATGCTACTTTGGATGTGTCATTGAAACTGAACATCAAGAGGATTTTAAAAACAAACAGCAGGGTTGGGAAATTGGTTTAATATCTGCTACATTTTCAGCATCTGTTCAAACAATAAACCCAGTTCCTATCTAACTCTTGGTTCCTGGCATCAATGGATGGGTTAGCACTTTGTCACATATTCCACTGCTTTTAAATTGCAAGGATAAAGAACATACCAAATGCCTTAGAATTCAATATATATTTGAATCTATACTTACTATACTCTTTGAATCTATCTCTTCAATTTGAGATAACATTTCTAGATTAGCACTAAGCCTTCAAACAATCCTCTTAAACATTAATTTGGTGAAATGTAAGATGGGAATGAATTATCATATAAAAACAATGTCATCTCAAAGTTGCTCACTTTCATGAGTAGCTTTGACTAATTATTTTTCAGTCTGTTTAATTGGATAATGGTCAGAGACATGGATAAAACACAAGGAAAGAAGGATCAGGTAACTTTATATTTCAGACTTAATTTAGTGCAGAGCAGGGCCATGGAGTGAGGCCTGCTATCTAAATGAAAAAAACAAAAACAAAAACAAAAACAAACAATCAAAAATCAAAACAACAGAACAAAACAAAACAAAAAAAATGGAAGCACTGACCCACCCACAGTGAGTCAAACTTGAAGCAGTATTTGGATTCACACAATAGAGACTTCCATTTCTCACCACCCAGAGATCTTTTAGTCTTTCTTGAAGTATTCCTTGAAAATATTGAAACACGTTTTTTTTTTTTTCCATTGGACTTGGTGAGTCAAAAAGTAAGCTTTGGAGAGATAACCACTGTTCTTGGAAATCTTTCTGTTGGTAGAAGTTGTGTCTAACTTTTGTCATTATGTTTCCCTAGTTTAGCTGTGATGCCTTTGACAAGCTATTTACCATCTTGGGAATGTATCATCTGAAATGATGTCACTTACTGGTGGTTGTGAGGGGTAAGGGAGATAGATCCCAGAGGTAAGGATCTTCAGTACAGCAATAACACATGGCAAATTCTTAATAATGATACTCTTAACTGATATGGGAATCAAGCCACAAGGAAATCTATAGGCAAACAAAATAACCAAAGCAACGTTCAGCTTAGATTGTTTCTGAGTTTGTGTCCTATCAGTATAATGTGGAAGCATTTAAACAAAATGATTAGGCAAGTCAGGAGCATCCAGCATCCTTGCATAGCAAAGCCTAAGCCACCCAGGTGGCTACAGTTTGTGTTTATGGGCAAGATTACTGCCTATAATATAATAAGGATCTAACATGTTGCTTTCTCATATAATCTAGGGGAAAGGTCAGGTAGACAGTAAGGTTATCTAATGCCTTATCCACTCTTTGGAGAGTTTCTGAGCCCCTTATTTCTGTGGGCACATGGCTGCTTGCCACTTCTTCCATTTGGCTCTCTGCTGTGGTAGCTGCTTGTGAGCTAGCCTAATTGCTACAATTAGTAAAATTAAATGACTCATTATGTTTTTATCCAATTCTACCCACATGCTGCTGTTTTACTTCTAATGGGTAATGATCCTGTTGAGGCTGTCCATCACAGGGACATATCTAGAGACTAGTGATGGGACCATTTTCAGGACAGCAACTGAACAAGACCTGTTGACAGAGAGGTATGTCATGACCTGATGCTACTATAGGTGCCTGAGAAAGAAGAAAGGATGTCACCTAGTGTTTAAGTCATCTATCATCTGGGTACAGATTGTGAAAAGAGACTCAGGGAGGGGGACTAAAGTGAAGTCACCTATTCCTAGTCATTTAGAAGCATCAAATGTTGGGTAGCAGATTGGTGTCATAAGTCAAAGCTGGAAGACTAATGGCTTTTTTTTTTTTTTTTTTTTTTTTTTGCTATTTTCCAAAGTGACACTGCATTACTAGTCAAAGGAATGTGAGATGATTTGTGTCCATCATTAACATTATATCAAGGTCCACCTTGGTCCTGCTGTGCTGTCAGCTTCTGTCTCCCCCATCCTCCCAGACTCTGATTCTGAAAGACAGTTGGAACTATTTTTAAAAGGCGCTTTAAGGAATTTTCCTTGGAAATATAAAAATGCAGGCATCTCATCCAAGCTTTATATAGAAATAGTCGTGGCTAATGGCAAAGATATGTGATGAATGCAAGGGAGCATATATTTAGTCTAGAAAGTAGTTCATTAGAAAAAATTCACAGGATTCTTGTCTAAACATTGTGTCAGAATTTGTTTCCACTCAGTAGCATCCAATGCATTTGAAAGTGACTCTCAACTTATACAACCCTGTACAGACATACACGTTTTCCTTGACTTAAGCCACGTGTTCAATAAAATTTGAAGTAACATAAACTATTCAATTAGGCCACTTACAAGATGAGATGCTTATGGATGATAAAGTTCAGTCAAATCATGGAGCAAGGAATTCCATGTCTTACAGTCCTGGACAGTAAGGACAGTTGATTTTTAAAAAAAGGAATAAATAAAAGTTTCTGCTCTAAAAGGTCCTATAAGTGATTTCAAAAAGTCATGGAAATTTAAATTATCCCATGCATTTCTAAGTTTATCTCTGTGTAGATGCATGTAAGAGAGTCAGTCTTTCTGTCTGTCTGTTTCTGTGTGTTTATTGAGAGTATGTGAGAAGATACCTGTGCCATGGTTTGTGTGTGGGTCAAAGGGCAAATCTGTAGAAATTGATATCTCTTTATGTTATATGAGTTTCAGGGATCAAATTCAGGTCAAGTTTGCATCTTTTTTCAGTGATTAGATTTATTGCTGAACCATTTTATGGGCACAAAAGTCCAAAAAGCTATCATATAACAATCCATCTATCATTTGTATATCTATCTATCTATCTATCTATCTATCTATCTATCTATCTATCTATCTATCCATCTATCATCTACATCTATCAACTATCATCTATCCATCTATCATCTATATATCCTCTATCTATCATCTATGTATCTATCTATCTATCTATCTATCTATGACTCTATGTATCTATCTATCATCTATACATATCATCTATCTATCTATCTATCTATCTATCTATCTATCTACCTATCATTCATATCCATCATTTATCTATCACCTATCATTTATCAATCAATCTAATCTAACTTATCTATCTCCTATCATTTATCTATCTATCATCTATCATAACTATCTATAATCTATCAATCTATTTATCTATCTATCTATCATCTATCTATCTATCTATCTATCAGTCTATCAGTCTATTTATTTATTTTATATATATGCAGGGCCATCCATATACTATGTCATACATGTGGGGGACAGGGAACAACTTGAAGGAGTCACTTCTCTCCATTACCATGTGGATTCTGGGAGTGTGACTCATACTATCAGGGTTAGTGGCACCTTGAAGTGCCTGCCAAACCATGTGTCCAAAGCATATCATGTCATTGAAACATAAAGCAAAGTAAACTGGGTGTTTACAGATCCACTATTTTACATTTATCCTCAGATTAGTTTTCTTTAGATTATCTTTGTAACTTGTCTGTTGTTAATACTTGAATTACAAAATATTAACCTCTTCATAAGGAAATGTGTTTTATCTGTTGAGTTGATAGCATTCTTCACAAATGACTTTTCATGCAGTGTCTGCAAAGCCTGTCCTTGAACAGGACAAGGCACAGTTAAGAAGGATACTGAAGTATGCAGAGAATGTAAAGGACATGTTTTCTTGGGAATCAGACTTTGATAGGCATAGAAAAGAGACACAAGTGAAGCCTCTGCACAGTTAAAGTGTATGTATGTGTGCTCTTAAGTATGGGTTAATCTATAAATGTCAATTAGATTTTCTTTCTTTAGAAGACATGACAATCCTGTGGAAACATTAACTATTATAAGATAGCAAGTTCTTGTTTTTAGTGAACCAGAGTGGATTCAGGCCAGGAAGTCTCAGCCCAAGACAAAGAGTCCCTTATTTCTATTTGTGTGCTAGCCATTGCTCACCATTTGGATTATTTTCAGCTATTTTGTGCAGAGCTACATGTCAGATGAAAATAAGATTTTATGAAGAATGAAACTTGTTTCTTTGTGCATTATCAGTGCCTCATTGTATCCTGTCTTCTAACTCCAGTGTCTGTGTTTATGTTCTACAGCAGCCTAATGACAGCCAGTGCTTTCTGAATCATCAGAGCAACGTTAAGTCCTGCTGGATTATGCTATGATTGTTGTTTGCTTTTCTTACATTTGAAAGTCACAACTGTAACATGGTTGATAACTTGTTTCCTTAATAAGAATTCATTCACTAAAACATCATAATTTTCTCATAAGTCTGGACCAAGAATATTTTCACTATTTGGGAAATAGCTGGAAAATCAGGATTTTTACATTTATTTGACTATTTATGTTACCAGGTCTATAAAAAAAGCAATGATGCCTATATGTACCCTTAACATGTTACATATGAGGTCAAGTTGAGAAGTAACTTACAACTTACATGAAAGAAGAGTGGAGGATCCTGTTGGATTGTTTGGCTGGACACTATTACATTGGAACTGTGTTCACAGAATCAAAGCTGTGTTCCACCTGGGAGGGTGAGTCTTCAGAGTTCATCAGCTAAAAGTTGTCTTGGAACTAATGAAGTTAATAACTCATGGTTCTGCATACCTGCAAAGTATCTGCCCAAATTATTGTGATTCTCTTCAGCACTGGAATGGAATGTGTTCACCATTTGCTAGAAGCCAAGTGTCTTCTTGGAGCTTTACTGTGGCAAGGTAATATTTTTTTTCATTTCAACAAAAGATCAGAGTATTGTAGTGGAAATCTTGCTTGAAGGGTCAAATCTTTGAATATTATGAAATATGTCTGATAAAAATTGTCTGTCTTTAAAAATTGTTTTGGGGCTTTGTACCAAAAAGTCCCAGGTTGAGCCCTCTGTCACTTCCTGCAGATGTTACTTTGGGGACCACAATCTTTGGATATCATGTCCATTTCAGGTGGTGGCTCTAGATCTTAACTATTTTAAATGAATACTTAAATGAAACTGACTTTCTTCCATCTTTTTAAAATGACTTGTCTAATCTTTAATATATCAGCTGGGATAGTATAAAACCAGGCAAGGAAGTTTAAGACATCTTCCACTGTGGTCAGGTTGTTCTAATGGATGGATGAAAGAAATCACATATTTGATTTCCTGGGAGACATTGGCCAGTCTTCACAAGCCCTTATCTAGTTAGGCTACTTCCCTCTTCACTTGATACTCTGATAGCACCCCTGCTCAGATTCTCAGGGCCATCAAATTGCTAAATGTAAGGTGATCTTGCCAGAGACAAGTGTTTTCCATCTGGTGAGGCAGGCTGATGGATTTGTAGACTGGATTCTGACATCCCAAGTGAATATGACATTTAACATATTTTAAATAATTCCAAGTCTATAAAAAAAGCAATGATGCCTATATGTACACCCTATATTTTTATTACAAAAATATTGAAATAATCCATGAGTTATTCCACTCTGCACCAACTATAAAAAAATACTATCAAAGTTTGACCGGCACTTTTAATGCAACAAAAAGCACCATGACCAAGGACACCGAAAACAGAAAGCGGGAATGTTTACTTGCTGTGTGGAGGTATTTAAAACTCAGAAGCTTGTAAGAGCACGAATTTACAGATGATTCAAATACAAATCTTAGCTGATGGAGTGGTAAGCCCTCAAGCAGTCCAGGCAGTATTTTTAATGGCATACACATTGCATCTGTATGCTCTCACTTGCTAAATTGTGTCCCAAAGTCTCTAGTAGACACATCATTTTGACCTTGGATGGGAAGAGGGTAAGTCTGTACACAGCAGGGAACCTGATTATTCTTCTTTTGTCTGTTTTGGGAAACCACTTATTCTCAGATTTTGGGGATTCCATATCAGTTCTGTAATTGGACAAAATTTGGCACTCGAAAGATGTGGCACGTGGTTTCCGGAATCATACCTGCTGACCCATGTCATTCTGCACCTGGAAACAGTTCTGGAAACAGACATGAACACAGACCTTGAAATAGTCCCTGTTCCTCTCCTGTGGCTCTGTGGGTGCATTCCAATATAAGATGCACACACCTGAGAATCTGAATCTCACTCTGTCCCTTCCCCAAAGACTCTTTTTATATATTGTATTTTTGCAACTGAATACTGAATTATGATTAGCATTTAATTTACATTACAGATATTGAGCTCCTTGGTCTCATCAAAAGCCATATAAGTGCTGCATAGGATTTCTGTCATGAAGAATGTTCTCATCTGCAAAACCTAAAAGTAAAAACAAATCCTGAAATATGTAGAAAAAGAATCATCCCATCAAAGCTAGTTAGTACGAGTGTAAACACTTGAGTCTTGCTGTCCACTTCATTGATGCTACTGGTTTGCAAAGGAGAGAACAGTTTATATAATTGTCCCAAGTATGCTGCTTTCTTCCTGGAGTATGTTGTGAGCTTTGCATCAAGGAAATCACCTAAGCTTTTTTTCTTTGAGATTTATTTTTATGCTATGTGTATGGGTATTTTGCCTGCATATATGTCTATGCACCATGTGTGTGCAGTGCTTGAGGAGGCCAAAAATGGACATTAGATCTTCTGGAATTAGAGTTGCAGTGAACTACTCAAGCCTGGGTCCTTTGCAAGAGCAGTCAGTGCTCTTAACTAATGAGTCATCTCTCCATCCCCACCTTAACTCCTTTGATTGAGGGGTGGTATGGTGGTGTGTGAATATATTTATGCAAAACTTAGTAAAACCCATCAAAATACCCTAATGATTAGAGGCAACATTTTTCACAATAATGTTATCCTCCAGTGAATGTGCCCCAAATCTCTGCTGGAGGAGTTTGTAGCAACAGTCATATTAAGCTGACAGTGTAAGAGACTCTCAGCACTGCTGGCTTGAATAGACACCAGCAGCAGGCAGTCAGCTGATGGAAGATCAAACCATACCACAACTAAGAACATACAGCTCGCTGCCCTACTCTTGGATAAGGTGTCATTATTGCCACAGCCCTGCTGTTACCCCTTCATGTGGACATTGCGGCTCCTTGTATTTTATAAAGTGGTTTCATATTCCAGCCTCTCCTGAATAAGGGCATCATCCTTGTACTGCAGCCTTGGAGGAGATGGGGAACATTCAAAGGCTAAAATGGCCTTTCTCAGGCTTCGATCTAACACATGTCTCTCCCATGCTGGATATCTATTCCTGAACAGGTCAATTTTAATGACTGATTCTTCAATCCGTGGTGGTCGAGATGATGGGGTGGGTGGTGCAGTTGGTCTCACTTGAAACACAGGTACACATCCATCCCGCTCTGCAAATTTCTGATCACGGTCACTGGCAACACTGCGGTTGTTGGAGATGGACCGTAGTGTGCTTGTGGCTACTTCTGGAGGCAGAGAGAAGGCAGTGGCTGGATCATCACAAGCACAACTTGGTGATTGCCCAAATCTGGGCCCATTGGGATGAAAGAAGGCATAGTACATCAGCATAAAAACAACACCTGTTAAAAAGCTGCTGAAAACCACGCACAATGCAGGGATGGCAAATGCATCTGCAATCTGGGGAGCTTTGTAGAGGTACCAGAGTGCACTCAAGGCTGTATTTTCCAAAAGGATTACAAAATAGTAAATGAACAGCCTGCAGCGTGTCCTGCCTTCCTTGACATTGAACCAACTGAAGATGTAGATGATGCCCACCACCATGTCAAACACAATCTCTTCCCATTTGGTGATACAGAATTCTGTCTCACAGTGGACAATCCAGAAAGTCATGATGCACCAATGGAGGACAATAAATATCCCAAAATACAGCTGGAAAACCGAGGCAAAGAGGGCGAATGTGATGACCCTGGCAGCGATGGTGAAGAAATGCCAGCAGAACTGAATGATGACAGCCATGTAGCTGATGGGCTTTTTGTCATCTCGGGAGTCCCGAAGAGCCTTCTGGTAGGAGGCTAGGGCCCAAGCCAAGGACACAAGGGAGGCTGCTGCTGTGAAACCTACAAAGGCAAACAGGAAGACATTGGTCAAAAGTGAGAGACAGTGATGGTATGGGAGGTCAAGCCACACGGCCGTGGTGTCTTGGGACAAGATAGCTAAACCTCAGCAGAGTCTATTCATTTCTTTGAGTTTTAACTGGGTTAAACAACCCTATGAAAATCCCAGTAGCCATCC
Organism: Mus musculus; assembly: GCF_000001635.26. Taxonomy (NCBI): domain Eukaryota; kingdom Metazoa; phylum Chordata; class Mammalia; order Rodentia; family Muridae; genus Mus; species Mus musculus. Next base: position 3,217,144 of record NC_000067.6, read on the forward strand.
TCTGTGAAGCAACACTCTAAAAACCCGAGTTAATGGGAACACAAAGCCAGCACAGTGTTTGAGATCTGGAAATGTGGTGGGACTAGCTTTCCTGGTGTTTTGTAAGTTGATCAAGGGCCCTGTTTGTTTAGCAGGAAAACTACCATATGCTTGAGGGTGGGAACTGGCTGTTGCTTTAACTTGAGAAAATATTGTCTTCATGCATGATTGTGGCTGGCATTTGAAGCCAGGGTTTTGGTTTAGAAGTGCCGATCTCCAAGGCTTGGAGAGTCTTTCTGTTTTTAACAGGGACAGTGATAGAAGACACCAGACAGACTAGCAGCTGGATTGTCTTCTTTCCTCCAAGCAAGAATGATGTGCCTTGTTCCCAAAAGCAGCATACTCCTTTGTGATAAAGACGAGAGTCCATGGAGCAAGTTTGCCCTTATTTCTTGAAACACCTGCTGTGCCATCACCCTTAATAGCATTTCAGTAGTCTCCTGTCAGATTTTGCACCTGCTTACTGCCTTCTCCTTAAATGAAGAAATATCTGCTCCCTGTCATTTCACTCTTAACTTTTTGTAAAATAAAAATCATATGGAAACCACTTTTTTAGCCACTTTTCATAATTTATCATCACTTAGCTAGACATCTCTGATTAAGCAGGATCATTCCACTGATTCCCTACACTCTGGCTTTGTCTACTGTGTCTCAGAGTTCATGAGTGTGGTCCTTAAGTTAACCACAAAACATGAAGCCTCTCAGCAGAGACATCTTTTGGGGAATTGTGCTTTGTCAATTTGTGTGCTAGCTAGCTTACTTCAGGATCAATGACAAGGGTTTCTAAGACTCAGGAGGTCTAATGATTTGTAAAGCTCATCTGTTTTTTCCTTCAACTCATCGTAGGTGGGTTGCACTGCTGCTTTTGCTCTTCTTTGGAAACAATAGAAGATATATGGAATTGGAAATTTAAAAATTACCTTTATTAAAGAAACCTCACTTTCTCCCACTCATGAGAAATGAATTTTAAAAGGCAACTATGATGTAAAAGAGTGAAATTCACAGAAAAAAAATAACCACCAAACTCCTCCAGTCACTTCTTATCAATCCTCTTTGATCAAGGTAAATGCCCCCAAATATTTATAAAAAGTAGTTTCCAGTAGTCACTTCTCACCACTCTCTAGTGACTCAAGCAGAAAATCTGTGGATTTTTGTGGGCTCTGGGACATTCAGAATTTTTTTCTAACCAGCCACACACATTGCTTGCTAATTGCTAGACATCTTACTCCGTTATGGACAGCCAGAGATCACCACACAAAGGAGTTTATGGTAACTCCATTTCTATGCACTGGAAAACATCAATTACATAAAATTCAGGAATGAAAAGAGAAGAAAGAGAAAGAAAACAGAAAAAGTCAGAGGTTTGGAAATAAAAGGTGTCAAGATCATACATGTGACCAACATATTTATGACCAAAGGTCAAAGATTGTGCCCTTTCAATTTCCACGTGTGTACTGCACAGGATAGGAGCTGCTCATCTTCTGTCCTCATCTGCACCTTTTGAATATTTTTGAGATGGTCACACATAGTCTAGCATGAACTCCAAATCCTCATGCTTATTCCTGAGCAGTGGGGTTACAGTGCACAGCAAGCAGCCTCTTGAATAAGTTTTACTCTATGTTTTCAAGGTAGTTCCTGAGTCTTTGAGATGCTATGAAACCTCTTTCTCTTCCTTCAGAAAGTGCTCAAGTGCAGAACATCTGGGAAAGACAATTGCTTATGGTTAGGCTTCTGTAAACCAAAGAACCCTTTGACCTGAACAGAAACGTTGTTAGTCATGTCTATTTTCTAAAACTCAGAAGTAGACTGAACTTCCCTAATGCAAAAGACAAAAACCCTAACAGCTCCTAAATCCCCAAGTTTTGGTGTGCTTATCCGACACTGTAGGTAGAAAGCATCCCACCTGGCGTCATGGAATGGTTTACAGACAAATGCAGTTGCACTAAAAATATTATGTAAAGTGAGTTTTAGAGCATGTGTGCAAGGCATATATGAAAGAAGTAAATTTGTGTTTGACTTGAAGCTCAATTTTAAGAATGTATAAACATGAATTTCTGTACTGTATTCCAAAATTTGAAATATTCCTGGCCCCAATTATTATTATTATTATTATTATTATTATTATTAATATAAATTCTCAACTTGCAGTAGCTATAAGCACACAGTGCCACAAAGTTACCTGCTGTCAAATGTAAAAATATAGAAAATTAATTGCTTCCAAATTTTCCTGTAATCTTCATGAGCAATTCTGCCTGTGTGACAAACTGAGACTTGAGAGTGACAGGCTGGCAGTTCAAAGAGGAGAGCTTTGACTTGCTTTGAAATCTGCACACATGATGTATAATTAAGAGGATCTACATTGCAGAAGCATTCGTGCTAGTCTTGATCCTTTTAACCATGAGTGGGCTCTCCTTTTCATTTTTCCAATTGGTTAATTCATTATTTTTTTATTTTCTTAAAAACTGTGTTTTCAATTAAAATAGAATTCCCTCTTCCCTTTCCTCCCTTCAGCCCCTCCAAGCTAGCCTCCCTTCAGCCCCTCTCATGGCTTCCTCACTCTCAAGTTGACAGCCTTTATTATTATTGTCACATTCGTATGTATGTGTATGCATAAATATATTCACATTTATTCATTTAAGCTCCCTGGTGTTGTTAATTTCGTTTTTCAAATCTATCTTCAATAACTCCATTTCATTTCTTACAAATTACAATAGATCAGATATAAATTCACACCTGCTATCGAGTGCTTACAGTATAAACTCTTAATGCAAATTACATCAGCTTGGTTGTTCACAATACTAAAGCAGATACCCTACACCCTCCCCTAAATTGCACGGGTTGTAAAACCCCTTACCATAAAGCACATCAGCGTGTTCTTATACAGTAGGCATATTTTATTCCACAATCACAGTAAAATTATCACCTTAAGCCAATTTTCTATAAATATAACACATTTTACTAACTACCATCAATTTTCCACCTTTGTCAAATGACCTTAATGATGTCCATTCCAGACCTGTTGCACAGTAAAGGGTTGAATCTAGAATAGGGTTTTACATTCAGTAGCTCCTGAATTTAGTTTTCTTTAATAGGGACTGTTTTTCCAGGTTTTCTTTGTTTTATCATGACACTTGTATATTCTGAAGAGCACAAGACTCCACAAAAGGAAATCGGTATTCCTCACTTGAAGTTTATTTGTTTCTGTCCTTATGATTACATTTATTTGGGTTATACAGTCCAGGCACGAATACATAAATGACATTGATCAATATAATTCTCCACATTAAGTACTAAAATATAAAGATTCTTTCTACTGTCTCTGTGTATTTCATTTAATGTAATGAATGACACATATCCCTTATGAAAACTTTATTCTTGTGGCTAAAAAATAGCCAGTGGGAACTTAAGGGGGCTAAGTTATTCCTTACTCTGCTAATCTTGACATAAGACCTCTCAGTTTACCTAAATCATCGACAGATCTCATTTTGTAGAGAAGAAATTAAATGATTATCTCTCTATCCTAATCTACCTCAAAGCTAACTCTGGCTTTCTTACAAATAGACTTTGTTTGTTATATCCATCTTTCTCTGTATTCTCTTCTTCTATTCACATCTCTACAAGCTCCTTTCGTGGGCCTCCTCTTGCTTAAGAGCCACCATCATCACAGGATACTTCTTTATTTCAGATATGCTTCCTGTTTTTATCTTTCTGTTTTGGTCTGCTGGTCTTTGAGCTAGTCATATCTCTTGGGATGCAGTCCTGGGTCTTTTCATTTCCCAGCCTGCATCATTCCAAATCCTACCACGCCTCAAATCTAACATCTATCCTGACCACCTTTCTTTTTGAGCTCCAGAGCCATGTCTCTTTATTTGAGGACTTGTCTAGAAGCAGCATGGCTCTTTACTGACAACCTTCACTTCTTCTTGGAAACATGAGATTTCCCCCTTTTTCTTCCCTGCTGTACATCTAACATTATTCTCAGAACAAGAGAGGACATGATTAGGCTGGCTGCTGCAGTTCTAAGAACGGGGTTTATGTATAGCCTGAGTGAAATGTCATGTTGCAAATCCACCCAAATCCACATGTTCTGGTGTGCTTCTCAGCTTTCAGTCAGGCTGTGTCCACCTGATCCGGGAGCTTTGCTTCTTACTGCACTGTAGTCCTGCAATTGTTCTGACTGTGAGTAAAATGGCCATTAGGTTGGAGTGACAGTTAACTCTGTCATTGAAAGTTGGCAAAGAGATAGGAAGCCAGAAAGATTGATGAGACACAGTTGATAGAGGGATGATAAATAATCCTTTCCTTTAGATTAGAGTTGTAAAGAATAAAACATCCTTGGAGATACTGCATTCCAAGTGTTCTCTAGGCTAAGAGAAGGTTTGTTTGGGACTTCCAATTTAATATTAAAGGAACGGACTAGTAAGCCACAGGCAAGTTACTGGAAACTGTTCAAGAAATCTGTATAGTTTAAATGAAGTGTTTTCAAATGTATGTGTATCACACTAAGGGAACTAGTAGCTCAGTGAGCTCCCCTCCCCACCAGACACTCTTGAACTAGTGACTAAGTGAGCTGACATTGTACTTGACAGGAACTCTTAAGTGCACAGCAATTGGCCATCCCTTCCCTCTTCCTCTTTCCTTCTTATGATGTCTTTATTCTTTCTCTTCTCTTCTATTCTCTTCTGTTCTCTTCTCTTCTGTTCTCTTCTCTTCTCTTCTCTCTCTTCTCTTCTCTTCTCTTCTCTTCCATCTCTTTTTTTTTTCTTTTCCTCCTTTCTTTGATTATATTCCTACTATTCTTTCCTCCTGTCTTGGGCTGAACTTGGGATTGAATGCTTTAAAAATAAATGATTCTATTAGTGAAGTAAGTTTAACTGTTGTACATTCCTGACCTCAAAATTGCTCTTAAACTTAAAATTTTTTTAAAAAGTAATTTACTAAAAATCTGTCAGATGGTTGGTTGTAGTTTGACCCTTGAAGTTTATGTGTTTGAACCTTAGTTCCCGGTGTGTTGCTACTGGCATGGTGGAAAGAGAGGTGGGGTCTGGTGTGGACATAGTGAGGGCACTAGTTTCACCAATAGATTAGTCACCTTTCTTAGGGATGTGTTGTTCTCTTCCACCAGAATGAACTATTGTGAGTCTAGAGCTTCTCCAAATGCCTCTTGTTACAAACATGCATATACCTGCCACTGTGATGCTCTTTAGGCTCTTTCCAGAAGAAAGTTGTTGAAGGCTGGGCTGATCTATATCTCCTCATCCCCCTCAGGTCCTGATGTTTGGGGAAGGAACATAGTTCCTTCACTAAAACTAGGAAAAATATCAGCAAAGCCAGGTGTGGCTAGGGCCATCGCCTTGGGTGAACTGTGGCTTAAGAACAAGAGAACCCAACTCTTCCCATCTGTATGGGGCTACAGTTATCAGTCCAGGCCACTGTTTGCCCAGTTTGTAATGTGCTTAAGACACTTTGCATCCCTCTTTTGTAACATTATTTGATTAGCTCTGATCATTCACTTTCCTTTTCAGGAAAAAAAATGTATATAATATGCTGTACTTGTTTTTTTTTATTTATTTCTTTTAAATGATTCATTTGTTTATTTTATGTATATGAGAACACCATTGCTCTCTGCAGACACACCTAAAGAGAAACCCATTACAGATGGCTGTGAGCCACCTTGTTGCTGGGAATTCAACTCAGGAACTCTGGAAGAGCAGTCAGTGCTTTTAACCACTGAGCCATCTCTCCAGTCAACAATGAAGTATTTCTTAATGAGCTTGCTTGGCATAACTTGTACAATACCTCCCAATAGCTTTCCTATCTTCTATCTATTGTTTTTAATCTTATCTCCTCACTGCCTCCCTCTTAGGACTCTTACACTGAAAAATGATCTGCCAGTCCATGCAAGAAAGCAGATGCTTCCATCTTGCTCCTCTTGAACCCCCATAACCAAAACAAAACAAATCTCCACTTTTTGTAAATATGCAGCTTCAGGCATATTGATACAGCAGGAGAAAATGAATGAAGAGAGTTTTCTGTAGCTATTTTTCCTCCTATGGTCCAACTATATTGCACAGCTTTGCTTCAAATTCTTATCTGCTTTCAAGGTTTCCCATCAAATGTACACAGCACTGTAAACCATTGCTTTTTATCCCACGTAACATGTGCTCATACAGTCTTCCCATGATTTGTATCTACATGCATCTCTAATGAGCAGTGCAGGAAAATATTTACATTAGGATTTGCAAAGATGATAGCTTAAACTGTGGCTCATAGGGATGGAGTTGTGCAGGCAAAAGACCTATCATATTTACTTAAATATTTCCTCTTGGAATTAATAAATACAGAGCTGGAACACTTGGGAATGTAATCAAATGTCCCTTGATTCTGTAGTTTCTAGACTATGAAGGAGCCATTTCTAATTTTTAAATGTAAATTGGGTCTTTCATAGATGCATTTCCAACTTCAGGTACCTGACTTCTGCAGAGCACTCAGTCCAGTTTATAAAGATTTTTTGCATTTGTTTAATCATTATGTTTCTTGTTAGAGGAAACTTTAGAAAAATATAACACCATCTTCCATACTAATTCTATAGCCCTCAATGCATTACACAGTGTCTGGCATGTAAGAATTGAAAGGGGCAAGCTAGGAAGGCAAAGAAAGCAGGCTCAAAATGCAAAGCTAGAACTACGGAAGACCGGAAATGTGCAGAAGGATTGCATTGTTCTTCTTTGCACTGACATACTGTTCTTGTGAAATTTCAGTTAGGGTTGCAAATTTTCCAAATACTATGGAAGAAAATATGTTACTTTGTAAGTGATCTGGAAAACACAATCTAGCTTCATGGGATTCTCCAGAGACTGTTTCATAAGAGCGATAGACTAATTCCCTGGATGAAGGAGGTTCAATTGGATTGAATTAAGTGCTTTAATCTTTGAGTCTTCAATTAAAGGAATGGGCTTGTCTCTCTTCTCTTCCCAGGGAAAAGTGTACCTAACCTTCAGGGAAGCCAAAAGCTGTGGTGTCAATCATCTGGCCATTGGCTGATTTAGAAATTGACTGTGGATAGTAATAAACAAGCAAGTAAACAAACAAACAAATCCAAAGCACTTTGAAAGATGTTGCTTTGAAAAGTTTTAAGTATAATGACAGAGGATGATGCCAGTATTGATGTTCCACGAAATCAATTACACGCTCTGAATATGCTATTCTTTTTATGGTATGGCCAAACTAACTCACAGCTCCATTGCAGAGGATCCTAGCACTGATGCTTTGTAAGAAACTTTACAGCTTTGCCAGAGTGTTTGCAGTTTATGGTCACAGACAAGGAATGAGCATTTGTTGCTCTGTGTACATGCTCAGGTGTGAGTATGAGGCCTACCTAAATTTTTGTGCAGTGTAAATTCTAGGGTAACTTTCAGAAGCAAATATTTTGAGGTAAATAAGAAAACCAAGGACCAAAGACAGGCTAACTGACTTTTCAGAGCTCCTGATATTAGCAAGGAGTCTGAATCAGTCACTACACACAGGTTGGAGTTGGTAAGATCTGACACTAATAATGGCAAAGATTTCTTGACACTCCCATAATCAAGACTCATGGACTGTCCACCTGTAAACTATTGATGACTCTAGAAGTCCAGTAATTAATGCTGCCTTCTTTGGCATCAGACACCTAATGGGTCAACTCTGTTTGCTAGTCTCAGACCATAGCTGCCATGTTTGTACCTGGCCAAAGGTTCCTGTTTGGAATTTTTTTCATGAAATGGATCAGAAGCACAGGGCACAGGGAAGAAAGTTTTCTTTTTTCTTTGTGCTCTCTGATTTATGAAAATATCCTCCTTAATCTTAGAATACCCAAGATACAATTTGCAAAACACATGAAATTCAAGATGAAAGAAGACCAAAGTGTGGACACTTCTCCCTTTCTTAGAATTGGGAACACAACACCCCAGGAAGGAGTTACAGAGACAAAGTTTGGAGCTGAGAAGAAAGGATGGACCATCCAGAGACTGCCCCACCTGGGATTCCATCCCATAATCAGCCACCAAACACAGACACTATTGCATTTGCCAGCAAGATTATGCTGAAAGGACCCTGATAGTCTCTTGTGAGGTTATGCCAGTGCCTGGCAAATACAAAGTGGATGCTTACAGTCATCTATAGGATGGAACACAGGGCCCCCAATGAAGGAGCTAGAAAAAGTACCCAAGGAGCTGAAGTTGTCTGCAACCCTATAGGTGGAACAACAATATGAACTAACCAGTACCCCCAGATCTCATGTCTCTAGCTGCATATGTAGGAGAAGATGGCCTAGCCAGCTCTCATTGGGAAGAGAGGCCCCTTGGTCTTGCAAACTTTATATGCCCTAGTCCAGGGGAACACTAGGGCTGAGAAGTGGGAGTGGGTGTGTAGGGGATCAGGGCAGGGGCAGGGTATAGGGGACATTTGGAATAGCATTTGAAATGTAAATGAAGAAAATATCTAATAAAATTTTTTTTAAAAAAGGAAAAAAATCTTCTTGATTTTTTTTTCTGAGGAAAAGTGTTGTTCAATTTGAATTAAAATGCATGGTATAATAGTAGCAGGTCACAGAATAAGTGTCCAGAATCAGAATGGTACCCAATTTCTTTGCCATGTTTAGAGTATGCCAGGGAGTAGCGAATAGGGTATCAATTCACTCAGTTAACAAGATGATAATAGGAAAGTACAAAGCTTTCTGTTCTCTGACCTCTGTTGGGCACTGTGACAATAAAGGAAGTAATTCACTGTTCCAGGGGTCTTTCATTCTTTCATTCTATCATTCTTTGTACTCAGCAGTCTATTTATTCTTTATTTTGAACCGTGTGATACCTCTGATTAAAATATTTAAGTGTTTTGTTTAGTTTTTCTAGGGATACACCTGCATTTTATAATCCACCTGAGAATTTTATCATCTCTGCATGGAAAATTGTACAGCTGTGGAGGAAATAATAAGAGCAACACAATATGAAATCCTTCCAAGTGTTAATGTGAATGGAGTTGAAGAAGCTTGTGGGAAAAAACAGTTGTCTCTCTCCCTTAAAGTGTAAAAACTAATTCCCCCAAGTAAACGCTAAGGAAAGAAAACTTTTCTTACAGTCCAAGTGAATAGTTTGGGCTTCATAGGACACATGGTTCTCTATCATGACCATTCAAGCTAATACTGAAAAGCAGCCACAGACAATGTGAGAAAAGTAGCAGTCATTTGGGCAAACATACATGCTTTAGCTTCATGTTTTCTCATCTAATGTTTGGACTTGTTTTGTAAAAGTTGGAGAACAGGGTCAGGATTCACAGATTTTTTTTTTTTAGAATACTTACTTTTTTTAATATTCATTTTCATAAATTGTAACATTAGGGACTAATTCCAAAGCCCAATGACTTAGGGAAGATATTATGTATGGCTGGCGTTATTAGAGATTTAGATGATATCTACCAGCCTGGAAGTTCAGAAGTCCTGTGTCCATCCAGCTAGCCAATGAAACTATAATAAACGTCTCCATTTTCCTACATTCCCCACACAGACTGGAGTTGGAGCATGAATAAATTAGAGAGGTTGCCTCTTTATTCCTAAGGGGATCTAATAAGGAGCATATTGTATATAGTTATATAAACTTGACCATTTTAAAGAATTGAGTAGAATTTCCTAAGGGGAAGGACTATATGGACTCTAGAGTTCAGCTGGCCTGTCCCTTGTTAAGCTCAATTATGTACCCTGCTTCCAAGAAGGCTAGTTGCTCCTTTCAGCCAGGCCTCTGATTATACTAGTGCAAATGTTAGATGGGAGTTTTATATTCATTCTTACCAAATGCTCTCAAGGCTCTCTATGTTCTGTCATGTGTGTGGATTCAGTAGCCTATATGTTGCAAATCCTATACTAATGTTACCAGCAATAATGATTACTGGTCTGCTTAGTGGGACTGAAATGTAGTGCATCCCTGGAAGGGTGACAGGGACTGGTCCTTAGTTTAATTTTCATGAGGTCCAATTGATCATCCAATTCATATTTATTCATTCATAAAGAATTTGAAAATGAACCTTGGCATGGCAACATAAACTTTCAATCAGTAACTGGGAGTTGGGTACATCAAACCAGGGAGCATGAGGCATGTGTAGGTTAGGAGGAATGAAGAGAAACAGTGTTGTCATATTATGTTCAGAATGACATTAGTGAAATGATATTTGTGTTAAAGACCATTGAGAGCCAAAACTGTTTAATGGTAGGGGAGATGGGAAAGAAGCCAACCAGTGACTCTGTCTAGAAAATTCATACCTATGGTGAGACTTTCCATAGGAAAAAAATGTGGCATGGGATACATGGGCAGTGGCAAAATGTAGCCATCCTTAACTTGCATAAGGAGTACTGTGACTCATAAACTCCAAGATTAACATCATTGTCCTCTCTCTTTCTCTTTGCACCTCCCTCAATTCTGTCCTCTTATAATCAATTATTTTACATCTGCTACTAAGTGTATAGTCTGACAGTGAAAATGTAGTTCAATGGCAGAATTGAAAACTCAGCATGGGAGATGTAAATTTACAACAGACATGTTTATAGCAGGGGACAAGGTAGAGGAGAGACAGAAAGATACAGATCGAGACAGGCAGAGATAGACAGATAGGTAGATAGAGAGGACACACACACACAAACACACACACACACACACACACACACACACACGCAGGTAGAGACTCAGTTTAAGAGAAAGAGGTGACAAAGAATGGAGGGAAAAAGTGCTGTCATGGTTTGGAAGGTAAAAATAATTGTCATGCACACCTGAATATTTGAGGCCTTTATTCGCAATCCATGCAATGGTTGAAGGAGAGAATCAACTCTACAAAATACCATGGCACTCACCCTTTCTCAACACACATAATTAACATGCAGGCATACAGGCACAGCTGAGGCTAGGTAGGTATATTTCTGGAGTGTTTGTAGAGACGCTATCAGGAGAAGGTTGGAGATCATGGCCATGAGGCTTGGGATTTTGGCCTTTACTTGAGAACAGGGAAATGTACAGCATTTGGCAGGAAAAGTTCACACATTCCTTACATGGGGTGGGAGTAGGTGGTGAGTGAACCATGATGAATGAGAGAAACAAACCTGAAGGAGGTGGGAGGTGCTCACATACATCTAGGACATTTTAGTGGACCAGGAAAGTGTCTGCTGGAGTCCCATATCTCATTATAGGCTGATGGGCATATATATTTGGGAATGGAAAATTACAATCAGCCTTTACAAATCCTAGCTCCATTCTTAATTTTTCCCTTATGTTTTCTACTACCAAAGGGCACTTTAATGACCGAAATTGAAAGGAGTTTTATTGGAGGAAGGTTGGTGTTAACTGAACTTGAGATGAGGAGGTACATCACATGGGTAATACATTTTCATACTCTTTGCAGATAAAGAAAACTCCTTTGGCATGTCCTTTACCCAGCCTTGAGCAGGCTAAACAGATCTCCAGTGTTTGTCACAATGGATTTAATGATCTAGGTGGAGTCATCTGCCTTGTTGTTCTTATAGGAACGTAGAAGAATAGACTGTACGCTGAGTTTGTTTTAAAACATAATCAAGCTGAAGTAAAAGATGGGTTTTGTGGTTTTCCCTTTATAATCTGCAGCTACAAAATTAAACTTTGAGCCTTGATCAGAAATTTTGTCTTGGCTTCACCCTTTTCGCACACCAATCTTTTTTCATTTCCAGTCCCCCATTCAGATAATCCAGTTTTCCATGGCCACTGTACCACTACATGTGGCACCAATGTAGGGCTTAAAAATGGAGGGACACACTGAGAAATGCTGTCTTGGGTGGAGCCCCACAGGAAACAGAAAAAGTTGCAATAGCCTACATAATAAACAATGAACAACATTAATGCTAGCACTAGTTATAAAGTTTATTTTTTGGAGGCTGTTGTTTCAAGTGGTACACTAAAGGGATAGAGCTAGGCTAAAATGGTGTTTACCTAAAACCAATTTCACCTGGGGCTGACAGCACAATGGAGCAGGGGACTTCTATATACACCAGGTTTAAAGAACAAAACAAAACAAAACAAAACAAAAAAACCAAAAAAAAAAAAAAAACCAGATGTTAGAAAAATTCTTAACTCAAGTAGACTTATGCTCTCCATGGTTACCAAAAGTAAAAGCGGTAAATACACAAATGGCATAAAGAACTCAAGAAGGTGGACTCCAGAAAATAAAATAACCCCATTAAAAAATGGGGCTCAGAGCTAAACAAAAATTTCTCACCTGAGGAATAGTAAATGGCTGAGAAGCACCTGAAAAAATGTTCAACATACTTAATCATCAGGGAAATGCAAATCAAAACAACCCTGAGATTCCACCTCACACCAGTCAGAATGGCTAAGATCAAAAATTCAGGTGACAGCAGATGCTGGCTAGGATGTGAAGAAACAGGAACACTCCTCCATTGTTGGTGGGATTGCAAGCTTGTACAACCACTCTGGAAATCAGTCTGGCGGTTCCTCAGAAAATTGGACATAGTACTACCCGAGGATCCTGCAATACCTTTCCTGGGCATATATCCAGAAGATGTTCCAACCAGTAAGTAGGACACATGCTCCACTATGTTCATAGCAGGCTTATTTGTAATAGCGAGAAGCTGGAAAGAACCCAGATGCCTCTCAACAGAGGAATGGACACAGAAAATGTGTTACATTTACATAATGGAGTACTACTCAGCTATTAAAAAGAATGAATTTGAGAATCAGAAGGAGACATTTTGGTAGAGGATAGGTCTCTGCCAGGCCCTGGAGGGCTTTGCCTCAGCATCTGCGGGAGCTATCTTGGTTCTGGGACTCCGCCAAAAGTAGTCTGCATAGGTGAGACTGTGGACTACAGAAGCTAACAGCTTCTGGGACAGGCCAAAGCAACACAGCTTCTGGGACAGGTCCTGTTTTGGGCCTTCATCTTTGGCCAGAAGGGAAGTACGATTGCCAGATATCTGTGAACCTTCACTATAAGAAGAGAGCTTGCCTGCAGAGAGTGCTCTGACCACTGAAACTCAGAAGAAAGAGCTAGTCTCCCAGGTCTGCTGACAGAGGCTAACAGAATCACAAGAGGAACAATCTCTAAACAGAGACAACTATAACAACTAACTCCAGAGATTACCAGATGTCGAGAGGTAAACATAAGAATCTTACTAACAGAAACTAAGACCACTCACCATCTTCAGAACCCAACACTTCCACTTCGCCCAGTCCAGGGCACCCCAACACACCAGAAAAGGTAGACCGGGATTTAAAATCATATCTCATGATGATGGTAGAGGACCTCAGGAAGGACTTTAATAACTCACTTAAAGAAATACAGGAGAACACTGCTAAACAGGTAGAAGACATTAAAGAGGAAGCACAAAAATCCCTTAAAGAATTGCAGGAAAACACGACCAAACAGATGATGGAATTGAATAAAACCATTCAAGACCTAAAAAAGGGAAGTAGACACACACACACACACACACACACACACACACACACACACAAACAAAAAACAAAAAACAAAAAACAAAAAACAAAAGTGAAGCAACTCTGGAGAAAGAAACCCTGGGAAAGAAATCTGGAACCATAGATGTGAGCATCAGCAGCACAATACAAGAGATGGAAGACAGAATCTCAGGTGCAGAAGATTCCATAGAGAACATCGGCACAACAATCAAAGAAAATGTAAAATGCAAAAAGATCCTAACTCAAAACATCCAGGAAATCCAGGACACAATGAGAAGGCCAAACCTATGGATAATAGGAGTAGATGAGAATGAAGATTTTCAACTCAAAGGACCAGCAAATATCTCCAACAAAATTATAAAAGAAAACTTCCCAAACCTAAAGAAAGAGATGCCCAAGAACATACAAGAAGCCTACAGAACTCCAAATAGAGTGGACCATAAAAGAAATTCCTCCGGACACATAATAATCAAAACAACAAATGGACTAAACAAAGATAGAATATTAAAAGCAGTAAGGGAAAAAGGTCCAGTAACATATGAAGGCAAGCCTATAGAAATTACACCAGATTTTTCACCACAGACTGTGAAAGCCAGAAGAGATGTTATACAGACACTAAGAGAACACAAATGCCAGCCCAGGCTACTATACCCAGCCAAACTTTGAATTACCCTAGATGGAGAAATGAAGGTATTCCACGACAGAAACAAGTACACAAATCTTTCCACAAATCCAGCCCATCAAAGGATAACAGAAAAAAACAATACAAGAATGGAAACCACGCCCTAGAAAAAGTAAAAAGATAATCCCTCAACAAACCTAAAAGAAGACAGCCAGAAGAACAGAATGCCAAATTTAACAACAAAAATAATAGGAAGCAACAATTACTTTTCCTTAATATCTCTTAATAGCAATGAAATCAACTCCACAATAAAAAGACTAAAGGACTAGCTACACAAAAAGGACCCAATATTTTGCTGCTTACAGAAAACTCATCTCAGGGACAAAGATAGAAACTACCTCAGAAAGAAAGGCTGGAAAACAATTTTCCAAGCAAATGGTCTGAAGAAACAAGCTGGAGTAGCCATTCTAATATCTAATAAAATCGACTTCCTACCCAAAGTCATCAAAAAAGACAAGGAGGGGCACTTCATACTCATCAAAGGTAAAATCCTCCAAGAGGAACTCTCAATTCTGAATATCTATGCTCCAAATGCAAGGGCAGCCACATTCATTAAAGACACTTTAGTAAAGCTCAAAGCACACATTGCACCTCACACAATAGTAGTGGGAGACTTCAACACAACACTTTTACCAATGGACAGATCATGGAAACAGAAACTAAACAGGGACACAGTGAAACTAACAGAAGTTATGAAACAAATGGATCTAACAGATATCTACAGAACATTTTATCCTAAAACAAAAGACTATACCTTCTTCTCAGCACCTCATGGTTACCTTCTCCAAAACTGACCACATAATTGGTCACAAAACAAGCCTCAACAGATACAAAAATATTGAAATTGTCCCATGTATCCTATCAGATTACCATGGACTAAGGCTGATCTTCAATAACAAAATAAATAATAGAAAGCCAACATTCACGTGGAAAATGAACAACACTCTTCTCAATGATACCTTAGTCAAGGAAGGAATAAGGAAAGGAATTAAGGACTTTTCAGAATTTAATGAAAATGAAAACACAACACACCCAAACCTATGGGACACAATGAAAGCATTTCTAAGAGTAAAACTCATAGTTCTGATTGCCTCCAAAAAGAAACTAGAGAGAGCACACATTAGCAGCTTGACAACACACCTAAAAAAAGCTCTAGAGAAAAAGGAAGCAAATTCACCCAAGAAGAGTAGATGGCAGGAAATAATCAAACTCAGGACGAAATCAACCATGTGGAAACAACTATTCAAAGAATCAACCAAAGGAGGAGTTGGTTCTTTGAGAAAATCAACAAGATAGATAAACACTTAGCCAGACTCACTAGAGGGCACAGGAAAAGCATCCTAATTAACAAAATCAGAAATGTAAAAGGAGACATCACAACAGATCCTGAAGAAATCCAAAACAGCATCAGATCATTCTACAAAAGACTATGCTCAACAAAACTGAAAACCTGGATGAAATAGGCAAGTTTCCAGACAGATACCCAGTACCAAAGTTAAATCAAGATCAGGTTAATGATCTAAACAGTCCTATATCCCCTAAAGAAATAGAAACAGTCATTACTGGTCTCCCAACCAAAAAAAGCCCAGGACCAGATGGGTTTAGTGCAAAGTTCTATCAGACCTTCAAAGAAGTTCTAATCTCAGTTCTTCACAAACTATTCCATAAAAATAGAAACAAAAGGTACCCAACTCATTCTATGAAGCCACAATTACTCTGATATCTAAACTACAAAAGACCCAACAAAGATAGAGAACTTTAAACCAATTTTCCTTATGAATATCGATGCAAAAAATCCTCAATAAAGTTCTTGCTAACAGAATCTGAGAACACATCAAAACAATCATGCATCCTGACCAAGCAGGTTTCATCCCTGGGATGCAGGGATGGTTCAATATATGGAAATCCATCATCGTAATCCAGTATATAAACAAACTCAAAGACAAAAACCACATGATCATCTCGTTAGATGTGGAGAAAGCTTTTGACAAAATCCAACACCAATTCATGACAAACGTCTTGGAAAGAACAGGAATTCAAGGCCCATACCTAAACATGATAAAAGCAATATACAGCAAACCAGTAGCCAACATCAAAGTAAATGGTGAGAAGCTGGAAGCAATCCCACTAAAATCAGGGACTAGACAAGGCTGTCCACTCTCTCCCTACCTATTCAACATTGTACTTGAAGTCCTAGCCAGAGCAATTTGACAACAAAAGGAGATCAAGGGGATACAAATTGGAAAGGAAGAAGTCAAAATATCACTTTTTGCAGATGATATGATAGTATATATAAGTGACCCTAAAAATTCCACCAGAGAACTCCTATGCCTGATAAACAGCTTCAGTGACATAGCTGGATATAAAATTAACTCAAACAAGTTTATGGCCTTTCTGTACACCAAGGATAAACAGGCTGAGAAAGAAATTAGGGGCACAACACCCTTCTCAATAGTCACAAATAACATAAAATACCTTACCCTGACTCTAACTAAGGAAGTGAAAGATCTGTATGATAAGAACTTCAAGTCTCTGAAGAAAGAAATTAAAGAAGATCTCAGAAGATGGAAAGATCTCCCATGCTAATGGATTGGCAGGATCAATATAGTAAAAATGGCTATCTTGCCAAAAGCAATCTATAGATTCAATGCAATCCCCATCAAAATCCCAACTCAATTTTTCAATGAAGTAGAAAGGACAATCAGCATATTCATCTGGAATAACAAAAAACCTAGGATAGCAAAAACTCTTCTCAAGGTAAGAAGAATCTCTGGTGGAATCACCATGCCTGACCTAAAGCTGTACTACAGAGCAATTGTGATAAAAACTGCATGGTACTGGTATAGGAACAGATACGTAGACCAATGGAATAGAATTGAAGACCCAGAAATTAACCCACACACCTATGGTCACTTGATCTTTGACAAGGGAACTAAAACCATCCTGTGGAAAAAAAAGACAGCATTTTCAACAAATGGTGCTAGCACAACTGTCTGTTATCATGTAGAAGAATGTGAATTGTTTCATTCCTATCTCCTTGTACTAAGGTCAAATCTAAGCACATCAACGAACTCCACATAAAACCAGAGACACTTAAACTTATAGAGGAGAAATAGGGAAAAGCCTCGAATATATGGGTACAGGGAAAAAATTCCTGAATAGAACAGCAATGGCTTGTGCTATAAGATTGAGAATCGATAAATGGGACCTCATAAAGTTGCAAAGCTTCTGCAAGGCAAAAAACACCATCAATAAGACAAAAAAGCCACCAACAGATTGGGAAAGGATCTTTACTTATACTAAATCAGATAGGAGACTAATATCCAATATATCTAAAGAACTCAAGAAGGTGGACTCTAGAAAATAAAATAACCCCATTAAAATGGGGCTCAGAGCTAAACAAAGAATTCTCACCTGAGGAATACCGAGTGGCTGAGAAGCATCCTGAAAAAAATGTTCAGCATCCTTAATCATCAGGGAAATGCAAATCAAAAAAAAAAAAACCCTGAGATTCCATCTCACACCAGTCAGAATGGATAAGATCAAAATTTCAGGTAACAGCAGATGCTGGCTAGGATGTGGAGAAAGAGGAACACTCCTCCATTGTTGGTGGGATTACAAGCTTGTACAATCACTCTGGAAATTAATCTGGCGGTTCCTCAGAAAATTGGACATAGTACTACCCAAGGCATATATCCAGAATATTTTCCAACAGGTAAGAAGGATGCAAGCTCCATTATATTCATAGCAGGCTTATTTGTAATAGCCAGAAGCTGGAAAGAACCCAGATGCTCCTCAACAGAGGAATGGATACAGAAAATGTGGTACATCTTCACAATGGAGTACTACTCAGCTATTAAAAAGAATGAATTTATGAAATTCCTAGGCAAATGGATGGACTTGGAGGGCATCATCCTGAGTGAGGTAACCCAATCGCAAAGGAACTCACACAATATGTACTCACTGATAAGTGGATATTAGCCCAGAAACTTAGCATACCCAAGATATAAGATACAATTTGCTAAACACATGAAACTCAAGAAAAATGAAAACCAAAGTGTGGACACTTTGCCCCTTCTTAGAATTGGGAACAAAACACCCATGGAAGGAGTTACAGAGACAAAGTTTGGAGCTGTGATGAAAGAATGGACCATCTGGAGACTGCCATATCCTGGCATCCATCCCATAATCAGCTTCCAAACGCTGACAACATTGCATACACTAGCATGATTTTGCTGAAAGGACCCAGATAGCGCTGTCTCTTGTGAGACTATGCTGGGGCCTAGCAAACACAGAAGTGGATGCTCACAGTCAGCTATTGGATGGATCACAGGGCCCCCAATGGATGAGCTAGAGAAAGTAACCAAGGAGCTAAAGGGATCTGCACTTCTATAGGTGGAACAACAATATGAACTAACCAGTAAGTCCTGGAGCTCATGTCTTTAGCTGCATATGAATCAGAAGATGGCCTACTAGGCCATCAGTGGAAAGAGAGGCCCATTGGTCATACATACTTTATATGCCTCAGTACATGGGAACGTCAGGTCCAGGAAGTGGGAGTGGGGGGGTGGGTAATCGATCGGGGAGCGTGTTGGGGACTTTTGGGATAGCATTGGATATTTAAATGAAATAAATAAAAAAGAACATTAAAAAAAGGAAAAAAAAGAATGAATTTATGAAATACCTAGGCAAATTGTTGGACCTGGAGGGCATCATCCTAAATGAGGTAACCCAATCACAAGAGAATTAACACAATATGTACTCACTGATAAGTGGATATTAGCCCAGAAACTTAGAATACCCAAGATATGATATAATTTGCTAAACACATGAAACTCAAGAAGAATGAAGATCAAAGTGTGGACCCTTTGCCCCTTCTTAGAATTGGGAACAAAACACCCATGGAAGGAGTTACAGAGACAAGGTTTGGAGCTGAGATGAATGAATGGACCATCTAGAGACTGCCATATCCGGGGATCCATCCCATAATCAGCCTCCAAATGCTGACACCATTGCCTACACTAGCAAGATTTTGCTGAAAGGATCCAGATATATCTGTGTCTTGTGAGACTATGCAGGGGCCTAGCAAACACAGAAGTGGATGCTCACAGTCAGCTATTGAATGGACCACAGGGCCTCCAATGGAGGAGCTAGAGAAAGTACCCAAGGAGCTAAATGGATCTGCAACCCTATAGGTGGAACAACAATATGAACTACTCAGTACCCTCCTGAGCTCCTGTCTCTAGCTGCATATGTATCAGAAGATGGCCTAGTTGGCCATCAGTGGAATGAGAGGCCTTTATCTGCCTCAGTAGAGGGGAATGCCAGGGCCAAGAAGTGGGAGTGGGTGGGTGGGGGAGTGGGTGGGGGAGCCGGTGAGGGACTTTTGAGACAGCATTGGAAATGTAAATGAAATAAATACCTAATTAAAAAAACAAAGAGAGGGAGAGAGGGAGAGAGAGAGAGAGAGAGAGAGAGAGAGAGAGAGAGAGAGAGAGAGAGAGAGAGAGAGAGAATAGGTTTTAAACAAAACAAAACAAATCAAACAAAACAAAACAAATCAAGACAAACCAGTTGTCTCTTTCTGGGACATGTTAACAAAAGAGAAAGAAAGTGAATATACTATTTCATAGCTCTCCTAGGGACAGGAGGAAATCAGGAGATGTCTTGCTTCTTCTCTGGCTCTTACTGGAGATAGTTTTAGATATATCTAGGTCCCTTTGGGACTTCAAGTTCTTATCCCACTCTGTCTATTTTCTGTCCTTGGTACACCAACGTGTCCATGTGTGTCAATTTATGTCTCTTTTTGTTTTGTTGTTTAAATGATTTTTGTTCTGTGTTTCATGTTGAAAAGAAAATATGGTTTAAACTTTATCTGCGGGCTGTCCACCCCATGATTTAGTTTAACTTGTTTAAAAGACAGTCTCAATTTACACAACATAAACTGATGTTACCCTACACTGTAGCTGAGTGTCAAACACAGCTAGCAAAGCCCTGCTAGAGGCTGATTATCTGCCAAGCCACTTTTAAAGGGGCCAACAGCTTTCAACATCTTTGGTAAGAGAGCTGAAAAATCTCTACAACTGTGTATATTAGATTCAACAAGTGACAAAATGACTTTTCTCTTAAAATTACAGCTAGAAAAGATAAGAAAATTTTGTTAGGCTTAAATGTATAAGATGTGTGTAGCCACTTCATTTTTGTTTTTGACTGGTTTTAAAGGTATAAATATGTTCTACATGTCTTGGTTATAGAATATTGGCTTATAAGTTATTGGGTATGATTAAAACTTTCTAAAATTGGTAACAGAAAGTTAGCTCAGAATTAGAGTCATTCTAAATAGTAACATGTGTCATGAGCCAACCTAAGAAAATATGTCTCTAAAGATACTTCTAAATTGATATAATTTTTTACATAATTTTTACCGTAAAAAAATAGACTTACAAAAGATAAGATTTAAAACAACATCTCTTTAATGAGGTATTAAAAGTTACACTGTCATACATTCACATATAAGAATAGACAACCAATTTTTTTTCTTTTTTTTTTCCATTTTTTATTAGATATTTAGCTCATTTACATTTCCAATGCTATACCAAAAGTCCCCCATGCCCACCCACCCCCACTCCCCTACCCACCCACTCCCCCTTTTTGTCCCTGGCGTTCCCCTGTACTGGGGCATATAAAGTTTGCGTGTCCAATGGGCCTCTCTTTCCAGTGATGGCTGACTAGGCCATCTTTTGATACATATGCTGCTAGAGTCAAGAGCTCTGGGGTACTGGTTAGTTCATAATGTTGTTCCACCTATAGGGTTGCAGATCCCTTTAGCTCCTTGGCTACTTTCTCTAGCTCCTCCATTGGGAGCCCTGTGATCCATCCATTAGCTGACTGTGAGCATCCATTTCTGTGTTTGCTAGGCCCCAGCATAGTCTCACAAGAGACAGCTACATCTGGGTCCTTTCAATAAAATCTTGCTAGTGTATGCAATGGTGTCAGAGTTTGGATGCTGATTATGGGGTGGATCCCTGGATATGGCAGTCTCTACATGGTCCATCCTTTCATCTCAGCTCCAAACTTTGTCTCTGTAACTCCTTCCATGGGTGTTTTGTTCCCAATTCTAAGGAGGGGCATAGTGTCCACACGTCAGTCTTCATTCTTCTTGAGTTTCATGTGTTTAGCAAATTGTATTTTAAATCTTGCGTATCCTAGGTTTGGGGCTAATATCCACTTATCAGTGAGTACATATTGTGTGAGTTCCTTTGTGAATGTGTTACCTCACTCAGGATGATGCCCTCCAGGTCCATCCATTTGGCTAGGAATTTCATAAATTCATTCTTTTTAATAGCTGAGTAGTACTCCATTGTGAAGATGTACCACATTTTCTGTATCCATTCCTCTGTTGAGGAGCATCTGGGTTCTTTCCAGCTTCTGGCTATTATAAATAACACTGCTATGAACATAGTGGAGCATGTGTCCTTCTTACCAGTTGGGGCATCTTCTGGATATATGCCCAGGAGAGGTATTGCCGGATCCTCCGGTAGTACTATGTCCAATTTTCTGAGGAACCGCCAGACTGATTTCCAGAGTGGTTGTACAAGCCTGCAATCCCACCAACAATGGAGGAGTGTTCCTCTTTCTCCACATCCACGCCAGCATCTGCTGTCACCTGAATTTTTGATCTTAGCCATTCTGACTGGTATGAGGTGGAATCTCAGGGTTGTTTTGATTTGCATTTCCCTGATGATTAAGGATGTTGAACATTTTTTCAGGTGCTTCTCTGCCATTCGGTATTCCTCAGGTGAGAATTCTTTGTTCAGTTCTGAGCCCCATTTTTTAATGGGGTTATTCGATTTTCTGAAGTCCACCTTCTTGAGTTCTTTCTATATGTTGGATATTAGTCCCCTATCTGATTTAGGATAGGTAAAGATCCTTTCCCAATCTGTTGGTGGTCTTTTTGTCTTATTGACAGTGTCTTTTGCCTTGCAGAAACTTTGGAGTTTCATTAGGTCCCATTTGTCAATTCTCGATCTTACAGTACAAGCCATTGTTGTTCTGTTCAGGAATTTTTCCCCTGTGCCCATATCTTCAAGGCTTTTCTCCACTTTCTCCTCTATAAGTTTCAGTGTCTCTGGTTTTATGTGAAGTTCCTTGATCTACTTAGATTTGACCTTAGTACAAGAAGATAAGTATGGATCGATTCACATTCTTCTACACGATAACAACCAGTTGTGCCAGCACCAATTGTTGAAAAAGCTGTCTTTCTTCCACTGGATGGTTTTAGCTCCCTTGTTGAAGATCAAGTGACCATAGGTGTGTGGGTTCATTTCTGGGTCTTCAATTCTATTCCATTGGTCTACTTGTCTGTCTCTATACCAGTACCATGCAGTTTTTATCACAATTGCTCTGTAGTAAAGCTTTAGGTCAGGCATGGTGATTCCACCAGAGGTTCTTTTATCCTTGAGAAGACTTTTTGCTATCCTAGGTTTTTTGTTATTCCAGATGAATTTGCAAATTGCTCCTTCTAATTCGTTGAAGAATTGAGTTGGAATTTTGATGGGGATTGCATTGAATCTGTAGATTGCTTTTGGCAAGATAGCCATTTTTACAATGTTGATCCTGCCAATCCATGAGCATGGGAGATCTTTCCATCTTCTAAGATCTTCTTTAATTTCTTTCTTCAGAGATTTGAAGTTTTCATCATACAGATCTTTCACTTCCTTAGTTAGAGTCACGCCAAGATATTTTATATTATTTGTGACTATTGAGAAGGGTGTTGTTTCCCTAATTTCTTTCTCAGCCTGTTTATTCTTTGTATAGAGAAAGGCCATTAACTTGTTTGAGTTAATTTTATATCCAGCTACTTCACTGAAGCTGTTTATCAGGTTTAGGAGTTCTCTGGTAGAATTTTTAGGGTCACTTATATATACTATCATATCATCTGCAAAAAGTGATATTTTGACTTCCTCTTTTCCAATTTGTATCCCCTTGATCTCCTTTTGTTGTCAAAATTGCTCTGGCTAATACTTCAAGTACTATGTTGAAAAGGTAGGGAGAAAGTGGGCAGCCTTGTCTAGACCCTGATTTTAGTGAGATTGCTCCCAGTTCTCTCCATTTACTTTGATGTTGGCTACTGGTTTGCTGTATATTGCTTTTATCATGTTTAGGTATGGGCCTTGAATTCCTGATCTTTCTAAAATTTTTATCATGAATGGGTGTTGGATCTTGTCAAATGCTTTTTCTGCATCTAACGAGATGATCACGTGTTTTTTGTCTTTGAGTTTGTTTATATAATGGATTACAGTGATGGATTTTCATATATTAAACCATCCCTGCATCCCTGGAATAAAACGTACTTGGTCAGGATGGATGATTGCTTTAATATGTTCTTGGATTCGGTTAGCGAGAATTTTATTGAGGATTTTTGCATTGGTATTCATAAGAGAAATTGGTCTGAAATTCTCTATCTTTGTTGGGTCTTTCTGTGATTTAGGTATCAGAGTAATAGTGGCTTCATAAAATGAGTTGGGTAGAGTACCTTCTACTTCTATTTTGTGAAATAGTTTGTGCAGAACTGGAATTAGATCTTCTTTGAAGGTCTGATAGAACTCTGCACTAAACCCGTCTGGTCCTGGGCTTTTTTTTGGCTGGGAGATTATTAATAACTGCTTCTATTTATTTAGGGGATATGGGACTGTTTAGATGGTCAACTTGATCCTGATTCAACTTTGGTACCTGGTATCTGTCCAGAAATTTGTCCATTTCGTCCAGGTTTTCCAGTTTTGTTGAGTATAGCCTTTTGTAGAAGGATCTGATGGTGTTTTGGATTTCTTCAGGATCTGTTGTTATGTCTCCCTTTTCATTTCTGATTTTGTTAATTAGAATTTTGTGCCTGTGCCCTTTTGTGAGTCTAGCTAAGGGTTTATCTATCTTGTTGTTTTTCTCAAAGAACCAACTCCTCGTTTGGTTAATTCTTTGAATAGTTCTTCTTGTTTCCACTTGGTTGTTTTCACCCCTGAATTTGATAATTTCCTGCCCTCTACTCCTCTTGGGTGAATTTGCTTCCTTTTTTTCTAGAGCTTTTAGATGTGTTGTCAAGCTGCTAGTATGTGCTCTCTCCCGTTTCTTCTTGGAGGCGCTCAGAGCTATGAGTTTCCCTCTTAGAAATGCTTTCATTGTGTCCCATAGGTTTGGGTACGTTGTGGCGTCATTTTCATTAAACTCTAAAAATTTAGTCTTTAATTTCTTTCTTTTTTCCTTCCTTGACCAAGGGATCATTGAGAAGAGTGTTGTTCAGTTTCCACGTGAATGTTGGCTTTCCATTATTTATGTTGTTATTGAAGATCAGTCTTAGGCCATGGTGGTCTGATAGGATACATGTGACAATTTCAATATTTTTGTATCTGTTGAGGCCTGTTTTGTGACCAATTATATGGTCAATTTTGGAGAAGGTCCCGTGAGGTGCTGAGAAGAAGTATATCCTTTTGTTTTAGGATAAAATGTTCTGTAGATATCTGTCAGGTCCATTTGTTTCATAACTTCTGTTAGTTTCACGGTGTCCCTGTTTAGTTTCTGTTTCCACGATCTGTCCATTGATGAAAGTGGTGTGTTGAAGTCTCCCACTATTATTGTGTGAGGTGCAACGTGTGCTTTGAGCTTTACTAAATTGTCTCTAATGAATGTGGCTGCCCTTGCAGTTGGAGCGTAGATATTCAGAATTGTGAGTTCCTCTTGGAGGATTTTACCTTTGATGAGTATGAAGTGTCCCTCCTTGTCTTTTTTGATAACTTTGGGTTGGAAGTCGATTTTATCCGATATTAAAATGGCTACTCCAGCTTGTTTCTTCAGACCATTTGCTTGGAAAATTGTTTTCCAGCCTTTCACTCTGAGGTAGTGTCTGTCTTTTTCCCTGAGATGGGTTTCCTGTAAGCAGCAGAATGTTGGGTCCTGTTTGTGTAGCCAGTCTGTTAATCTATGTCTTTTTATTGGGGAGTTGAGACCATTGATATTAAGACATATTAAGGAAAAGTAATTGTTGCTTCCTGTTATTTTTGTTGTTAAAGTTGGCATTCTGTTCTTGTGGCTGTCTTCTTTTAGTTTTGTTGAGGGATTATCTTCTTGTTTTTTCTAGGGCGTGGTTCCCGTCCTTGTATTGGTTTTTTTCTGTTATTATCCTTTGAAGGACTGGATTCATGGAGAGATAATGGGTGAATTTAGTTTTGTCATGGAACACTTTGGTTTCTCCATCTATGGTAATTGAGAGTTTGGCTGGGTATAGTAGTCTGGGCTGGAATTTGTGTTCTCTTAGTGTCTGTATAACATCTGTCCAGGCTCTTCTGGCTTTCATAGTCTCTGGTGAAAAATCTGGTGTAATTCTGATAGGCTTGCCTTTATATGTTACTTGACCTTTTTCCCTTACTGCTTTTAGTATTGTATCTTTATTTAGTGCATTTGATGTTCTGATTATTATGTGTCGAGAGGAATTTCTTTTCTGGTCCAGTCGATTTGGAGTTCTGTAGGCTTCTTGTATGTTCATGGGCATCTCTTACTTTATATTTGGGAAGTTTTCTTCAATAATTTTGTTGAAGATGTTTGCTGGTCCTTTGAGTTGAAAATATTCATTCTCATCCACTCCTATTATCCGTAGGTTTGGTCTTCTCATTGTGTCCTGGATTTCCTGGATGTTTGAGTTAGGATCTTTTTGCATTTTCCATTTTCTTTGATTGTTGTGCTGATGTTCTCTATGGAATCTTCTGCACCTGAGATTCTCTCTTCCATCTCTTGTATTCTGTTGCTGATGCTGGCATCTATGGTTCCAGATTTCTTTCCTAGGGTTTCTATCTCCAGCGTTGCCTCACTTTGGGTTTTCTTTATTGTGTCTACTTCCCTTTTTAGGTCTAGTAAGGTTTTGTTCATTTCTATCACCTGTTTGGATGTGTTTTCCTGTTTTTCTATAAGGACTTCTACCTGTTTGGTTTTGTTTTCCTGTTTTTCTTTAAGGACTTGTAACTCTTTAGCAGTGTTCTCCTGTATTTCTTTAAGTGAGTTATTAAATTCCTTCTTTATGTCCTCTACCATCATCATGAGAAATGCTTTTAAATCCAGGTCTACCTTTTCAGGTGTGTTAGGATGCCCTGGACTGGGCAAAGTGGGAGTGCTGGGTTCTGATGATGGTGAGTGGTCTTGGTTCCTGTTAGTAGGATTCTTACGTTTACCTCTCGCCATCTGGCAATCTCTGGAGTTAGTTGTTATAGTTGTCTTTGTTTAGAGATTGTTCCTCTGTTGATTTTGTTACCCCCTATCAGCAGACGTGGGAGACTAGCTCTCTCCTCTTAGTTTCAGTGGTCAGAGCAGTCTCTGCAAGCAAGCTCTCTTCTTTCAGGGAAGGTGCACAGTTATCTGGTGTTTGGACCTCCTCCTGGCTGAAGATGAAGGCCCAAAACAGGATCTTTCCCAGAAGTTGTGTTGCTTTGGCCAGGAAGGTGGCCAGTTGATAGACAACCAATTTTATAATGTAAAAGTAATGCTCTTGATATTGATTAAAAATAGATTGTTTATATCATTAAACATTGGGTTTTGTTTTCCAAAAGTATAGTTATGCTCTAATATTACAAAAGAAACTTAAAAATTCTAGTTAAACCAACAGTGTTCCATTGGCTACAGGTTGCAGTTCAATCCCAGGCTCAGGATTTTTAACTCACACTTATTTGTAATTTAAAATAAAAGTCCAACAAGTCGAGATTATTATAAGAGTAATGAAAGAGGTAAAAACAGCTGTAACACAGTATCAGCCTGCTGCCCCCTTTTACACAAGCTTTATTAGATACAGTGGTAGAAGCAAATTTAACTCCTCAAGATTAGAAAGGAGATCTCAATGGGAGTTTATCTAACAGGGTTCCCAATGAACTGCTAGAAGTATTTTTGGAGATCCTGACAAGACCTCTTTTTGTTACACAATTGCCTTATGAAAATGACAAAACAGCCTGCTGCATGGCCATTTGGCCATAGGCCATACGAAACAAAGATAGACTCATCTGTCTTTGTACAGAAATCAGACCCTGATACAATCAGGGTCTGGCTAGGGCTGCTGCCTTGCATGGGACTATAGTACAAGCAATGCTGTCATGGCATAGAGGTGATAAGGAATGTTTTAAGTATGAGGGCATAAGTCATTTTAGAAAAGACTGTCCAAAAAATAGAGTCATAGACAGACAGCAGAATTATTACCCTAGAATCCGTTCTTGCTGCAGTAAGGGTAATCATTGGGCCAGGCCTGAAAAAAATAGGGCCATATTAAGAACACTTACAATCGAGTTAATACAAAGCTCAGAACGAGCTTTCCAGTTGCCATTCTAAGAAATACATATGAAATTATTATAGTTTTAGAAAATTGTTTTTATACTATTCCTTGATGTCTTGATGGTTGAAATAGGTTACATTTAGTGTGCCAGCTTGTAATTTTAAGGAGCCCATGAAACAACATCATTACAAAGTTTTGCCTCAAAGAATGGCTATTACCCTTACATTATGAAAAACATTTGTCTCTGCTTCAATATAAGACTTTGAATTCTTCAGTGTATATTATTCATTATATGGATATTGGATTAGCTGATCTTTTTGATAGAGCTTTATTACAAACCTTTGCTCTTCTTATACAACAAGTTTAAATTTTTGAAGTAGTTTTTGTTCCAAAAAAGATTCAAAGACAATATCTTTTTCAATATTTGGGACCTCATTTATTTCCTAAACATATTGTGACACAGAAAATTCAAGTAAAAAAGACAATTTGTTTACTTTAAATGATTCTTAAAAGTTGTTAGGAGATAATAATTGGCTAAGATCTCACCTTAAGCTTGCCACAAGAGAACTTATATAGACTATAAACGATTGTTGGCTGTTTTACAACATTCCTTCGGCAAAAGGGACCATTAATGTAGATTCATCTTTCTTCATCTCCCAGTAAAGTTTAAACACCCTATTATAAAGCTGTTACTGTATTGTACAGAATTGTAGGATAGAATCATGAAAGTATTTTAGAAAAAAAATGTCTTAAGAACCTGACAAAATGTCTATTCCTTATGCCAAACAACAATTAAGTGGGTTATTACAGAATACTGATATTTGGTCTATTACATGACAAAATTTTAGACAAAATTGATATTCATAATCATTATCCAAAAGACAAATTGTTAAAATTTGCCTCTATACAAACTTTTGTATTTCCTATAAGTTTATGCATGCAGCCAATAAAGAATACATTTACTGTATTTATAAACAGCTCATCTAATGAGAGAGAAACATATGTGATTAGATCACATGTTTATTCTCTGGTGTTTCTCTCCCTTCCCCCACTTCACAAATTACATGCTGTAGTCACTGTTTTTAAAATATTAAAATAAATCAAGCTTTTAAATTGTATGATAGCCAATATATAGCTTATGATTTACAATTGCTTGACATTGTTCCTGTTTTAGATACTGCTATTATAACATTTTACGATTATTTATAGAGCTTTATTTAAGAAAATGTACTGTTCCTTAACTTTATCAGACATTTAATAGCTTATATTGGATTGCCCAGACAGACCCACAGGACAATGCCACAACAGATTTATATCGCAGGAAGATTATAGGCCTTACACAGGAACAATTGGCCATACAATCTCATTCTTTAAATTAGCAAAGTAGTAATAGCTTGAGAAAACAACCTGGTCTTTCTAAAAATTATACATGTCAAATTGTAAGAACTAATTGTCCTCAGCTTCTTCATGTAGCACATAATAGTGTTAATCCTTGAGGACTTATACCTAATCAATTATTACAAATAGTTGGAATTCATATTTTGAAAAATATGTTCATGGGACTTAACGCCTTTTCAGGCTTTCTGATTACAACTTCTTTAATAGGAAAAACAACTAAGAATATAATCTAATATTACCCATATTACTGAGATTTCTCACCCTAAAGGACAAAATATTGTAGAACAGGCCTATAGAACCTTAAAACAATATCTTCATAAAAGACAAAAAAAGGGGGAATTATAATCCCATATACCACAAAATTATTTAAATCATGCTTTTTATTTAAAAATTTAAAATTTGGGTGCCAAGGAACTCTCAGCTTAGTGTCTATGGCATCCTACAACTAGGCATACTTATGCCTAGGTGAAACGGAAAGATCCATTTATTGACATATGTCATGATCATGATCAGGTATTTAATATGGGGAAGAGAGCATGTTTGTATTTTTTCCACAGGAGTGTGTTAGCTGCAAGAGTGATTGGTGTGACATCCTGATGCTGAGACAAAGAATGATGCTGACCTCTGAGCTTACTGAGTGCCATGACAATTGTGACCGGAAGGTTGTATTGGACACATGTTCTTGATGCCCTTTTGCTTGCCTATATCCCAGATTGGACAAACTGCCTTGCTTGAAGCTTTTAGACCTTGTGGAAAAGAGAAAATGGAGACTGTGGAAACTGACTTAGACTCTTCTCCTTCCTTTAATGTGACCAGTTATTCTGACTCAATCATAGACTGGTTTTAAAATCAATCCAATATTTAAGAAAAAGGGAAATGACTGTCTACATTTGGAAGGCTGGTTCTGGATATTTTCAGAGACATATTTAGAAGTTAGTTACAGTTCTTTATGAAGTTACATTTACAGTGGATAAAATTGGACAGGACATAGATTTTGAACAAGTGTTAGTACAAGTGTTTAAGCTCCTAATCTTTTATAGTTCCTTCAACAGGGAAGACTATGTACACTCCTCCATGAAAAATGTTACCTTTACATTGATCATTCAAGAATAGTAAAAAATCTATGGCTAAAGTTTAAGAAGGACTAGCCAAAAGGAAAAGAGAAAAATAAAACAAAAAAACAAAACAAAACAATAAAACCAGAATCAGAGATAATTTAAATCCTGAGATTTTTCCACTTCTCCATGTTTTACAACTTTAATCTCTACACTGCTTATACTGTTAATTATAATCTTGTTGCTTTTAACTTTTGGACTTTGTGTCTTAGATTGCTGCCTTCACACAGGATCACTTTCCTCAAGCTCAATTTTTTTACCATGATAGTTATTCATCACTATGAAGAAATGCACTGAGTGCATATTGATATGTCCTTCGTGGCTTTGGTCTGAATGAGAAAGAGTGTGCTATAGAAGGCTGGTACTCAGTGATGGGTAGAGTGTTCTTGAGCTATTATGGACCTAAGACAGAGACATGCATCAATGCTATGTTTGTCCTCCATGATGGGTAAGAAGGAACAATATGGACACTGACCTAAGACAGACACAGTCACCTGGCCACTCTATCCCCTAGACATGGTTATGGAAAACAAGTAAATTTTGTGCCCCCATCCAGTTACTGATACTGCTCATATTTAAAAAAAAACAAAGAAGGGAGAAATGTGCCCTTCCTCCAGCCTCAAGCAGGGTAAACACACCTTGAGTGCTTGTCACAATAGGTTTAGTGACCCAGGTGAAGTCATCAACCTTGCTGCTCCTACAGGAACTTAAAATAATAGACTGTCTGCTGATCTTGCTTTACAACATAATCCAGCTGAAACAAAGATGGGCTTTGTGGTTTTCCCTTTATAAGCTAGAGCTACAAAATTAAACTTTGAGCCTCAATCAGAAATTTTGTCTTGGCTTCATCCTTTCTCACACCCTGTCATCTTTCATTTCCAGCCCCCTTTCAAGTAATCTAGTTTTCCATGGATGCTGGATGGCTACACTTTGGAAGGAGCATGTTAAAATAGGAGAAAGAACATGTGGTTTTATTTTCCTGTGCAGGGTTTGCATGTTATTTTATTTGGATGAAAGAGGTATTCAGCAGAGGCCATGAGATTGAAAGGAAATGCATGGTATCCATCCATGAGAGTCAGTTTTAAGTGTCAACTTGATGGGATTTAGAAGCTCCTGGATAGGATCAGGGAAGCACACCTTGCATTTGTGAGGCATTTCTAGAGATGATGTCCAGTGGGCAGCATCCACCCTGGATGATGAGGACACTATCCCATTAACTCAGGTCTCAGGGGTAGAAAAGAAAAGAGGACAAAGCCAGCCAACACAGGTTTGCTTGCTTGCTTGCTTTTTTCATGCCCTGGCTGCTGTAGTATGAGCTTTTCTACCATAACACCTGAAACCTCTGTCATCAATAGACTGAAAATCTTAAGATCTTGAGCCACAATAAGGCCTGCTTCCCTTTCTCAAGCTGTTTTCTCAGGAATTTGTCACATGAAATGAAAATATAACACCATACCATGCCTGTGATTTCAGAGAAGTATGAAGCATGAAGTTTGGTGACTATTTCTTCGAAAATCCCAGGTAAGAGGGACAGCTGGTCCTCAGGACCGTCTAGAATTTTATGCAAGAAAGAAAGGTGTCTGTTCAACTTCATGTGTGGTTTATAAAAAGAGGGTCAAAATAGAGGCCTCTCCTAAGGCTGAAAGTCAGAGAAAGACAGTAAAGGATGCAGAGGTGGGAATTAGTGGAGAAAAGAGCAAGGCTGCTCCAACTATGCTGAAGTCCCTGCAGCAGAGAAAGTCATTGGGCTGTTTTTGGTTGCTTATTTTCTGAGCTTTCAACCTTAACTAATTTCTGGCAGATACTTTATATGAACAATTTGCTTTTAAGCTGACACAGTTTTCCATATCTGTGTCATGATGCCAAACTACTTCCCTGTGCAATGGAGTTAGAGAGCTGGAAGGAAATTCTTCAGCCGGGATGGAGGCTGGACTTTCGCTTTTCCTCTATTTTCTAGTGACCTGCCTCCTTGGGGTGCCTCAAGTTTTATTCCATCAATAAAAAGAATGTATCTCTGTTGTGACTGTATGGCTTTCTCTCTAGAATGGCTTGCTCATGAGTCACCCCCTCCCCTTCTCATAGTTTCTCAAGTGCTTTCTTGTTTCAGGGATGTGTGGGGAGAAGTCATGTAGCATTTATACAACTGTATAACATTATGTATACTGTTTCTGGGAGACATGCAGTACTTTTGAGAACATAGAGTTTCACAGAACAAAGTGCTTCAGAGCAACTGGCCACAGGTTGAACATTACCTAAGAGTGTGTCACACTGCTTCTCCACACAGCTGCTGAGTCAAGCTGATGGTGGTCAGGATTAAGGATTAGAACACGCTGAGTATGGTCTGTATTTCATTCTGCAGGCTTTGGTTAAATTAACCCACTGCATTCTCTCTGACCTCTTCCTTAGTTTGAGTCCCTGTTAGATTCAAATGTTACTTTATAGTTAAACTGACTGTCCAAAATGGTATTTACACAAATTTCTCCCTAGCTACACATTTTAAATAACTCTTTTCATGACCCCTTAAAACAATTTTTTTCTTAAATGAACTGAATGGGAGTGCCCCATTCTCCCACTCTATCTGACTGCAGATAACAAGACCCTGCCTGGCCTTGTCACATCCTGCGGTCTTCCTCTCGCTCTAGGCATTAGTCTTTATTCACACATGCTTGGGCTTTCTCCCCTAAAAGACATGGATGGGCCCTTTTGTTCATTGGCTGCTATGCTAGTTTGTGCCCTAACTACCTGCAAATAGATTAGACTTTTAACTTTCAGCATGAAGAAAAGGAACACTGTGGGAGTGTTTTTAAGAAGCATTGTCTCTATTGTTCAAATGATAGCATCTAAGGGAACCTGACAGCACTGTGGCTTACTGAACATGGCTGTAAAATTTCATTTAGGAAATCCCTGGCTGTGAGTGATGCTTTCCTTCTGAAATGACATGACCATAGCTGTCAAGGACTCTTCTGGTCTTTCCTTCTTACAGGGTATGGCACTCTGGGAGTGATCAAGACTTCTAAGTGACAACTGGGTCTCAGATGGAGGAGTATTGAGACCAATTCAACTGCTTTTTCCTATCACAGCCTTATTTTGAGAAAAGAAAGCCTTTCATTAGCTGTATCAGGAGTGTCTCTCAAAATGCTGAGTGTTAGAAGGCATGGTCCTCAGGGTAGTGCAATTGGGGGATGGTAGAAGCTTGGAAGAACTGGGACTGGATGTGTTTCCAGGCCCCTTTCTGTTTTTTTATAAATTTTGGCTATGCAGTATTTTTTTTTGTACTTTTTATTGAATTTTGTGAGTTCCACATCATGTACTCCAGTCCTGATTATGTCCCTGTAACATCATATCTACCCTTTGCTCTTGCAACATCCCTCCCTAAATAAACCACAATCCACCCCCACTGCCCCATACCATCATCACCACCACCACCACCAACAAAGCCAACACATAGAAAAAACATCATGGAAGCTATAGTATGTCACAGTGTGTCTCTGTCCATATATCCTTACTTATAAATGTTCTTTTGTTTGGTTTGAGATGTCTGATTTTTATGACACCATCTGTATTTGATCCTCACCAGGATTTATCCTAGTTATCCTGTTGTTGCTCTCTGTACTGGAGACCATGCATCTTTGGATCAGCCAGTTGCACATGATATGGATTTTAGTGTGGGCCAACTCAGAGTCCTGGATCTGGACCTGGATCTGGATCTATATCTGAGCATAGATGGTAGCTGAGCTAACTGGCTTTCCCTATAGTATACACCATCAGGGAGAGCTCTCCAGCCCTGCTCCAGCTATGCTCACCAGTGCCATCATTCACAAGAGTCAGGGTCAGCTTTCCTGCTCCCATGCCCTTAGGGCCCAACTAATCTGCACTCATACCTCCAGAGCCAGCTCTACTGTGCTGCCCAGTTAGGTGTGGAGCCCACTTTTCCAGACCTGCAGTCTGTGAGCATCTGCGACATCTCTCCCTGCTATCATATCCTTGAGGATGGTTCATACATGCCTTTACCATCAGACAGACCCACTATGTTGCTCAGGCAAGGTGCAGGGCCAGCTCTTCTGAGTTCCATAGCCAGTGATGTATCAGGGCTAGCTCTCCTGATCTCATGACCTCTGGGACAGTTCTCCCATCTACCAAAGGTGGCAAGGTGGGAAGAGTCCCACTTCCACACCCATGCCATCTCATAGCAGATGAAGGGCAAGTGGTGGGGCCAGCTCTCCTATGCTCTTACCCTCAAACTGGCTCACCCACACCCTTCTCACCAATTCCAGCTCTACTGTGTTGCCCAGGGAAGGTACAGGACTAGAAATCCAGAGTGCTGCAGCTGGCAAGGGGCAGGGCCAGTTCTGCACAGCACCTGGACATCCATGTGATTGCCAGTGGCTGCTAGGATGGACATTGACACCGACACTTGCTGCCATGTAACCCATGGACCCAGACATGGCCCTCAGTGGCAGTTCAGGCTGGGACCTCACCAGAGCCCCAGGTGGTGGGGCTGACCACTCACAACAGGCTTACTCTTCTCTACCCTAAAGTCCTCACAATTTTGTTTCTCATCATAATGCTCAAGCTGCTTCACTTCTCTTTCTCTACCATCTGTCTACCACATAGTTGCACATTGTGGTTGTTCCCCATGCAGGCTGGCCATGCAGTTGGTAGGCCCCTGAGTGACATTCTTCATCTGTTCTGTGTGGTATGGAGACAAATGGGTGTGTCTATAGCTGGCCTATGCTGTAGGATAGAGGGCAGGTCTGTGGGTATCTTTCCCTGCCCATATATCATGGCATGCAGAAACAGGTCTCTGTCTATCTTCCTACTTTACTGCACTGCATGGATTTGTTTTGATTTTACTTGATTTGACTTTTATGAGTGCTAGTCATAAGCCAGCTTTGGCCACCAAGCCAGGAATCAAGCAAGGATGAACAAAGGACTACCATCTGTTCTGTCCCTGACTGATATAAGAACACCACCACCAAAAAGGTGTCTCTTGCAGTGAGTAGTTTTGCTGACATGTGCTCTGGTCATGATATGTGGTCACTTGCCCAAAGCAGCAGTACTAATTGATTATCGATGAGAAGCCCCAAACTGCCAAGCATAGTATACTTCCTCTCTTCATACATTGACTATTTTATATATTATTATACACACAAAGCTAACACACTTACCATATATAATCATGGCAAAGTTCATTCCTAATCATAGTCCCTATCATTAGAGTAGAGGAAGCAAAGTTTTTAGTTTTTTTTTTTTTTTAAACAAGATTTTTAGTTTTTTGAACAAGATTCTATGTAGGAAGATCTAGAAATTGAAATGATCTGAGGTACTAAAAGTTTGGGGAGAGTATAGGTATTTTTGGACATGATAAACAAAAGAAAGAGAAAAGGATAAAATAAATAAGAGAGAGGAGCCTTACTGTGCTTGTGGAGCTGGGGAACATTGTCTGTCTGCCAGGTTTCTGTGGAGCATAGAGGCTGGTGTGAACCGACACACCCCTTCTGCATACTGGCCTGTACCTGATGGTTGGAGAACTCCTGTTGATTAGGAGAACAGCAACTCCTCCTATAGCTTCTAGAGACAACAGACCTTGGCACTGGGCCTTTCTTCTGTGTCTGAGCTATTGCATTATATCTTTGGAAACGCCACTCTCACTTCTCATCACTGATGCATTAATTAAAAGAATCATATTTTGACCTCAATTAGCCTTGGGGTTGACTTTTAATTGGGGAACATTCCTTGGTTGCTCTTCTGTCAAGAGTACCTGAAATTTATCTGTGTACCTTTCTCTATATTCCTAGAGTTGTGTGGAAACTCATATGATACCATTTATGCTTGCCAGAACGACAACAACAACCAAAGCAAAAGAAAAAACCTGTCTTGGTCTGAGGTCTGGGCCACTGTTATTCAGAGTGAACAACAATAAATCATTCTGAGGCTTCTGGGTAGCCATCCTGGAAGCCCGGTGAGCCAAAGCACTCATACTATGTTGCCCTTACTGGCATAGGAGCCCATTTGACTCACTAGATTTATACACTATACATCCATACACTTAAGAAACAGTGGGATAAATTTACCTTCAATGCAATAGAAATTTGTTAAAAGACAGGAAACAAAAAATCTCAAGGGTGGTAGAATAATAAATTATCCTATAAGCTGGGCTTGGTGGTACAGCATACATGAATCCAAATACTCAGGAAGCAGAAGCTTGAAAAGGTTCCTGAGTTTGAAACAAGCCTGGATAACATAAAATGTTCAAGTCTAGCCTGAGTGACATGGTGAGATAGCTGGGGTCATAGATCAGTGATAAAGCACATGCCAACCATGCTGTGAGCTTAAGGTGCTGGGTCTGTCCCTAGTAAAGAAAGCTGTCTCGGAATTAAAAGGGATGCCACAGGACACTACCAGGGCTTTCAAAATATTGTTAGATTTGTTTGAGAGATTTGTTGAAGGAGAACACAATGAGAGGTGCATATTTGCTTGGGTTTTAATGTAGCCTTTCTTGTCACAGCAGTTGGGTCCAGTTTATGGTTAGAGTAGATCTAGAGATGTAGTCTAATGCAGTATCCTGGCCACTGTCATTCTTTCCTATAGTTCTGGGAAACATGAGCTGTCTCACCATGTCACTCAGGCTGGCCTTGAACTTTTTATGTTATCCAGACTTGTCTCAAACTCAGGACTCTCATGCTTCTGCTTTCTGACTGTTGGGGTGCATGTGTGCTACACCACCAAGCCCATCTTATAGGCTAAGTGATTATAATACCCTCGTTGAGATTTGTTTGTTATTTGTTTGTATCTCATCTAACTGGATTATGGATTATTTTTTCAGGAAATTTTTTTTTCTTCATTTTGTTTTTCATTGAGATAGACTTTTCTGGGAGAATCATTATTTATTGTGATCTTTACTTGTTGCTAAAAAGTAAAAAATTCAAACAATTTCTGATTCTGAATGTTTTAGATGAAAATAATAATAGGAAAATAATTTTTTATATTTATACTCATAAAAAAGAGAAAAGCAAAAAGTAAAGGGAAATAATGAAGTTTGAGGGTTATACTTGTATGAGCTTGCAGTTAAGTTGTTGATCTTATGAATTTTTCTGTTCAGGTTAGATAGGCATTGGTTAGGCATATCAGAACAACCACAGAGAAGTCTGAGCAGGTGCTGGAGAACCACCAAAAATTCAATGTAATAAGCTAATATCCTGTTAGAGTCTCCTTCTAGTCCCACTGTTAATGGCAGGATATATCGTTAATGCTGAGCACAAACAAACTGGATGGTTCACTTTCATGCTGCTTATACTTTTCATATTCCTTACACTTACCTATGCAATCAATAAACACCGGATGCCTGGCTGGCTCTGGAATGCTAAGGGAAACCTTCTTCCTCTAGCTGTACTAAACTTTTTGAAGCACTCTTTTGGCCTGTACTTTCACTTCAAACTTTAGGCTGGGCAATAAACTCAGATTTGCACCCTGATGTTGGTCTCTAGACTTCAATTTCCCAATCCTCCATCCTGCTCCCACATGTAGGCTGACTGCTCAGTGATATATCATGGGCCATCTCCTCTAGAAACCCATCATTTCCCGTGCTTCTGGTACTAGAACCCCTCTTCTGTGTTCCTTTATGTCTTCGTGCATACTTAAAATTAGGCTGCAATCAGTCTTCCTTGTTTGTGGAATTCACAAAGGTAGGCATTGACTTTGTCTATTGCTGTGCTTTGGGAGACTCTGAAAATGCCTCGTACACTGATAATTACTTGATAAATTACATCAGATTGAACTGAATGGAATTTGGAGATATTCAAAATTGAAGTATTGCTTGGGTGCCATTCCTGCCCATAATAAAGACACAAATGATCTGGTTCTGGGACTGTTTATTAGTGTCACCCCCAGGATGAATTGGCCCTGGGGGACATTTTATAAAACACAAATCATCAGGAATCCAATGTGAGCTTATTCCCTGATGAAGACATGCTGCTAATAGGACAGAAGTAATTTAAATGCATGCCATCAGCAAATGTAAAGGTTTTACAATTAGTATATTGTATGCTAGTGAGCAGCAAAGGAGCAGTAATTCCCCAAGACAGACCTTTATGTGAAACTGATCAACTCTAGGTTCAGGTTCCCTTCAAGTTTTCTGAATATGTGAAAATAAATTATATAAGCTTTTCAATTGCATATGAGGATGATTTTGATAGAGTTAAGTCTGGATTATACTTGTCTCAGAATTCTGAAATTAATAAAGTACAGATAATTGTACATATAATATAAACACACATGTGTACTTATGACAATGATATGTTCATTCTGAGTCAAATGCCACTATTATGTCTGTTTTGGGTAATGAGCTTACAAGAAAGACTTGAGGGAGTTAAGTGTACAAGAAAAGCTTTAAATACATGATCAACAGAAACTAATAAAAAAATAATACCATAACTCTTGGCTATTTTTCTTTCAACTGAACACTTAAGCCTAAAGTTTCAGAAAGCCAAAATGAAGGGGAAATCATTGGTTTAAATAATTTCTGTGAATGGAATATCTTATTATGTTTTCTGTACCTACTGGTTTGTTGTAAGTAAAAATGGTCACAAAAATCTTCATTGAATTGTCTCCAATTATCACTAAAACAGACAGCTCTGCTTCTAATGTTTGAATGGCATGACTATATAATGATG
The DNA here is from genome assembly GCF_000001635.26 of Mus musculus. NCBI lineage: Eukaryota > Metazoa > Chordata > Mammalia > Rodentia > Muridae > Mus > Mus musculus. Next base: position 3,255,828 of record NC_000067.6, read on the forward strand.
TTCTTATAATGGAGCATTTTAAGTATCCTGCTGTTTTATTGAGTTTTCCTAAGATTTTCTTCTTAATATATTAGACATTAACCAACCATAAAAAATCAATATGACAGGAATGAAACAAGAATATAGACTAACTGAGCTAAATGATGGCAATATCTCAGATACAGCACTATGTAATCACAGACAAGATCCAAAGTGCTAGTAAGATTGAAAGTACACACATAAACACATAACACACAGACACACAGACACGGACACAGACACACACACACACACACACACACACACACACACACACACAAATTAAATAAAGAGACCATATATTTGAAAGAAACCAGAGGGACAGTACATGAGATGGGTTGAAGGGAGAAAAAAGAAGGGGAAAACAATATATTATAATCTCAAAAACTAAAAAAAAACAAACAAACAAAAACTCAGAAAAATACAAAGTACAAATTCTTAAGGAAATAAAATAAGGATCACTGGCAGATATGTGGAGGTTAAATGTTATTAAGCAACAATAGGATAAAGCAGGAAGGAATAACTTGCAAGGAATAACAGAAAATAACCCAATCACATTTTAAAAAGTAACAGATAACAAGGAACAAAGAAGTACCAAATGAACAATCTGACTTCAGAGCTTAGAAATGTAAAGGACAACAAGTCCACAGCAAACAGCCTAAGGAGGTGATAGTGCTGAGAAGCTAGGACAGAGGACAGAGAAAGGAAGCAGGAACTGCTCTCACAAAACCCAGCAACTAGGTACGAGCTTCTCATCGTCACTCAGAACATAGTTTGGGACCAGCTGTTTACAGAAATAATCAGTAGAACTGACCAGTCTTTATCTAGACTAAGTAGAAAAGAAGAAATCATTCAGTTGTTAAAATCATAAATAAAAGTGGCAACTTATGTGCCTTTAGAAGAATGAAGAAGATAATAAGGATACAGCCATCATCTGGGCCTCATCTTCTTGGACCATCTAGAAGAATGGACACATCCCTTGCCACACATATTACAAGGCTTAAATCATGAAGGAGTAAAGAATCTAAAAACACCTATACCTCTGGGTTATTAAATCAATAACAAAAATCTGTCACTAAAGAATAGCTGAGAGATCTAATAGAGTCTCTGGTGAATTGTTCCAAACATTCAAAGAAGACTCAACAACAATATTTTGCAAACGCTACCAGAAATTTGAAGAGTTTAATGCTTCTCTCTAATTCCATTAAGACAACATTAACCTGATTCCAAAGGCAGACAAAGACACTGCAAGAAAAGTATACAGCCAAATTACCAATGAGTGTTAGAGCAAAAGTGCTGAGCAAGATACTAACAAGCTTAATTTGAAAATGTTATAAAAGGTTTAAATTCCAGGATCAAGTGATTAAACGTAGAGCTTAATATATAAAACAAAACAGCTGAGGATATAGTCAGCAAGTGAGCTGGACTGGCATGGCATGTGAGGCTCTTCTTAGGTGTAACCTCCAGGATTGTAAAACAACAACAATGAAAGTAAATATACCTAACACACAACAGGAACTAATGTAGTGCAAAACACATTGACAAGAATGTGTGATAAAAATTACCTCACTAGACAGAAAGAATGCTTAATGAAAGTCAATACAATAATGAAGAAGAAGAAGAAGATGATGATGATGATGATGGGGTGGTGCTGATGATGATGGTGATGACGGTGTCGACAACAATGATGACGACAACAACGATCAATAATCATCTAGGATAGAAGGACATTTCTTTACCACACTGAAGGCTATGAGTTAAGAGAACCATCAGTGATGAAAGACTGAATGAAGGCTTTATACTTTAAGCCTTGCTTAAAAACATGAACTGGCGAATCAGTGCTTAGTAGGGATAGAATTTCAGTTTGAGAAGATGAAATTATTCTGGAGAAGAATGGTAGTAATAGTTTTAGAACTATAGTTCTCAACATGTGGGACATGACCTCTCTGGGGATAGAATGACCATTTTCCAGGGACGAATATCAAATATCCTGCACATCAGATATTTACATTATGATTCAAAACAGTAGCAAAATCATAGTTATGAAGCACCAATGAAATAATTTTATGGTTGGGGTCAAGATAACATGAGGAGTTGTATTAAATGGTTGAAGCATTAGGAAGGCTGAGAACCACTGCCTTAGAAGAAGGTAAATGTGATTACTTTTGTACCATTCATTTAACATTTGTGCATACACTATAGCCATTTTGTGCTATTTATATTTGCCACAATAAAAATAACCAAAGTATTCCATGAAAAAACAATTCACACAATATCTTTCCACGAATCCAGCCCTTCAAAGGACAATAACAAGAAAACACCAATACAAGAATGGAAACTACGCCCTAGAAAAAGCAAGAAATTAATCTTTCAACAAACCTAAAAGAAGACAGCCACATGAACAGAATCCCAACTCTAACAACAAAAATAACAGGACGCAACAATTACTTTTCCTTGATATCTCTTAATATCAATGGACTTAATTCCCCAATAAAAAGACATAGACTAACAGATTGGATACACAAACAGGACCCAACATTTTGCTGCTTACAGGAAACACATCTCATGGAAAAAGATATAAACTACCTCAGGATGAAAGGCTGGAAAACAATTTTCCAACCAAACGGTGTGAAGAAACTAGCTGGAGTCGCCATCCTAATATCGAATAAAATCGACTTCCAACCCAAGTTATCAAAAAAAGACAAGGAGGGGCACTTCATACTCATCAAAGGTAAAATCCTCCAAAACGAACTCTCAATTCTGAATATCTATGCTCCAAATGCAAGGCCAGCCACACTCATTAAAGAAACTTTAGTAAAGCTCAAAGCACACATTGCACCTACCACAATAATAGTGGGAGACTTCAACACCCCACTCTCATCAATGGACAGATCTTGAAAACAGAAACTAAACAGAGACACATGGACACTAACAGAAGTTATGAAGCAAATGGATTTAACAGATATCTACAGAACATTTTATCCTAAAACAAAAGGATATACGTTCTACTCAGCAACTTATGGTACCCTCTCCAAAATTTACTATATAATTGGTCACAAAATGGGCCTCAAGAGGTTAAAAAAAATGAAATTGTCCCATGCATCCTATCATGGACTAAGGCTGATATTCAATAACAATATAAAGAATACAAAGCCAACATTCATGTGGAAACTGAACACTCTCCTCAATGGTACCTTGGTCAAGGAAGAAATAATGAAAGAAATTGAAGACTTTTTAGAGTTTAATGAAAATGAAGCCAAAACATACCCAAACTTATGAGACACAATGAAAGCATTCCTAAGAGGAAAACTCATAGCTCTGAGTGCCTCTAAAAAGAAGCTAGAGAGAGCATACACTAGCATCTTGACAACACACATAGAAGCTATAGAACAAAAGGAAGCAAATTCACCAAAGAGGAGTAGACAGCAGGAAATAATCAAACTCAGGGGTGAAATCAACCAAGTAGAAACAAAAAGAACTATTCAAAGAACCAACCAAATCAGAAGCTGGTTCTTTGAGAAAATCAACACGATAGAGAAACCCTTAGCCAGACTAACTAGACAGCACAGGAACAGCATCCTAGTTAACAAAATTAGAAATGAAACAGGAGACATAACAACAGATCTTGAGGAAATCCAAAACACCATCAGATTCTTCTAAAAAAGGCTATAAACTAGAAAACCTGGATGAAATGGACAAATTTCTAGACAGATACCAACATACCAAAGATAAGTCAGGATCAGATTAATGACCTGAACAGTCCTATATCCCCTAAAGAAGTAGAAGCAGTCATTAATAGTCTCCCAACCCAAAAAAGCCCAGGACCAGATGGGTTTAGTGCAGAGTTTTATCAGACCTTCAAAAAAGACATAATTCCAGTAATTCTCAAACTATTCCATAAAATAGAAACGGAATGTACTCTACCCAGTTCATTCTACGAAGCCATAATTACTCTGATACCTAAACCACATAAAAAACCCATCAAAGATAGAGAACTTCAGACCAGTTTCCCTTATAATATTGATGTGAAAATACTCAATAAAATTCTCACTACCCAAATCCAAGAACACATCAAAGCAATCATCCATCATGACCACTTAGGCTTCATTCCCGGGATGGTTAAATCCACAGAAATCCATCAAGGTAATCCACTATATTAACAAACTCAAAGACAAACACCACATGATCATCTCATTAGATGCTGAGAAAGCATTTGACAAAATCCAACACACATTCATGATAAAAGTCTTGGAAAGACCAGGAATTCAAGGCCTATACCTAAACAGAATAAAAGCAATACACAGCAAACAAGTAGCCAACATCAAACGAAATATAGAGAATCTCCAAGCAATCCCACTAAAATCAGGCACTAGACAAGGCTGCCCAACGTTCTCCCTACCTATTCAATATAGTACTTGAAGTCCTAGCCAGAGCAAATAGACAACCAAAGGAGGACAAGGGAATATAAATTGGATAGGAGGAAGTCAAAATATCACTATTTGAAGATGACATGATAGTATATATAAGTGACCATAAAAATCCCACCAGAGAACTCTTAAACCTGATAAACAGCTTCAGTGAAGTAGCTAGATATAACATTAACTCAAACAAATCAATGGCCTTTCTCTACACAAGGATAAACAGGCTGAGAAAAAAATTGGAGAAACAACACCCTTCAAAATAATCACAAATAATATAAAATACCTTGGTGTGACTCTAATTGAGGAAGTGAAGATCTGTAGGATAAGAACTTCAAGTCTCTGAAGAAAGAAATCAAAGAAGATCTCAGAAGATGGAAAGATCTCCCATGATCATTGATTGGGACGATTAATATAGTAAAAATGGCTATCTTGCCAGAAAGCAATCTACAGATTCAATGAAATCTCCATCAAACTTCCAACTGAATTCTTCAACGAATTAGAAATGGCAATTTGCAAATTCATCTGGAATAACAAAAAAACCTAGGATAGCAAAACCTGTTCTCACTGATAAAATAATCTCTGGTGGAATCACCATGCCTGACCTTAAACTGTAAGACAGAGCAATTGTGATAAAAACTGCATGGTACTGGTATAGTAACAGACAGGTAGAACAATGGAATAGAATTGAAGACCCAGAAATTAACCCACACACATATGGTCACTTGATCTTTGACAAGGGAGCTAAAACCATCCAGTGGAAAAAAGGATAGCATTTTCACCAAATGGTGCTGGCACAACTGGCGGTTTTCATGTAGAAGAATGCAAATTGTTCCTTCTTATCTCCTTGTACTAAGGGAAAGTCTGAGTGTATCAAGGAATTCCACATAAAACCAGAGACACTGAAACTTATAGAGGATAAAGTGGGGAAATGCCTCGAAGATATGGGCAAAAGGGGGAAATTCCTGAATAGAACAGCAATGGCTTGTGCTGCAAGATCGAGAATCGACAAATGGGACCTCATGAAATTGCAAAGCTTATGTAAGGCAAAAGACACTGTCAACAAGACAAAAAGACCATCAACAGACTGTGAAAGGAACTTTACCAATCCTAAATCAAATAGGGGACTAATATCCAATATATATAAAGAACCCAAGAAGATGGACTCTAGAAAATCAAATAACCCCATTTAAAAAATGGGGCATAGAGCTAAACCAAGAATTCTCAACTGAAGAATATTGAATGGCTGAGAAGCACCTGAAAAAATGTTCAACATCCTTAATCATCAGGGAAATGCAAATCAAAACAACCCTGAGATTCCACCTCACACCAGTCAGAATGGCTAAGATTAAAAATTCATGTGACAGCAGATGTGGATGTGGAGAAAGAGGAATACTCCTTCATTGTTGGTGTGATTGCAAACTTGTACAACCACCCTGGATATCAGTCTGGCAGTTCCTCAGAAAATTGGACATAATTGTACTGGAGGATCCAGCAATACCTTTCCTGAGCATATATCCAGAAGATGTTCCAACCGATAAGAAGGACACATGCTCCACTATGTTCATAGCAGCCTTATTTATAATAGCCAGAAGCTCGGAAGAACCCAGATGTCCATCAACAGAGGAATGGATACAGAAAATGTTATACATTTACACAATGGAGTACTACTCAGCTATTAAAAAGAATGAATTTATGAAATTCCTAGGCAAATGGATGGATCTTGAGTGAGGTAACACATTCACAAAAGAACTCCCATAATTTGTACTCACTGGTAAGTGGATATTAGCCCAGAAACTTAGAATACCCAAGTTATAATTTGCAAAACACATGAAACTTAAGATGAAAGAAGACCAAAGTGTGGACACTTCACCCTTTCTTAGAACTGGGAACACAACACTCCAGGAAGGAATTACAGAGACAAAGTTTGGAGGTGAGAAGAAAGGATGGACCATCTAGAGACTGCCCCACCTGGGGATCCATCCCATAAACAGCCACCAAACACAGATACCATTGCATATGCTAGCAACATTTTGCTGAATGGACCCTGATATAGCTTGTCTCTTGTGAGGCTATGCTGGTGCCTGGCAAACACAGAAGTGGATGCTCACAATCCGATATTGGATGGAACACAGGTCACCCAATGGAGGAGCTAGAGAAAGTACCCAAGGAGCTGAAGTTGTCTGCAACCCTATAGGTGGAATAACAATATGAACTAACCAGTACCCCCAGAGCTTGAGTCTCTAGCTGCATATGTAGCAGAAGATGGCCTAGTCGGCCATCTTTGGGAAGAGAGGCCCCTTGGTCTTGCAAACTTTATATGCCCCTGTATAGGAGAATACCAGTGCTAAGAAGTGGTAGTGAGTGGGTAGGGGAGCAGGGACTGTATAGGGGGCTTTCAGGATAGTATCTGAAATGTAAATGAAGAAAATACCTAATAAAAAATTGGGGGAAAAAAGAGAATAATGGTTGTGTTTTACCAGCATGGTAATCTAAGCATAAAATGGCATTCAGTTAGCTTTAGTGACTGATCCCAAGGAGAAGAAAGTTGGACACATGAGTCTTTGTGAATATGGTTAGTTATTGTTATAAATATTTTTGTGTACAGAATAATAAGTTTCATTATGACATTTCAATGTTTGGGTACCACTGTCCTTTGCTCATATTTGATATCCACAGCTTTCTCTGTTCCTTCTCCCTCGTTTTTGTCCTCCTCCCCTCATGGTGGACCTTGTCTTTCTAATGGTCCCTCTTCTACTTTTACTTGTTTATTTTTATATTTTAGAATTTGTGAGTGGGTGTGTAGATGCACATGTTTTGTGGAGATTGGTTGGCACTGGGTATCTTCCTAGATTTCTCTCTAGCTGACTTTTGAGGCATGACCTCCTTTCACTGAATCTTAGGCTTATTGGTTCAGGTAAGCTGGCTGGCCACTGAGCTTACCTGCCTATCTCCACCTTATCGTCTAAGGCTAGAATTGCTGGTACCAGCTGCTATGCTTGGCTTCTCATGTGGATGCCAGGAAATTTTTGTTTTCTCTTGTTACCTCTCCCCAGTTTCTTCCTTTAGGCTTATTTCTTTCCCATTAAAAATGTCCAATTTTCATGTCATACATGTACACATATATATTTCCCATATACTCAGGTGCATACACGTATTCCTCGCTTGAGAGGAAACAAATTTTTTTTGCCTTTTTGAATTTGGCTTAAGATATACATTTCAATCTTCATGAAAAAGAATAGCAATGTTTTCAGAAATCTAGACAAAAATTAAATGAGTGCAAGAAAAGATAACTCATGGATATCCACATATTAATTCAGTTTCCTCTTGATGCTGCTGTGAGTGTTTTTTTAAGTTTTTTTTTTATTTTTATTGGGTATTATTTTTTATTAGATATTTTCTTTATTTACATTTCAAATTTTAGCTCCTTTCCCAGTTTCCCTCTGGAAATCCCCTATTCCATCCCCTGTACCCCTGCTTCTATGAGGGTGTTCCCTTACCCACCCACCCACTCCTGCCTCCCTGCCTGTAACCTCCTTCCAGCCTAGCAAGGCTGGCTGAGACCATCTACCACTGAGGCAGAGCCACCTGCTGTGCTGCTTCTCATTCCTCTCCTTTGATATGCCACTACCTGCTTCCTGCCTGAGGCCTAACCAGTTCTCCAAGATCTTCCAAGAGTTAGCACCAAACTGTGGTCTTCTGGAGTTCTTACTAAAAGGCTGATCTGTCAACTTCACAAGGAATTTGGAGTGACTGGCCTCCCCTCTTCTTTATAAAGCGTGTTCACTGACATTAAAGTTGAGTTTTGATCAGAAAAACTTGACTTAGCTCCATTCTTTCTCTAGTTCGTCTAGTTCCCTCTCTTTCAGCTTGAGTCTGCCTCCTCAGCTGTACCCCGTTTGTTGGGAGCCGCTGGACGTTCCGCAACACCTGCCCTCACATTCCACTGCACTGGGGTATCAAGCATTCACAGGGCCAAGGGCCTCTTTTCCCACTGATGCCAGACAAGGCCATTCTCTGCTACATATGCAGCTGAAGCTATGGGTCCCTCCATGTGTACTCCTTGGTTGGTGGTTTAGACCCTGGGAGCTCTAGTTGGTTGATATTGTTCTTCCTATGGGATTGTAATTCCCTTCAACTCCTTCATTCCTTTTGCTAACTCCTCCATTGGGAGCCCCAAGCTCAGTCCATGCTGCAAGCATCCACCTCTGTATTTGTCAAGCTCTTGCAGAGCCTCTCAGGAGACAGCTATATCAGGCTACTTTCAGCAAGCACTTCTTGGCATCTGTAATAGTGTCTGGGTTTGGTGACTGTATATGGGATGGATCCCCAGGTAGGGCAGTCTCTGAATGGCCTTTCCTTTAGTCTTTGTTCTACACTTTGTTTCTGTATTTGCTCCCATGAATATTTTGTTCCCCCTTCTACGAAGCACTGAAGCATCCAGATTCTGGTCTTCCTTCTTCCAGAATTTCACGTGGTCTGTGAATGGTATCTTGGATATTCTGAGTTTTGGGCTAATATCTATTTATCGATGAGTACACACCATGTGTGTTCTTTTGTGATTGGGAACAGAAAAAATACGAGCTGAATACAGGGCATCAACTGAATTCTTACCTCTTTGGGAAATTTCCCACTTGTATCACTGTGTAAGTTTGAAATACAAAACTAGCTAGTGCTGCTAGTGCATGATGGCTCTCCCCAGTAAGCTGCAACTGGTTGCTTTTACTTCTTCTGTCAGTTAAAGTTTTGGGCTCAAATCTTCCAGGCAGTTATCTTACAACCCATCCTTGTAGATATGGGCACAGTAAGCCTTCCAACCCTTAAAGAACACATATATGGAACACCATTCAGGGCCCCAATTCATAAATTTACAAAAGCAGTAACAGAAAGAATGTTTTATAAGTTACTAATTTTTTCAAAGGTAAAGTTTCCTCCCACTAATTTCTACCTCTAAGATTCCAAACGGGGTATGCTACATGGTAGGAGGAAATGCTTTAAAAATGGAAACAAGCACAGTGTTGGGAGGAAAGTTGACCTGACTGAGGAACATGCTAGCCACTTATTTCTTTAAAGAGATTCTATATATACTTCAAGCACTTAAAATAACACCTTGATCTTAAATTTGAAAGTGCTTGCCCACACATTGTCTTAGTATACACTGCAGGCTTGATATTGCACACTTCCAGTGTTTGACTTCAGTATCAGTAGCTTCTTTAATTGTAAAGTGAGAAAGCTCGACTGAATGGAATTGAAGCTCTCAAGGAAACAGGTGGTGTGCTGGAGGTAAGATGCTAGCTGCCTGTCACCTGGGAGCTGACTCCCTGCTTTTAAGTGCCTGACACTCAGAGTGTGTATCAAGATGTCTTCTGACTCCTTCCAGTTTATAGACAGTTGTTTTGAGTTGATACAGTTTTTTCTTTAGAATTTACCGAAACACAACTTCTCTCTCATAGCCCTGCTCTTTTTCATCTGCAGCAGAAGTTTCCCATTGACTGTTTGCTGCTCAGCATCTGCCTGAGTAAGTTCTGGCATTTCCTCTAGAGAATGTGTATTCTGAGACACCTGAGTTAGTGCCTACTATGCTCTAGATCTTCAAAGACAGTCTTCTTATTATCAGAAGATGTTCAGTTTGAGTGAATTGACATTATATTGGTATCTTCTGAATTGTGAAGATAGTTTCTCATCTAGCTAAATAAAACTGATGGCCCTTCATCTTTTGTCTGAATCAAATGGTCACTGACAAGTTGGCTTTATGTGTATCTAGGGAAAATGTTGCCATCTTCCAACCTCAGCACTTGCCAAAGTAGGGTCCTTGAAGCCAAGAGTCTTTAAATTAGTACTGGTTAAGTAAGTATCACTACATAGTAGATGTATGTTCATTTCATTAACTATGATATCAGGACTCTGTTTTCCATCAAAGACTGGTCAGTTCTATTACAAGTCTATAAGGTTAAGGATAGAGGAAGAAGGGGTGAGCCTTGTCCTGGGAACTTGGGTTTGAAGGGATCAAAGATATAAAGAACGCATGTTCATGAGGGTGAACATTTTCTGAAGAGGTTCGTGAAGAATAAATAGAGGAATAATATAAAACACTATTTTTCTGGATAGGCAGAAAGTCCCAGGTAGGATGGTGGCAACATGAGCTCTTTAGCTCTGAGAAGCAGCTCTCCAGACAGAGCAAGATCCTATTGCCCAGTGTTGTGATAGGGCTAGTGTTGTGAAGAAGTTTCAAGGAATACAGCAGGCCAACTAAATAACCCAGGCCAACTAAATATCTAGCACATCAGGAAAGGAAATGTTATATATAAGATACATCTCACCCCATAGCAGGCAGGTGATCTCCACAGACTACAGCATCTGTTCCTAGACTGATGTACTACTCATATGAAGGTGTGTTTCTCTCTCTCTCTCTCTCTCTCTCTCTCTCTCTCTCTCTCTCTCTCTGTGTGTGTGTGTGTGTGTGTGTGTGTGTGTGTGTGTGTGCACATGTGTTGCAGAGAGCAAGTACTTCAGGCTTTATTCTGCATGGAGGTATAGAAGTGCTGATGGCCCTGAGAAAGGAAGAGATACCACTAGACTTGTATTTTACGGCATTCACTCAGGCTGTGGGATGGTCACTAGACCTAGAGACAAGGGCTGAAGCAGGCCAGTTATTTTAGGAGAGCAGAGGAATAACCAAGGAGGATGGGGAAAGTGGGGACAAGAAATATTTTCAAATAAGCACTAGGCATTTATTACTTGCTCTTCTGGGTTGGGATTGGTTGTGGGTGGGGGATGACACTGCTGCTTGCTTGAACAATGAGAAAAGTGATACCAATGTTTGGTGAAGAGAAAGTCTTTTGAGAAAACAATGAAAACACTGATGAGACTGACTTCACTGTATCCCCTTCAGAGGAAAATTGCTAAACAGTAACCCTTCGCCATTTTATCACAGAGAAAGAGCACACTTGAAAATGTCACAGGATAAACAGTGTATGAGTACTAAGGCCTGTTTAACACACAATTGTTCTGTGACTATTTTGTATAGATCCAAAGGGAAGACTTTTTCATAATTATATTTTGAATAACACAATTCAATAGTTTATATCCTATTTGATTTTCAGTATTTAGATTAATTATAAAATGACATGGGATCAGTAGTTTGGTGAATGGCCATCTGGGGAATATTGTGAAGAGTCATTAGAGCTTGGAAATGTTAGTTTCCCCCTAGATCATTGGCAAAAATATGGGTCATTTTAATGGAGAAAACTTTCTGGGTAAGTCAGTGTTCTGACCATGAGAATGAAGAGTTTATTTAATTTTAGGTATGACCCAGACAAGTCCCATTTTTACAGGAGATACTCAGTGAAGAAGGGCCAGACATGAATACTTGACTTAAGAATTTCCCCTATAACCTGCTCACCTATTGGATAAAGCTTATTTGTCAAAGGACTTTGTTATGATGTGGTGATAGCTCATGGGAACACTTCAACTATGGGGAAAGTGTCAAGGTAGAAAAATCCTCTAGGACAAAATTCAGAATTCTACAATTTGAAAGAAGACAAAATCCTTCAGATTATTAATGCCCAATGATCAGTCTTTGGTCATTAACATCCAAACAGAAACCACTGGCATGTAAAGAAGGTCAAAATAATTATTTATAATGAGAAAAAATCAGCCCATATGATTAGAACCATGAGTAGTAAATATGATACAAGAACCTTAGGACCACTGTAAAAAGTGTGCCCAAGAATTCAAAAAATTGCAAACAGCATGAAAGAAAGGGAAATGGAATGGACAAAAATGATGTTTCAGAGAAGAAAAACCCAAGACCTGAAACAATATCTATCCAGGATGTGGTTATCAAAATAGATTTCATAAATTTAAAGTAAGCAAACATAAATGTACCATACTAGTAAATACCTAGATGAAAGTAGAGAGCAAATGGAGGGAAAAAGAAAAGTTTGCTGGTCTATGAACCAGTAGCAAGCTGTGTATCATACATGTAACTGGAATCCCAAACACAGACAGAAAAAGTACTGGAGGGAATAGGAACTGGAACCTTCTGAGTTCTTCAAAAGCATAAACTGAGGATCACAATAAATCACAGGATAAATATACATGTACACACACACACACACACACACACACACACACACACACACACTCACACTCACAAACACTCACACACTCAGAACCACTTCCTAACTAAATAGCTAAAATGCCATGATAACAATCCCAAAGCGGTCAGACAGAAAGAATGTCCAGAGAAAGAGATAGGAATGCACCCCCACAAGCCCAAACAAGCCTTTCTAGTTTCATTTATTTTTTATCTATGTTAGTCATGTATCAAGTACCTGGCAAAATAAACAACCTAAGGAAATGAGCATATTTGATTTACAATTACAGATTATAGTCAATATAGTCCATAATTTTAGGGACTTTGAATCAGGAACTCAAGTAGCTAATTGTATCACTTCCACGTATCCCCTTCTTCCTCTCAAAATCATGTCCTCATTTCTTTTCCTAATATATATTTCCTCATATATATATGAGCATGTGTGTGTGTGTTTGCCTGTGTGTGCATGCATGAGTGAGTGAGTGAGTGTGTGTGTGTGTGTGTGTGTGTGTGTGTGTGTGTGTGTGTGAGAGAGAGACTAAATGTATACACAAATCTTTTTCAGTCCTTTAGTGTTATTTGTGTGTATATGAATTCAGGGCTAGCAATTTGATATTGGATAACCAATTAAGGGGTTCATCTTTAGAGAAGACTATTTCTTTCACTCTCAGTTTCCTATAATTGCTTTTGTCTAGGGTTGGGACCCCATAAAGTTTAATCTTCTCATATTAGCATGTCTATTGATGCAGTACTTCTCCAGGTCCTGTTTAGGCAATCATGTTGATGAGGTACCATGGGTGAAGCTTTTCTCTCATTTCCAGAAAGGACACACACACACATACACACAAACTTCATCTTGATCACAGCTACCTTCTTTATCCATTCTACTCCCAATTCTCAAAAATTTTCCTCTCACTCTCATGTCTTTTTGTACCATTTATTTTTGTTTTGTGTTGATCTATTTTTGAATTAGACACATTATTTTCTTACTGTTGAGTTTTGAGAATTCTTTGCATAGTTTGTAATGTTTGCCTGGTGTTTTACAAATATTTCCTCCCAGTCTAAGTTCTCTTTTCATTCTTATGACTTGTTTCTAGATTAGCAGGTAATTTCTAAATCACACATTTAGTTTAAAATGTCTCCTATGTCATGAATATCTTTTTAAAACTGAAGTGATGAGCTGAGGTCCAGAGAGGTTAACTTGATCCAAAAATAACAGAACGTCAAGAGCCAGAGTTTCACCTCTTCCTTCCTTATTTTATTTTCAAACACATTTCTCCATGGTTTTACACTTTGCACATTCTTTATCATAATTCTGTTTTTAAACAAATAACACGGGCTTGATACCTTCTACTGGGAATATGGATAGATAACTTTTGAGATAGTAGCCCTTCACTCCTAAATTCTGTCTGTAGAAAATTAATAGAGGGTTTTTAGAGCTGCATAAATGGTTTAGAGAGAGAACACAGAGGGAAGCATCAACTATTACAGTTTCTTTGTGCTACACTTTTATTCACTGTTGACGCCTGACATTATTGTTACACCTTATTCCACTTGATGGGCTGATATTGATGCATTATTACTAAAAGCAGACTTGCTCTGTATCATTCCCTGTTTCTTTTCTATATTCTATGGTCTTGGATGAATGTTCACTCTCTTGTATCCATCTTTATAATATGTAGAGCAGGTTCTGTACAGCAAACACACTGTGTACTCTGTTTCACCATTTCTCTGTCAACTTCTGCCAACCCCTGATTTTTTTTTTATTTCCTCTACAGTATTACCATTTTTCAGGATATTCTCTGTTACCCACAAGCCAATCCAAACTAGATAATTCCTCAAGGGAGGCTTTTCCTCTCAGAAGACTCTAGGTTATGTCAAGTTGACAATTAGGTTTACCATAAGAAAAATATTTACTTCATAATCAAGAAGACCTTTAACTTGGGGTATGGAAAAGTTGGGTAAGAAGAGTTTTGGTTTCTGTAGCAGTGGTGAATGAGAGATAACCTTTGATCACTCCACAGGGCCTGGAAATGAGGGTTTTCAGGAAGAAAGGAATTCCAAACAATGTTTTCAAAATGGTATCTGAGGATCGCTGAGGGCACAGGCCACAGAGTTTAAATAGAATTGATATCTTGATCCTTTTGTGTCTGTGTGCTTTTGTTTAAATTCAACTTACTGTAGAAATGATCAGAATGCTTCTGCTCATTCTCCTTCACCTCCCTTATCTCACTCTCAAAACACAGCAAGGCTCTTCCTTCTCTGTTCATTGCCCAGATCTGAAAAGCCTTAGGTGTTAGAAGAAAACAATTCTTTATCTTAATGGGAATCTGGTTCCTTATATTAAGTAACCAGATTCCCATTTCGAAAATTCTCATAAAGAGATGTCTTTTCAATACAATGATTAAGAAATATTTCTCAGGGCGCAGAGTCGGTGGACACCCCAAGGTCCCTAGAGGACTCTCCACACCATCTTAGGACAACTGACCCAACAGCTCCATGCTCCTCAAAGAAGATACCACTTCCAGGCACTGTAACATGCCCAGGATCTTTGACAACAGGATCCCAGGATAAAAGGAGCTTGGTCATGCCAGTATTTCAGGGTCTCAGAGGAAATTGACTGCCAAGAACTCTGACACACCCAGAATCTCAGGTTCACAGGAGCCCACAAGCAAAGGATCACAGAGAAAGCTGGACTCTGAGGAGTCCTGAATCAACCGGGATTATAGGAAGGATAGGCTCCAATAAAATATATTGAGGACAGCAAATACTTGAGATAATCAGATGGCAGGAGGCAAACATAAGAACAGAAGCAACAAAAACCAAGGTTACTTGACATCATCAGAACCAAACTCTCCCACCATAGCATGTCCTGGATACACCATCAAACCAGAAAAGCAAGACATGGATCTAAAGTCACTTCTTATGATGATAATGGAGGGCTTTAAAAAGGAAATACAGGAAAACATAGGTAAACAGTTAGAAAACTTTAAAGAGAAAACATAAAAATGCTTTAGAGAGTTACAGGAAAACACTACCAAACAGGTGATGGAATTGAACAAAACCATCAAGGATCAAAAAATGGAAGGAGAAACAATGAAGAAAACCCAAAGGGAGACAACTCTAGAGATAGAAACCCTAGTAAAGAAATCGGGAACCATAGATAAGAGCATCAGCAACAGAATATAAGAGATGGAAAAGAGAATCTCAGGTGCAGAAGATTCCATAGAGAACATGGACAAAACAATCAAAGAAAACGAAAAATGAAAAAAGATCCTAACTCAAAACATAAAGGAAATCCAGGACACAATAAGAAGACCACACCTATGGATAATAGAAGTAGATGAGAACGAAGATTTTTCAACTTAAAGGGCCAGCAAATATCTTCAACAAAATTATAGAAGAAAACTTTCCATACCTAAAGAAAGACATGCCCATGAACATACAAGAAGCTTACAGAACTCCAAATAGACTGGACCAGAAAAGAAATTCCTCCTGATACATAATAATCAGAACAACAAATGCACTAAATAAAGACAAAATATTAAAAGCAGCAAGGGAAAAAAGGTCAAGTAACATATAAAGGCAGGCCTATTATAATCACTCCAGACTTCACACCAGAGTTTATGAAAGCTATAAGATCATGGACAGATGTTATAAAGACACTAAGAGAACACAAATGCCAGCCCAGGCTGTTATACCAAGCAAAACTCTCAATTACCTTAAATGGAGAAAACAAAGCATTCCATGACAAAACCAAAATTACACAATATCTTCCCACAAATCCAATCCTTCAAAGGATAATAATGAGAAAACACCAATACAAGGATGGAAACTACACCCTAGAAAAAAGCAAGAAAGTAATCTTTCACCAAACCTAAAAGAAGACAGCCACATGAACAAAATCCCAACTCTAACAACAAAAATAACAGGACGCAACAATTACTTTTCCTTGATATCTCTTAATATCAATGAACTCAATTCCCCAATAAAAAGACATAGACTAACAGACTGGATACGCAAACAGGACCCAACATTTTGCTGCTTACAGGAAACCCATCTCAGGGAAAAAGACAGACACTACCTCAGAGTGAAAGGCTGGAAAACAATTTTCCAACCAAACAGTCTGAAGAAACAAGCTGGATTATCCATTCAATATCGAATAAAATCGACTTTCAACACAAAGTTATCAAAAAAGACAAGGAGGGACACTTCATACTCATCAAACATAAAATCTTACAAAAGGAACACTGAATTCTGAATATCTAAGCTCCAAATGCAAGGGCAGCCACATTCATTAAAGAAACCTTAGTAAAGCTCAAAGCACACATTGCAGCTCACACAATAATAATGGGAGACTTCAACACCTCAATTTCATCAATGGACAGATCGTGGAAACAGAAACTAAACAGGGACAAACTGAAACTAACAGAAGTTATGAAACAAATGGATTTAACAGATATCTACAGAACATCTTATCCTAAAACAAAAGGATATAACATCTTCTCAGCACCTCATGGTACCTTCTCCAAAATTTACAATATGATTGGTCACAAAAGAGACCTCAGCAGATACAAAAATATTGAAATTGTCCCATGTATCCTATCAGATCACCATGGACTAAGGCTGATCTTCAATAACAGCATAAATAATAGAAAGCCAACATTCACGTATAAACTGAACAATGCTCTTCTAAATGATACATTGGTCAAGTAAGAAATAAAGAAAGAAATTAAAGACATTTTAGAGTTTAATGAAAATGAAACCAAAACATACCCAAAGGTATGGAAAACAATGAAATCATTCCTATGAGTAAAACTCATATCTCTAAGTGCGTCCAAAAAGAAACTAGAGAGCATACATTAGCAGCTTGACAACACATCTAAAAGCTCTAGAACAAAAGGAAGCAAATTCACCCAAGAGGAGTAGACAGCAGGAAATAATCAAACTCAGATGCAAAATCAACCAAGTGGAAACAAAAAGAACTGTTCAAAGAATCAACCAAACCAGAAGCTGGTTCTTTGAGAAAATCAACAAGATAGATAAACCCTTAGTCAGACTCACTAGAGGGCACAGGGACAGCATCCAAGTTAACAAAATCAGAAATGAAAAGGAAGACATAACAACAGATCCTGAGGAAATAAAAAACGCCATCAGATCCTTCTACAAAAGGATATACTCAACAAAACTGGAAAACCTGGATGAAATGGACAAATTTCTAGACAAATACCAGGTACCACAGTTAAATCAGGAACAGATTAATTACCCAAACAGTCCTATATCCCCTAAAGAAATAGAATAAGTCATTAATAGTCTCCCAACCAAAAAAAGCCCAGGACCAGATGGGTTTAGTGCAGAGTTCTATCAGACCTTCAAAGAAGATCTAAATCCAGTTCTTCTCAAACAGAAGTTACTCTACCCAATTCATTCTACAGAGCCACAATTACTCTGATACCTCAACCACATAAAGATCCAACAAAGTAGAGAACTTCAGACCAATTTACCTTATGAGTATCGATGCAAAAATACTCAAAAAAATTCTCACTAACCGGAATTTAAGAACACATCAAAAACAATCATCCATGCTGATCACGTAGTCTTCATTCCAGGGATGCAGGGATGGTTTAATACACAGAAATCCATCAAGGTAATCCACTATATAAACAAACTCAAAGACAAATACCACATGATCATCTCTTTAGATGCTGAGAAAGGATTTGACAAAATCCAACACCCATTCATGATAAAAGTCTTGGAAAGATCAGGAATTCAAGGACCATACCTAAATGTAGTATCCCCTCCCCCAGCCTGAAACCTGCTTGCTCAGGGGTGGAGCTTCCTGCTCATTCGTTCTGCCACGCCCACTGCTAGAACCTGCGGAGCCACACACGTGCACCTTTCTACTGGACCAGAGATTATTCAGCGGGAGTCGGGTCCCCTCCCCCTTCCTTTATAACTAGTGTCGCAACAATAAAATTTGAGCTTTGATCAGAATGAATTTGTCTTAGCTCCGTTTCTTCTTTCGCCCCATCTAGATTCCTCTCTTACAGCTCGAGTGGCCTTCTCAGTCGAACCGTTCATGTTGCGAGCTGCTGGCGGCCGCAACATTTTGGCGCCAGAACTGGGACCTAAAGAATGGCAGAGAGATGCTAAGAGAAACGCTGCTGCTGTGGAGCTCCACAGGAAAGGATCTTCGTATCAGACATCGGAGCAATGGACAGGTACACATGCTAGCGCTAGCTTAAAATTTCAGTTTTGTAAAGTGTTGCTGAGGATGCGGTAGGATACGAATTAAGCTTGAATCAGTGCTAACCCAACGCTGGTTCTGCTTGGGTCAGCAGCATGTTAATCGGAACTAGAAACGGAAGCAGGCAGGTTGGCCGCAGCTTTTTAGAAAGCTGCTTAGGTGGAAGAAGAAAGGGTTTAAAGTCATGGATCAGGCGGTTGCCCATAGTTTTCAGGAGTTGTTTCAGGCCAGAGGAGTAAGGCTTGAAGTACAATTAGTAAAAAATTTTTTAGGTAAGATAGATAGGTGTTGCCCATGGTTCAAGGAAGAAGAAACAGTAGATTGTGGAACCTGGGAGAAAGTTGGTGAGGCCTTAAAAATCACTCAGGCAGATAATTTTACCCTAGGCCTCTGGGCGCTTGTAAATGATGCAATAAAAGATGCCGCTTCCCCAGGGCTAAGTTGCCCCCAGGCGGAGCTTTCGGTATCTCAGGAGGAGTGCCTGTCAGAGAGGGCCTCCTCAGAAAAAGATCTTCTTAACTCAAAAATTGATAAATGTGGAAACTCGGATGAGAAACTGATTTTTAACAAAAATCACTCAGATAGAGGAGCTGCCCATTACCTTAATGAGAATTGGTCCTCTTGTGAATCTCCCGCTCCACCTGTAGTCCCCACTTCGGGAGGTGCCACGCATAGGGATACACGACTAAGCGAGTTAGAGTTTGAGATTAAGCTTCAGAGGCTGACTAATGAGCTTCGGGAACTAAAAAAGATGTCAGAACCGGAGAAGAGTAACTCTTCTGTAGTTCACCAGGTGCCGCTAGAAAAGGTTGTGAGTCAGGCTCGTGGGAAAGGACAGAATATGTCTAATACGCTAGCCTTTCCTGTGGTCGAGGTAGTTGATCAGCAAGATACTAGGGCCAGACATTACCAGACCTTGGATTTCAAGTTGATAAAAGAGTTAAAGGTGGCTGTTGTGCAATATGGCCCTTCAGCCCCATATGGACACAGTTGTGGAGTCACACTTAACCCCTTTAGATTGGAAGACTCTTTCTAAGGCTACCCTGTCAGGAGGAGATTTTTTGCTTTGGGATTCTGAATGGCGAGACGCCAGTAAGAAAACTGCTGCTTCTAACGCTCAGGCTGGTAATTCAGACTGGGATAGCAACATGCTTTTAGGAGAGGGTCCATATGAGGGACAGACAAATCAGATTGATTTTCCCATTGCAGTGTACGCACAAATTGCAACAGCCGCACGCCGTGCTTGGGGAAGGTTGCCAGTCAAAGGAGAGATTGGTGGAAGTTTAGCTAGCATTCGGCAGAGTTCTGATGAACCATATCAGGATTTTGTGGACAGGCTATTGATTTCAGCTAGTAGAATCCTTGGAAGTCCGGACACGGGAAGTCCCTTCGTTATGCAATTGGCTTATGAGAATGCTAACGCAATTTGCCGAGCTGCGATTCAACCGCATAAGGGGACGACAGATTTGGCGGGATATGTCCGCCTTTGCGCAGACATCGGGCCTTCCTGCGAGATCTTGCAGGGAACCCACGCGCAAGCAATGTTCTCAAGGAAACGAGGGAAAAATGTATGCTTTAAGTGTGGAAGTTTAGATCATTTTAGAATTAATTGTCCTCAGAACAAGGGTGCCGAGGTTAGACAAACAGGCCGTGCCCCAGGATTATGTCCCCGGTGTGGGAAGGGCCGCCACTGGGCAAAAGATTGTAAGCATAAAACAGGGGTTTTGAGCCGCCCGGTGCCGGGAAACGAGGAAAGGGGTCAGCCCCAGGCCCCGAGTTACTCAAAAAAGACAGCTTATGGGGCTATAAATCTGCTGCCCAGCCAACAAGATCAGTTCTTGAGCTTGTCAGGTCAAACCCAGGAAATGCAAGACTGGACCTCTGTTCCACTGTCCATGCAACATTAACCCCAGAAGTGGGAGTCCAAACTCTGCCTACCAGAGTCTTTGGACCACTACCTGTAGGAATCTGTGGTTTTCTCTTAGGACGAAGCAGTTCTATTGTAGAAGGCCTGCAGATTTATCCAGGTGTTATAAGTAATGATTATGAGGGAGAAATTAAAATCATAGCCGCTTGCCCTCGTGGTGTTATAACTATACCCGCTAATCAGAAAATTGCTCAACTTACTTTGATCCCTTTGCGCTGGTCACTGTATAAACTCTTTAAAAATGAAAAAGGACAAAATAACTCTGACTCCTCTGGCGTAAATTGGGTAAAATCTATCACTAACCAGAGACCTAACCTTAAATTGATTCTTGATGGAAAAGGCTTTGAAGGAGTAATAGATACCGGGGCCGATGTAACGATTATAAGAGGGCAGGACTGGCCCTCAAACTGGCCCCTATCTGTTTCCTTGACTCACCTTCAAGAAATTGGTTACGCCAGTAACCCAAAACGTAGTTCCAAATTGCTAACCTGGAGAGATGAAGATGAAAAATCAGGAAAGATTCAGCCATATGTTATGTCAAATTTGCCTGTAACCCTGTGGGGAAGAGATCTGTTGTCACAGATGGGCGTTATCCTGTGCAGTTCTAAGGAGATGGTGACTGAGCAGACATTCAGGCAGGGACCCCTGCCTGATCATGGACTAATAAAGAAGGGACAGGAAATTAAGACTTTTAAGGGTCTTAAACCCCACTCTAACGTGAGAGGTTTAAAGTATTTTCAGTATCGGCCACTGTCTTGCCTGCATCCCACGCCGAAAAAATTCAATGGCGTAATGATATTCCCGTGTGGGTAGATCAGTGGTCTTTACCTAAAGAGAAAATAGAGGCACCTTCTTTGCTAGTGCAGGAGCAGTTAGAAGCAGGACATTTGGTGGAGTCTCATTCTCCCTGGAATACGCCCATTTTCATTATCAGGAAGAAATCGGGAAAATGGAGACTGTTGCAAGATTTAAGAAAGGTTAATGAAACCATGGTACTTATGGGAACCTTACAGCCGGGGCTCCCCTCCCCAGTAGCCATTCCTAAGGGATATTATAAGATTGTTATAGATTTGAAAGATTGTTTCTTTACCATCCCTTTGCATCCAAAGGATTGTGAGAGATTTGCTTTTAGTGTTCCTTCTGTAAATTTCAAGGAACCCATGAAAAGATATCAATGGACAGTTCTCCCGCAGGGCATAGCTAATAGTCCCATCTTATGTCAAAGGTTTGTGGCAAAGGCAATTCAGCCTGTTAGACAACAATGGCCAAATATTTACATCATTCATTTCACAGATGATGTCTTGATGGCGGGAAAAGACCCCCAAGATTTGCTTTTGTGTTATAGAGACTTACAAAAGGCCCTAGCTGATAAGAGATTACAAATTGCTTCTAAAAAGATACAAACTCAGGATCCCTATAATTATTTGGGTTTTAGACTCACTGATCAAGCTGTTTTTCCCCAGAAAATTGTTATTCGTAGAGATAACTTAAGGACCTTAAATGATTTTCAAAAATTGTTAGGTGATATAAATTGGCTTCGCCCCTATTTAAAGCTTACTACAGGGGAGTTAAAACCTTTATTTGATATTCTTAAAGAGAGTTCTGATCCCACTTCCCCTAGATCCCTAACCTCAGAAGGATTACTGGCCTTACAGCTAGTGGAAAAGGCTATTGAACAGTTCGTCACTTACATAGATTACTCCCTGCCGCTGCACCTGTTAATTTTTAATACGACTCACGTGCCTACAGGATTGCTATGGCAAAAATTTCCTATAATGTGGATACATTCGAGGATTTCTCCCAAACGTAATATCTTGCCATATCACGAAGCAGTGGCTCAGATGATTATCACTGGAAGAAGGCAGGCATTGACTTATTTTGGAAAGGAGCCAGATATCATTGTCCAGCCTTACAGCGTAAGTCAGGACACTTGGCTGAAACAGCATAGTACAGATTGGTTGCTTGCACAATTAGGGTTTGAAGGAGCTGTAGACAGCCACTACCCCCAAGATAGGTTGATAAAATTCTTAAATGTACATGATATGATATTTCCTAAGATGACTTCCTTACAGCCTTTAAATAATGCTCTATTGATTTTTACTGATGGCTCCTCTAAGGGGCGAGCTGGATATCTTATTAGTAATCAACAGGTTATCGTAGAGACTCCTGGTCTCTCGGCTCAGCTTGCCGAATTAACAGCAGTACTGAAGGTTTTTCAGTCTGTACATGAGGCTTTTAATATTTTTACTGACAGTTTATATGTTGCTCAGTCAGTTCCCTTATTGGAAACCTGTGGTACGTTTAACTTCAATACGCCGTCAGGATCTTTATTTTCAGAATTACAAAACATCATTCTCGCCCGAAAAAATCTGTTTTATATTGGCCACATACGGTCTCACTCTGGTCTTCCTGGACCTCTGGCCGAAGGTAATGATCGCATTGACAGAGCTCTAATAGGAGAAGCCTTAGTTTCAGATCGGGTTGCTTTGGCCCAACGTGATCATGAAAGGTTTCATCTCTCTAGCCATACCCTAAGGCTCCGACATAAAATCACAAAGGAGCAAGCGAGAATGATTGTAAAACAATGTCCTAAATGTATTACTTTATCTCCAGTGCCGCATCTAGGAGTTAATCCTAGAGGCCTTATGCCTAATCATATTTGGCAAATGGATATAACCCATTATGCAGAATTTGGAAAACTAAAATATATACATGTTTGCATTGATACTTGTTCAGGATTTCTTTTTGCTTCTCTGCATACAGGAGAGGCTTCAAAAAATGTAACTGATCATTGCCTACAAGCATTTAATGCCATAGGATTGCCTAAACTTATTAAGACAGGCAATGGGCCATCTTATTCCAGTAAAAACTTTATTTCATTCTGTAAAGAATTCGGGATTAAACATAAAACTGGAATTCCTTACAACCCCATGGGACAAGGAATAGTTGAACATGCTCATCGCACCTTAAAGAATTGGCTTTTTAAAACAAAAGAGGGGCAGCTATATCCCCCAAGGTCACCAAAGGCCCACCTTGCCTTCACCTTATTTGTCCTAAATTTCTTGCACACCGATATCAAAGGCCAGTCTGCAGCGGATTGCCACTGGCATACAGTTACTTCTAATTCTTATGCATTGGTAAAATGGAAGGACCCCCTGACTAATGAATGAAGGGTCCAGAGAGAGATTGGAGACATACTATTGAAAGGGCAAGCCCTTCACTGCCTCCCACCCAAATAAAAAAGCCAATTGGCCTTGTACTACAGAGCTGGCCGAACCCCTTCTCCCTGTTTCCCACCTATCATCCAAAAATGCGGAGGTCAACTAGAAAGTTACCTACCAAGTACTAATTAGCATCATAAAGTCAGAGCCTGCAGCTCCAGGCTTTTCAGTTAGTTGTTTACTAAGAAAGGACAGTCTTAAACCAGATACAGTTTACCATAAGAAAAGTTAAAGAATCCCAGGGAAGCAAGTTTTTTTTTAGCCCTAGATTCCAGGCAGAACTATTGAGCATAAATAATTTTTCCCCCTCAGGCCAGCTTTTTCTCTTTTTTTTTGTTTTGTTAATAAAAGGGAGGAAATATAGTCTCCCCTCCCCCAGCCTGAAACCTGCTTGCTCAGGGGTGGAGCTTCCTGCTCATTCGTTCTGCCACGCCCACTGCTAGAACCTGCGGAGCCACACACGTGCACCTTTCTACTGGACCAGAGATTATTCAGCGGGAGTCGGGTCCCCTCCCCCTTCCTTTATAACTAGTGTCGCAACAATAAAATTTGAGCTTTGATCAGAATGAATTTGTCTTAGCTCCGTTTCTTCTTTTGCCCAGTCTAGATTCCTCTCTTACAGCTCGAGTGGCCTTCTCAGTCGAACCGTTCATGTTGCGAGCTGCTGGCGGCCGCAACACCTAAACATAATAAAAGCAATATACAGCAAAGCAGCAGCCAACATCAAAGTACATGGTGAGAAGCTGGAAGCAATCCCACTAAAATCAGTGACTAGAAGAGGCTGCCCACTTTCTCCATACCTATTCAATATAGTACTTGAAGTCCTGCACTGAGCAATTCGACAACAAAAGGAGGTCAAGGGGATACAAATTGGAAAGGAAGAAGTCAAAATATCACTATTTGCAGGTGATGTGATAGTATATATAAGTGACCTTAAAAATTCCAACAGAGAACTCCAAAACCTGATAAACAGCTTCAGTGAAGTAGCTGGATATAAAATTAACTCAAACAAGTCAGTGGCCTTTCTCTGCACAAAGAATAAACAGGCAGAGAAAGAAATTAGGGACACAACACACTTCTCAATAGTCACAAATAATATAAAATACGTTGGTGTGACTCTAACTAATGAAGTGAAAGATCTGTATGATAAGAACTTCAAGTCTCTGGAGAAAGAAATCACAGAAGATCTCAGAAGATGGAAAGATCTGCCATGCTCATGGATTGGCAGGATCAATATAGTAAAAATGGCTATCTTGCCAAAAGCAATCTACAGATTCAATGCAATCCCCATCAAAATTCCAACTCAATTCTTCAATGAAGTAGAAAGGGCAATTTGCAAATACATCTGGAATAACAAAAAAAATAGGATCAGAAAAATTCTTCTCAAGGATAAAAAAAAACCTCTGGTGGAATCACCATGCCTGACCTAAAGCTGTACTACAGAGCAATTGTGATAAAAACTTCGTGGTACTGGTATAGCAACAGAAAAGTAGACAAATGGAATAGAATTGAAGACCCAGAAATGAACCCACTCACCTATGGTCACTTGATCTTTGACAAGGGAGCTAAAACCATCCAGTGGAAAAAAAAAAAGATAGCATTTTCAACAAATGGTACTGGCACAACTGGTGGTTTTTATGTAGAGGAATGTGAATTGATCCATACTTACCTCCTTGTACAAATGTCAAGTCCAAGTGGATCAAGGAACTCCACATAAAACCAGAGACACTGAAACTTATAGAGGAGAAAGTGGGGAAAAGCCTCGAAGATATGGGCACAGGGGAAAAATTTCTGAATAGAATAGCAAAGGCTTGTGCTGTAAGATCGCAATGGACAATTGGGACCTCATAAAATTGCAAAGCTTCTGTAAGGCAAAAGACACTGTCAATAAGCCAAAAAGGCCTCCAACATATTGGGAAAGTATTTTTACCAATCCTAAATCTGATGGGGACTAATATGCAATATATACAAAGAGCTCAAGAGGCTGGACTCCAGAAATTCAAATAACCCTATCAAAATGGGCTACAGAGTTAAACAAAGAATTCTCAACTGTGGAATACTGAATGGCTGAGAAGCACCTGAAAAAATGTTCGACATCCTTAATCATCAGGAATTTCGAATCAAAACAACCCTGAGATTCCACCTCAAACCAATCAGAATGGCTAAGATCAGGTGACAGCAGATGCCAGTG
Organism: Mus musculus; assembly: GCF_000001635.26. NCBI lineage: Eukaryota > Metazoa > Chordata > Mammalia > Rodentia > Muridae > Mus > Mus musculus. Next base: position 3,281,948 of record NC_000067.6, read on the forward strand.
AGAATGTGGAGAAAGAGGAACACTTCTCCATTGCTGGAGGGATTGCAAGCTTGTACAACCACTCTGGAAATCAGTCTGGCAGTTCCTCAGAAAATTAGATATAGTACTACCGGAGGATCCCGCAATACCTCTCTTGGTCATATATCCAGAAGATGTTCTATCTGGCAATAAGGACACATGCTCCACTATATTCATAGCAGCTTTATTTTTAATATCCAGAAGCTGGAAGGAGCCCAGATGTCCGTCAACAGAGAAATGGATACAGAAAATATGGTACATTTACACAATGGAGTACTACTCAGCAATTAAAAACAGTGCATTTATGAAATTCCTAGGCAAATGGATGGATCTGGAGGGTACCATCCTGAGTGAGGTAACCCAATCACAAAAGAACTCACATGATATGTACTCACTGATAAGTGGATATTAGACAAGAAACTTAGAATACCCAATATACAATTTGCAAAACACATGAAACTGAAGATGAATGAAGTGCAAGGTGTGGACCCTTTTCCCCTTCTTAGAATTGGGAACAAAACACCCCTGGAAGGAGTTACAGAGACAAAATTTGGAGCTGAGAAGAAATCATGAACCATCTAGAGACTGCTGCACCAGTGGATCCATCCCATAATCAGCCTCCAAACGCAGACAACATTGCATATGCCAGCAAGATTTTGCTGAAAGTACCCTGATATAGCTGTCTCTTGTGAGGCTATGCTGGTGCCTGGCAAACACAGAAGTGGATACTCACAGTCATCTATTGGATGGAACAAAGGGCCCCCAATGGGGGAGCTAGAGAAAGTACCCAAGGAGTTAAAGGGGTCTGCAACCATATAGGTGATACAATAATATGAACTAACTAGTACCCCTAGCACTCATGTCTCCAGCTGTAGCAGAAGATGGCCTAGTCGGCCATCATTGGGAAGAGAGGCCCCTTGGTCTTGCAAACACTATATGCCCCAGTACAGGGGAACACCAGGGCCAAGAAGTGGGACTGGTTGGGTAGGAGAGCGAGGGGTGCAGGTGCATATGGGGGACTTTTGGGATAACATTTAAAATGTAAATGAAGAAAATACCTAATAAAAAATTGGGGGAAAAAAGAAAGTAATATTTCTCAAAATTTGTCATGTTTTGAGCAATTCTCTATATAACAGTTTCCTTGGTAGCCCAGTCAGAAAAAGAAAAGCTTTTTAAAAAGTGTGAAGTTATAGTCAGGAGTAATTGAAATGGATGTTTAGATATTGCCCCTCCATAGTCAATTGTAGAGTAGTTCCATAAACTTATGACTGAGTGATACTGCCTTAGAATAAGACTCGGAGGAAGCAGCATAGAACACAAGCTCAAAAACTAAAAGGGACGATGAAGCTTTGGGAGTAAAGAGCCCTGTCCTTCTGTAACTGGGATGATGAAAACCAATTCCCTTCGCATTCCTATCACTTAGGATTCATTTGGAGGATCATGCATCACATTCACTTTTAAATGTTTATACTAAAGTATGCCATAAGTATTTTTTTTAATTACATCTGAAACCTTTATAGTTCAGTTAAAATCTGTACAAGTGCATACTTAGAACTTCAAATTTCAGGATGACCATGCAGACATTATTTTTCTCCTAACAAAAATACGTGAGCAGAGGCAACCAAAGGGAGCAAGGGGTTGTTGTGGCCCACTTTTTAAAGGAATGTAGACTGTCCCTCCAGGGAAGGCATGGCAACAGGAGTGGGTTCTCCTATGGCTTGTCCAGGGAAGGAGAAAGGCTGTTTTTTTGTTTGTTTGTTTGTTTGTTTTTATACAACAGAATAAAAATAACAGATTTGTGCAAGGAATGCACAGTCTGGTCCTCTTGATCCACTGAGCACAATATGTAATATCATCACCACCCATGGGACACCATTGTCTACATTTATGGTAAGTTTTTCCTCCTTGGTTAAATGAAAATGCCCTATTAGAAGCATTCAAAGATGGACCTTATTAGTGACCCATGTGCTTCTTTATCCAATCAAGCTGACAGAAGAAATTAAAAATCCCATTGTAGTTTTCTTGGGAAAGGATGTGAATGTGGTAGATGAACAAATGTTCCAGCATTTTCCATGGCAATGGTCTATATCCCAGGTATAGAAATAAGGAGTGACTATAGTAGTTACCTGAGATTAGACATCAAAGATGCTAAGAAGGCTCAGAATGTTAGTGAGCCTGAACCAACCAACCAATGAATATACATAGGATGCACTTAGACTTCCCTGCACACATATAGCAGATTTCTTAATGTGGGTTCTTAATATTAATGTGGGTTCCTGATCAACTGGAATGGAGGCTATCCCAAAAGCTGTTGCCTGTACATGGCACATGTTCTTCTAGCTGAGCTGCCTTGTCTGGCATCAGCAGGACAGAAAGCACCTAGCCTCACAGAGACTTGAAGTGCCAGGGTAGAGGAATACCCAGGGAGGCCACACCCACTCATAGAAGAAGGGGAGAAAGAAGGATAGAAGGATTTTGTGTGTGTGTGTGTGTGTGTGTGTGTGTGTGTGTGTGTGTGTAGGGGGAGACCAGGAATGGGTTATAAAGTGAATGAATGAATGAATGAATGAATAAATAAATAAATAAATAACCCAACTGGTAAAATTGAACAGCAGTATAAAGGAGAACATAAGCAGAGTTACTGAATCATGTAAATTGTTAGGGTCATAATTTAAAGGCTGAATTGGTGTTATATAAAGGAAAAAGGGTTGAAAGGGGACTATATAGACTCCACACTTTGGAAGGCAGATCAGTATAGGGTACCAATAAAATTGTCTGAAGTTGCCAAGGTGCTACAGAGGAAGAGGAAGATGAGGAGGAGGAGGTGGAGGAGGAGGAGTAGTAGCAGGAAGGATGCTTAACACTGGAGACCCAGGAACTGTGCAAATTGTGTAACTGGAGAAAATAATGGATACTACATGATACATATTGATACTAAGGACTGCAGAAGATAAGAGTTTCATGATCTATGACCCTAGCATTTGTTCAAAGGATGCACAGTCTGGTTCTTTAGATCCATGAGCATAATATGTAACACCATGACCAAAAGCAGCTTAAGGGCTTTAGGTTCCAGAGGGATAGATGTCAGGAAAGGTATGATAGCAGGGATAGGAAGCTGACAGATAACACCTCAACCACACACACAGAAGACACAGAGCAAACAGAAAATGGGCTGAGGATATAAACCTTCAATACCTGATAAATAATGTGCTTCCTTCAGCAGGCTTGCCCCTCCTACAGAATCTAAAACCTCCTCAGACAGAACTACTCATATAACACTTGAGGAATCAAGTGTTCAGATATGTGAGCTCACTGGAGAAACTTTACCATGCAACAGATACAAATGACTTTCATAAGAATATGAAAAGCTGCCTGTTGTCTTGCAAACAGGGAATTTAAAACTGAAGCAATAACGATGTAAACTGTGAACGGCTAAAATTGAAACACTGCCAACAGTGGAGTTGAGCATTTACTGCTGGTGAGAATACAGAATCATAAAGTTGATTTGAAAGAATGTTTAGTGGTTTCTTAAAATCCAGCATATACATTCTTGAGTAAGTTGAAAATGCATGTCCACACAAAAATGCATTTGAAGGTATGTATCAGCAACTTATTTCTACTTGCCACCTCTTGGAAGCAACTGAGAAGTTCTTCGGTAGGATAACAGGTAAGTGAATTGTATTGTATCCAGATAATGGACTATTAAATTAAAAGAGAATTGAGCTGTCAAGCCATAGAACCTCGAAGAAATTTTGTAAGCATAATGGAAAGTGAAACAAACAAATCTGAAAACCATGCTCTACATGGTTGTTAGTGTTGATGGTCAACTTGACAAGTCTGAAATTACTTGGTGGAGATGGGCCTAGGAATGTCTATAGAGAATTGCCCTCATTAGTTTTATTGATGTCAGAAGACCTATCCTCTGCAGGTGGCACTATTTTCTGGCTTGGATACTTGACTATACAGGAGGAAAAAGTGAATTGAGAAACTCTTCAGTTTTTGCTCCTTACTGTCATCCAAACTCCTGCCACCTTGGCTCCTTCTCAATGGTGGACTGTACCCTTGAACTAATAAGCTGTAATATCTACTATTCTTTAGAAAACGCAATTACTATTTGTGTTTGTTAGGTTTTTCATTTCTGTGAATAGACACCATGACAAAGGCAACTCTTATACAGAAAAACATTCCATTGGGGCTAGCTTACAGTTTCAGATATTCAGTCCATCATCATCATGGTGGGAAGCATGGCAGTGTCTATGCACACATGGTACTGGAAGAGCCAAGAGTTCTAACAGTCAGAAAGAGAGTGACTTCTACAGGCAGCCAGAAGGAAAGTCTCTTATGCACTGGATGAAGCTTGAGCCTAGGAAACCTCAAAGCCCACCTACACAGTGACATACTTCCTCCAATAAGGTCACAACTCCCAATAGAGCCACTTTCCATGGGTCAAGCATGTTTAAACCATCACATTATTGTTATTACAACATAATCATTTTAAGCTGTTAGCACACACAATTATGAAGTCCCATGAAGCAGAAATATCAGCAGTCCAAGCAGGTTTCAGTACAATTCAGAGAGTAAATGGAGGAGAAAACTATGTTTCAACAATAAGGTCAATAGTGATACCTGTTTTACTCAAGTTTAGCACTATCCTGAATGGAACCCATCTAAATTGTGGAGGGCAATTGGTTTGCCTAGGCTAATGATTCAAACTTTAATCTTATCTGGAAATACACATATAGACATACTCATAACAATACTATGATCCATTAGACTTGACATATTAATTTATATAATTTTATCCTCTAGCATGTCAGTCAGGTACAGGGATGGGTTTTCTGATATGGAGCTAGACATGAATCCTTGGATTTAACCATAGTTTAATATAAGACAGGGTATAACATGGTCATGACATAGAATTCCTTTTTACATATTGGTCAACACTAGATGTTACTATTTCATCAAGGTAATTAATTTAAAACACAAAAAAATGATAAAACAAAAATGTAGACCTTTTAAAAGACCAGCAAACCTGACAAAACTCTGACATGTCTGGTTATGAGAGAACAAGCACGTTAGGACATTACTAGAGATCCTTCTGTGTTCATGAATGATATTGGTTTGAAGTTCTTTAGCCCCATATTATCTTGGAGGTAGGATGATAGTGGTTTCATAAAGTGAGGTGGAAATGTTCCTCCTTTTTTTTGCTGTGGGAGGTTCTTAAGCTTTAGTGCTAATCTTTAAAATATTTACTAGAATTCTCTGGAAAGCCAACTTAGCCTGGAGAGGGTTTCTCTTCTCTTCTCTTCTCTTCTCTTCTCTTCTCTTCTCTTCTCTTCTCTTCTCTTCTCTTCTCTTCTCTTCTCTTCTCTTCTCTCTCCTCTCCTCTCCTCTCCTCTCCTCTCCTCTCCTCTCCTCTCCTCTCCTCTCCTCTCCTCTCCTCTCCTCTCCTCTCCTCTCCTCTCCTCTCCTCTCCTCTTCCCCCTCCCCCTCCCCCTCCCCCTCTCCTCCACTCCCCTCCCCTTCTTTCCTCTCCCCCTCCCTTTCTCTCTTTCTCTCTCTCTTTCTTTCTTTCTTTCTTTCTTTCTTTCTTTCTTTCTTTCTTTCTTTCTTTCTTTCCTTCCTTCCTTCCTTCCTTCCTTCCTTCCTTCCTTCCCTTTCCTTTCCTTCCTTCCTTCCTTCCTTCCTTCCTTCCTTCCTTCCTTCCTTCCTCCCTCCTTCCTTCCTTTCTTCTCTCTCTCTCTCTCCCTCTCTCTCTCTCTTTCTTCTTTCTCCCTTTTTTGAAGTTTTAAAGTTAATACAGTATTATTCACAAAAACTTGAGTTGGGGTGGGTTTTTTTGAGGAATTTGTTCATTTCATCTAAGTTTCTGAAACTTGAGTACAGTGTTATTACCAATATTCCCCCATTTTTCCTTTGGAGTTCGAAGGATCTGTAGTGATGTCCTAACATGCTTGCTCTCTCATAACCAGACTTTTCAAGAGTTTTGTTAGGTTTGCTGGTCTTTTAAAAGGTCTAGATTTTTGTTTCATTATTTTTTTTCTGTTTTAAATTAATTACCTTTATTCCATGTCTGCCCTTTTTTGACTTTTATTATATTCTTCCTCTTCGTTAGTTTGAATTTATTTCGTTCTTCTCTTAAGTATATGTTCTTATTAACTATTTTTTTCTTAGGTACGAGGCTTTTTGAGTGTTCTGCATGGAATAGAGGCATTTTAGTGTTATGAACTCCCCTTGGCACTGCTATAGACACAGATAGGTTTTTATGTGCTATACTTACATTCAGTTCAATGTAATTATTAATTAAATTTAGACTTCATTTTCTTCTTCTTTTTGGTTGTGAGCCTAGCCTTCAACGGCTGAGCCATCTCTCCAGCCCTCTTCTTCTTTTTAAGTTACTTTTAATTTTTACAGTCAAGTCATTACCCCCTTCCTGGTCTGCCATCCCACAGTTCCTCACCCCATTCCTTCTCTCGCTTGTCTTTAAGAGGATGGCCCCAAACCCCAAACCCCCACCCTCTGCCAGGCCTTCCCACTCTCTGGGGCCTCAAGTCTCTCAAATGTTAGGCACATCTCCCACTGATTCCAGACCAGGCAGTCCCCTGGTGTATATGTGCTTGAGCCCTTGGTCCAGCTGCCTGGTTGGGGGTTCAGTGTCTGAGAGATTTTAAGGGTCCAGGTTAGTTGAGATTGCTGGTCTTTCTATGGGTTGCCCTCCTCCTCAGCTTCTTCCAGCCTTTCCCTAATTCAACTGCAGGGGTTCCAGACTTCAGTCCATTGGTTTGGGTGTGAATATCTGTGTCTGTCTCATTGACTTCATTTTCTGCTATTGTATTATTTTGAAGCCTGTTGTTTAGTTTTTAGCTATTTGCATCAGACCTCTACTGATCACCTGCATAGTTGGAGATCTGTTGTGTTATTAAATGCTGTAGATCTGCCTCAATCTATTTTACTGTTCTGTTTACGACTACTTCCTCCAGCAGAAAGACAATTTCCAGATACATTCAATGTTGTATATCACAATTTGAATATTCCTTTTTTGAGTCTTCCTTGACTTCTTATTTTTGTTTTTATTTGGAGTTCTTTGAAAACCAAATTTTCATTTCATAAACAGCAGTTGCAAAGACACCTTAAGGCTGTCCCAGGAGAAAACATATGCTAAATTTTGCTAGTTTAGAAGAACCCTGTATTTGATAGGGACAGAATAAAAAGTGATAATTCTGGGAAAAACCATGGTCTGAAAAGAACAATCAGGTCAGCATGCAGGACACTTTTTTGTTCTATAGATATCAATTATTTACCCACAGCAGAAAATACTTGCTTATTGCTGGAACACGTGACATGTCATCCTACCTGATGGGACATATGATAGGTCAAGTCTGTAGGCAATTTGCACCTCAAGTTCTTTTGCTTTGAGATGGTGAGGAAGTTTAGCATGTTTCTGACTTTTTTTCCTTAACAGAGCTGATTATTATTCACTTGCAAAATGCCTGGAGTAAGAAAATCTCGTGTAGGCAAAGTTTTAAAAATATATAATTAATAACAGTATGGCATGCAATTTCACAGAATATGATTATAGTCTTTAGTCTGAGAGAACAAATATATCTAATTGAAGCCTGCTGGATAATAAAGAATAGAAATTCATTTTTGGAAAATACATTCAAAGGAAATTATTAGGTAGTAAATCTAATGCAAACAATTATCTTTTATTATAACCCTTTGAATTTAAATTGTGCTCCTTTCTAAGTTCAGTGAGTTTAATTTAATGAATTTTTAGTTAGTAAATGAATCATAAAATAATACTTGCCATGCAGGCTTGTACATGTGTTTACTATTTCTATTTAATATGAATTTCACCAGTTAAGGAGGCATCCGTTTCTTGCCTTGAGTAGCATACTGATCTTCTGTGGGATCATTACAGGATCTCCATCTCTTTCTGTTTTGCAGCGTCACAGTCACTGTGAGGCCCTATGGTTGTCTTCACCTTTATGCCAACATAGGCTCTTTTTGTATGATTAGTGCCTTGGACAGTGGTCTTCACATAGGATCCTTGAACTAGTTCTGCCCTTGGGGTTTCGAGAAAATGTTTTGAAGTGTTTATGCGCTGTTTGTATCAGTTGCTGAACATAGAAGTTAGCAGTTGGCTCTTCATCCTGCCAAATGTTTATCCATTGCCTTGATATTTAATCTATTTATTATCACTGATCAGATGTTATTTGTGTATTATTTTGCATGTAGTATTAGCTGTATAATCTGTACATTTTGTGTCTTCAAACATATTTTAAATTCCTCTCAGATGAAGAGAATGGCTTGTTTCTTTAACAGTCAGGACCCGTGCCTTGTTCAGGTCTCTGAGGCCAGCAGAAGTTCATTAAATGCATTAGAAAGGACTGGCTTTCTACATATACACACCGTTTCAGAAGACTGATCATGTCTGCAGAGCTCTACGTGATGCATCACCAGGGTATCCATGTATAGACTACCTAATAAGTTACAGAGCTACAGTGTGGCATGCATGGCTCATTTGACACTTTATACATGGGAAGGGAGTATTTTGATACAACCTTATTGGAATCAAATAGGGATCTCTGATTAATTAAAGGCACAGTGAACATTGGTGCCTGTGAGTCAGGGGAACGTTATTTGGTGTCTATTGTGATTATTTCCTAAATGCCCCTCAGTTTTTGTATGTTCTATTCTCTCAGGGTACATTTGTTTCGAAAGCAGAATGGCAGATGACATTTCCCTCAATCCAATCACTTCTTTTTTTTTTTTTTTCAATTTTTTTAATTAGGTATTTTCCTCATTTACATTTTCAATGCTATCCCAAAGGTCCCCCATACCCACCCCCCAATCCCCTACCCACCCACTCCCCCTTTTTGGCCCTGGCATTCCCCTGTACTGGGGCATATAAAGTTTGCAAGTCCAATGGGCCTCTCTTTGCAGTGATGGCCGACTAGGCCATTGTTTGATACATATGCAGCTAAAGACAAGAGCTCCTGGGTACTGGTTAGTTCATATTGTTGTTCCACCTATAGGGTTGCAGTTCCCTATAGCTCCTTGGGTAATTTCTCTAGCTCCTCCATTAGGGGCCGTGTAACCCATCCAATAGCTGACTGTGATCATCCACTTCTGTTTTTGCTAGGCCCCGGCATAGTCTCACAAGAGAGAGCTATAACTGGGTCCTTTCAGCGAAATCTTGCTAGTGTATGCAATGGTGTCAGCATTTGGAAGTTGATTATGGGATGGATCCCTGCATATGGCAGTCACTAGATGGTCCATCCTTTCGTCACAGCTCCAAATTTTGTCTCTGTAACTCCTTCTATGGGTGTTTTGTTCCCATTTCTAAGAAAGGGTAAAGTGTCCACACTTTGGTCTTCGTTCTTCTTGAATTTCATGCGTTTGGCAAGTTGTATCTTATATCTTGGGTATCCTAAGTTTCTGGGCTATTATCCACTTATAGAGGAGAAAGTAGGGAAAAGCCTCGAAGATATGGGTACAGGGGAAAAATTCCTGAATAGAACAGCAATGGCTTGTGCTGTAAGATCAAGAATCGATAAATGGGACCTCATAAAATTGCAAAGCTTCTGCAAAGCAAAAGACACCGTCAATAAGACAAAAAGACCACCAACATATTGGGAAAGATCTTTACCTATCCCAAATCGGATAGGGGACTAATATCCAATATATATAAAGAACTCAAGAAGGTGGACTCCAGAAAATCAAATAACCCCATTAAAAATGGGGCTCAGAGCTGAACAAAGAATTCTCACCTGAGGAATGCCGAATGGCAGAGAAACACCTGAAAAAATGTTCAACATCCTTAATCATCAGGGAAATGCAAATCAAAACAACACTGAGATTCCATTTCACTCCAGTCAGAATGGCTAAGATCAAAAACTCAGGTGACAGCAGATGCTGGCGAGGATGTGGAGAAAGGGGAACACTCTTCCATTGTTGGTGGGATTGCAAGCTTGTAAAACCACTCTGGAAATCAGTCTGGCGGTTCCTCAGAAAATTGGACATAGTACTATAGGAGGATCCCGCAATACCTCTCCTGGGCATATATCCAGAAGATGTCCCAACCGGTAAGAAGAACACATGCTCCACTATGTTCATAGCAGCCTTGTTTATAATAGCCAGAAGCTGGAAAGAACCCAGATGCCCCTCAACAGAGGAATGGATACAGAAAATGTGGTACATTTACACAATGGAATACTACTCAGCTATTAAAAAATGAATTTATGAAATTCCTAGGCAAATGGATGGACCTGGAGGGTATCATCCTGAGTGAAGTAACCCAATCACAAAGGAACTCGCACAATATGTACTCACCAATCACTTCTTAAGACCACAAGATTTTGGTTTCTTTCTCTTTCTTCTTTTTTATTTATGTGGTTTATGTGCATGCATGTAGGTGCACATGCATATGCATGTGTATTTGTACACTAGAGGTATAGATACATAGAAAAGCTACTTGACTTTAGGTCAACTAAAGAGCTAGAATGTTATACTAATCCATGCTAATCAATTCTTACAATTTAGGCACAAGTATGAACATTGAGGTCTAACCCAAGATTCAAGGTTTTATATTCTGTGGCAGCTATCCACTAACTGATCATTACATTAGTGTGTTTTGGCTTGTATCACAAAGGCTCTTTTAACTCAAGAGTTTCTGTGGAATCTTACCAAAACAGAATAAGGCACTGCACTTGTTTAGAGAAGTGCTGTCTACATGAAGATGAGGACTTGAAACCTGTTTTGGAACTTAGGCAAGAATGTTCTTTGGCTCCTTTCTGAAAACAGGAACTGCATAATTGACAGTGTCTCTCTTTTTGTTTGACTGCCAAAAAACTTAGAGCTAAATTTAAAGCTCAGTAATGCCAGCTCTGTAGCGACATAGCAGCTAAATGTCTGTGCTGTCTTGTTACTTGGTCCCAATGTTCTCCTCAGTATTTTTCAGGTGCCTACTGCCTGAAACATTCCATGGAAAACTATACAGTAAATACATTAGTATGATAAATAAGATGCCTGGTGGCTTTACAGTACAGGACAGGTAAAGTTCTTAGACAAGTCACTGAACCTCGGTTTTAATATTCAAAACAAGTATTGCTGTCTTCCCATGGCGCAGCAGCATGAGGAAGGAATTTGGCCAGTTCAGTTGTAAGGAACCACACTTTTGTAAGAAGATCCCAGCTGTAAGCATTGAGCTATTTTTGCTCTAAACATTTGGAGTCATCACTATGTGTTGTGCAAACATGAAGAAAGGTGAAGGGCAGAGAACAACCCTGGATAGTATTCTGTCCTAAAGAGAAGAACACATTGTTGTCTATGTATCTGAGAGTATGGATGTCAGGGCAGGGGAGGGGGAATGATGTTATCTATAGCCTGCTGCCCCTTCCAGCCATACTGATGCCAGAGTCCCTTCGAGAAAAGTATATAAATTGAGAGAAGAGTTTCACTAAATTACTCATGATGCATTGAGATCATAAGGCTACAATTAAATCACTGGGCAAAACTAAACCTCCTCTTACTGTCTCCATTTACTCTCCTCCTTTGTGTTCTTCAGACTGCTGCAGTCTCTGGGTTGATTGACCCTGGGCATCTTCAGAAATTTCATTGGCAAAATTGAATGCTGGCCTCCTAATGGCCACCTCCAACTTCTCATTTTACCAACTTTTTTGGAGTCCCAGTGTTCATCATGTGTTCTTGTGGTTTCTTTGGACTTGCAGCACTCTGCTCTCTGAGACTGGTTCTTCTCTTCCCTCTTGCTGGTCCCTTTACTGTAGCCTACCCTCCAGGACAGAGGAAAACCAGTTCCATCTTGCACCTCTTCTCTTTTGAACACTGAACTTTAAGATGGTATGTGTTTGCTTGATAAGTTATAAATGCTAATAATAGAATAATAGTGCATGCTAATTATCTACCTTTTAAAAGTTGAATATATTCACAGTTACTTGATGGAATTTGCATTTTTAAAGACCTTTTAGAATTAGAAGAAAAGGGAACTGAAGTTGGAGAAGTGCATGTAAGTCTAGACATACCGCTGACTTTAAACACACAGATAATTTTATCTGAGTAGTCAAAAGAATTGTCCTATCCATTCCTGGCTAGTCTTCCTCATGGAGCCTGGTAACACTAAAGATTCATCTCTATTTCAGAATTTTCTTTAGATTTCTGATGTGAGAGTTCTAACAGGATCTTGATAATAAATATACCCTGGAAATTGGGACTCAAATTTATCACATCTCCTCATGTTTCTTCTTTTCTGCTCAATAGTATACTTAGGAGTGGTCTAGATACATTTTTCCCTCATCACATCAGTCCTGTGGCCTAAAGCTTATCTATGTCTCTATGATTTGTTAGGTCTTTCACTTAAGTCCACAGTCTAGTCACTACAGCATCACCTAGCAAGTACATTACAGCTCAGGTGAACAGGCCTATTCCCAGAGTGCCCCACATGAGTGTTGGGGATGGAGTTGAGGTCATGTATTTCTAACAAATGACAAGGTAACACAGAAGCTCTAGGCCCAGAGGTGTTAAAGATGATGGCCCTGTTCCTTCTACAGTGTACTGTTCTGCAGCCACTAGATGTGTGTGCCTACTGAGCCCTTTAAATATGGCAATGGCAGTGGAGAACTTGGATCCTGTGGTTAAACAGTGATTTGGCTTTCGCTGTGGCTAGTGGATAAGTATTCGACTGTATCTCTCTCTCTCTCTCTCTCTCTCTCTCTCTCTCTCTCTCTCTCTCCCCTCACTCCTTTCTCTCTCTATGTCTCTGTCTCTTTTTCTTTCTCTCTCTCTTATTGGCAGGCTGTTTAGGACAAGAATATATCCAGATGTTATCTCCATTTAAAATTTTCTGATTCTTCCAGGCTAACGGTGGATTATAGACTGAGCCAGGTAAGTTTTGGGGTGAGTGTACCCTGAGATCAAGTACTTATTGCTTTCACTTTCCTTCTCAGTCTCCTTGTCTGACACTGTAAAGCATTTTTTTCATAGTGATGACAGAAAGTGATTGACAGAATGCATTAATTATAGTTATAATTACAATGATTAACTGTAACAATAATTATTAATTTAAATATCTGTGTAAGGTTTTACAAACCGCTTCTTAAGTCTGTGACAATCTTGTTTTATAACTAAAAGTTTTACATTTTGCTTTATACATTAACTTTTCAATTCTCTGAATTGTTTGTATTTCCCTAAAATACTTCAATATCATTCATGCTTTTAGATTATATTATATAGTATTGGTCAATTTTGGATTATTTTTAAATATCTGATTTTTTGTTACATAAAGTAGAGAAAATCTACCATTTCCATCATATCCACTGTTACCTTTATTGTCCACAATGATGTTTTGCTAGGATGCATTCATGTAAAAGCATATGCTCTTTCAGTTTGTTTGTCAGGACCCAATACTTTGCACATTGTAGGCATTAACACTTGCCGAATGTACAGAAGGTAGATCTTATTGTTACCTGATCAAAAGAAAATGATTCATGTCTCTGTTTCAAGATTGTTCTAACTAGCTATATTACCTCATGTCAGCCAACTGGCTTTTCCACACTCACAGAGAGAGAATAGGGTAGAGGGCCTCAAGAGTTCATTCACCTTTCATATATTTTGCATAGATGTTTTAAGACTATAGCATCATTATATTATTTACTCCTTCTCTTTGCTCTCTACAAATACTCCCATGTATCTCATTTGTTCAATTTGTGATCTCTTTTTCTTTAATGGTTTATATACATGTTAAAAATAAATATATATTTAAATATATATTCTTAAATATATAAATATAGCCTGCTGCCAGTATTCCTTAGTGGCCTGTGGTTCTTGGTGTAGGGATGGGATTTTCCCCTATTGACCTTAGCATGTATCTTCTTGTTCTTGTTTTGGTCATGCTCAGGTAGCCATGTTGGTGAGACCTCATGTTAGACAATTTTAGGAGGCACAATCTTACAGCAAACTTCCTGTTCCTCTGTCTCTTACAATGTCTTGTAATGGTCCCCAAGCTTTAGGTGCAGGAATTGTATGGTGGATGCATTGTGGACTAGGTTCCAGATCTTCACATTTCAAATAGTTGTTGTTTTCTGTAATGGTCTCTATCAGTTACAAAGAGAAGCTTCCTTGGAGAGGTGTCCAGAGATTTTTTTTTTCAAGTTATTCCCTCCATTTCCTCTGGTTCTGTGTTTATGACCAATTGCAAATTGTAGAAAATTTGCATGTGTACTGAACACATAGACTTTTTAGTGTCATGAATAGGGATTCATTAAGCATTAAGCATAACATTTTTTATAAAGTTCTATAGCATTTTTATTGAACTAAACATTGAAAGTATATCAAATGAGTTAGTTATGGGATGATGTGCCTAGGTTATATGCAAGCATGATATCATTATAAGTAGGGTATTTAGCAGCTGTAGATTTTTTTTAATCTGCAGGGGATTCTGGACCCAATTTAATGAATATCAAGGGATGGGTTATATTTTTTACCCCAATATTTAATTATGTAGATTTTTTTAAAACTAAGAGGTTTTAAATTACTACTTTGTCTTAAAATATTCTCAAATATTTACAGAAATGTGAAATGCTGAAAGTGAGAATTTAAAACAAAGCTAGAAGTCAAATAGTTGGCAAAACATAGAGTGTACTCTGGCAGCAGCAGGTATTTGGAAAGGTAGAATTTAGGGACCCTCCCAAGAGGGGAAAACAACAGAGTTTAGAAAGCAGGACTATTCCTACTGTAGCTAGAAGAGCTCCATTGTCAGGAGCTGCAGTTTGTTCTTATCCAGCAGGAAATAGAGAGCCATAGGAGTACTAATGTGGTTATAATGTTTTGGATTAATCCTATCAGAAGAGGTAGAATGATACAGACATTTCAACACTATCCACAGGACACTGGAAGTCTGAATTAATAGGGTGAGAAAAAATGTAAGGAAGATAAGGAGACAGAAGTTATTGTAGTGGACAAAAATAGGGTGAGAAAGAGGTGAAGAATTATTCATGCCCAAACACCAACAAGGATTAAGGCATAAGTGCAAGTAATGTAATGAACAAGAGGCACCAGAGAGAAAAGATTTGTGGAATCTTCAATGAAGTTAAATGAGGAAAAATGGCAGGAAACCAAGAGGGTTAGAATAGGAAGTGAATGGTGTGATCTTCCTGTTTATTGGTGCCACAGATAGGATCTTAAACCCTTTAGTTATGACTCAATCATGTGCCTATGAAGGAGGAATCTAAGACAGACATTCATAGATAATTCATAAAGTCTTTAATATTGCTCTTGGGGAAACACTTCATTGTTATTTTGAGCATCCACAAGAAGTCATCTTGTCTGAAAGACGTGCCTGTTTTGGCCATCCAAAGGCTTTTGTCTGATTGTTTGTCTTTGTAACACATTTTAGATCCCAGATTAAAATGATAGTGAAATGGAAAAAGTCGCAAGAAAAAAACTTTAGAAAATTCTGGCTTTATCCCTCTCTCTGTTTTCAAATACCCAGAGCTGTAATTTGATAACCCAAAGCCAAGAATTAGAGAGACAAAATTGGAGGTGACATCTGGGTCTGGAATGTTAACTGAATGATGCGATGTATTTCCCTTCTGAGGGGAATTATGTATTCTCTTTGGCTGTATACCTCAGGCTAAGATTGGACTTATGTAACAGTTAGATGACTGGAGGACACTGTATCTCAAATATCTATGCATGTTACTTTCCACTCCATCATCCCTGATGGTTTTCTGAGATAGAAACGGGAAACCTCATTGACTTTTTAGAAACAAAAAGCATGGAAAAAATGACAAGCATAAGAAGTTTTATGTGAGCATATGGTTTCATTTATTTTGGGAAGATGCCTGGGAAAGGAATTGCTGGTCATGTGTTAAGTATATACTTAATTTTAATGAAATGACCATACTGCTTCCCAAGTGATCCTACTACAATATATTGACATCAACAAGGGATAAAAGTTCTGGATTATTACATTCATATCATCAAATGGTACTGCCAATATTTTTATATTGAAGTGATTTTGGTGGGTATGTGGCTTTAATTTGTATTTTACCACTTACTTAGATGTTGAGTATTGTTTCTTAACTGAGTATATAGACACTACATTTCACTTTCTAGGGAAGAGTACAGTCATTTGCTCATTTTTACTGAGTTGTGTTCAATGTTACTGAGCTGGAAGAGTTATTTAGCTCCTAATACAAGTCTTATTTTACAATACAGTTTCAAAGTACTTTATTGCAGCCTACAGCTTCAAATTTCATTTTCGTAAAGCCATCTTCTGAAAATGAGAAATTTATCATTTTTATGAAATTTAATTTCCAGTTATATTTTGTGGATCAGGCTTCTTGTGTCACATTCAATAAGAATTTGCCTAAATACTAAAGTTTTACCCCCTGCTTTGTAAAGTTTTCTAGTTTTGGATCTTATATTCAGGTTTTTGTTCTATTTAGAAATTATTGTCATGTCTGACATGAGCCAAAGGTCTAGGGTTGTTACTCTTTCTAAGGAATATTCCATATTCCTAGCAATTGTTGGAATGGTTCTCCTTTCCCCTGATTAGCCTTGTCCTTTGTCAAAAATACATTAATTGTGTGAGAGTTTATTTCTGGACTCTGAAGCTCTGCTGCCTCACCTGTGCTTGTTATGGTATAATTTTATTCTTCTGGTTTCTGTAGCTTTATAGTTAAGTTTTGAACTATGTACATTCACCAAATTTCTGTCTATTATTCAATTTTTGGCTCTTCTAAACTTTATGCTTTTCCATATAAACTTTTAGGATCAGTTGATCAGTGACTGAAAAGCAAAGCAAAACAAAACAAAACAAAACAACACGTTGGACAAATGTCATAGGATTGAATAAAATATACAAATAAATAGTCACATGAACAACACTGTTTTACAGTTTGTGAACATGGTAAATCCTGGGGTGTGTGTGTCTGTGTGTGTGTGTGTGTGTGTGTGTGTGTGTGTGTGTGTGTGTGTGAGTGTGTGTGTGTGTGTACTGGAGATGGGTTGTGGATCCTGGGCTGGGTATTATTTACTCACAAACATGCTCTCTCCCATACCTCTTTCTACTTTCTTCCTGAAACTTCCATTTCACTTATCTTGGTATGTTTCATATCTTCTCACATGTTTTTGAGGTTATTTTTGTTTAATGAATCTGTGTGTGTGTATGTGTGTATGTATTTTCAGCAGATATAATCTCTATTGATGTGTCGCTCTGCTCACTGCATTTGATATCATATCAAATGTGTTATCAAATATAAGCAAAGTCATCATATTGTTTACTGTACCTTTTAACTCTTCAATTATTATCTGACTCCTTTATATTTGTGTTTGGTTCAATTTTATTATCAAAACTCCCTATTGGTTAAGTCACAGTAATGGTATTTTTCTTCAGTTCTTTGTTAAATATATCATCTGGGTCTACTCCAAGTCATTGCTATGGCTATAGCTCCTTTTTTCTCTGGGTATTTGTTACCTGTTCCTGATTCCTTGGATGTTTAAGCAATTCTCCTTGAGAAAAGAAACCTTGGAAAATATATTGTGGCAATTCTGAATTCTGGTTTATTTTTCTGATTATGCTGTTGTTATATAAGTAACTTTCATACATTTAAACTATTCCATATTTCTAATTTTGGCGGTGGGGAGGAAAGGATTTATTTGACTTACAGGTTATAGCCCACCAGCTGGGAATCTAGACAGGATCTGAGGGTGGAAACCTAGGAATCAAAGCTGAAACCAAGGAGAAATGATACTTATTCGTCTGCTCTCTATGATTTGCTCAGTTTGTTCTTTTCATGATCCAGGGCCATCTGTGCAGAAAACGCAGCACCTACAATAGGCTGAGCTATCCCACATCATAGTGTATATAAAAAAACAATGGCATCTCTGGTGTTCAGTTCTACTGCAGAACAATTCATAATAGTTGAATATGGGGTCAGGATATGGATAGGTAAAAATTCAAAACACTATGAAATATTCTGGGAATAATGGATGAGAGCCTATGCAGAATCCTATTTGAAGAAAGCATGAGTACATGGAAATTATCTGAGTCCCTTCAGTCACTTACCATTGTACTTGCAGTTTTTGTTTCACATAGTTTTCAATAACCGTACTTATATATGTTAGTGGGATTCAGAATGATACTTGAAGAACATATTTGAAAACACTGTGTTCCTATACCCCATATGCCTCCCAATTTCAAGCCATCATTTTAAATTTTAACGTGATTTTAATAGCCTTCTCTGTGGTAGTTCTGTAGCATTCACAAATCATATCCAATCTCCCTTTACTTACATACGCATACAATTATTACTACTCTCTAATAATTACTGTGCTGCATTTATGTCAATTTTTTCTTTTAACTTTCATATGTAGTAGTTACTTGTCTATTTGTATATGACTTATTTCACTTAATATTCCATCCCTACATCTCTCCATGTTACTGTAAATGATAGGATTTCATTCTTATTTAGCACTGAAATAATAACCGCCTATATTACAACACATTGCTCCTTCTTTCTTTCTTTCTTTCTTTCTTTCTTTCTTTCTTTCTCTCTCTCTCTCTCTCTCTCTCTCTCTCTCTCTCTCTCTCTCTCTCTCTCTCTCTCTTTCTTTTTTTTTTTGACAGGGTTTCTCTGTATAGCCCTGGCTGTCCTGGAACCCACTTTGTAGACCAGGCTGGCCTCGAACTCAGAAATCCGCCTGCCTCTGCTTCCCGAGTACAAGGAGGCACCACACCCTGCTGCTCCATATTTCTTAGCTTTTTTTTTTTAACAGCTACTGGGTGGTCTGCATAGCTTAGTGATACACTTGGGGAGATTTTCTCAAACACTTCCATCTAGTAATGCTTCTTTCCACAGTTGAGTGGAATTGTAGGGGTGAAAAAAGACATTTCTGAGTTCTAGCACTCTCAGGTCTGGCTTTGACATTAGCTTCCTGACAGGCTGGCAGGTATATCTCCTGAAGGTCAGGACTGTGCAAAACTGTCAGGCAGCTATTTCAGGAGTGCCTCTCTTCTAGTACAGCCCTGGATGATTTTTGAATGGGAATAATCCCTATTAATCCCTATAGGCTCATATATTTAAACACCTAGTCATTGTTGGTGGCACTGTCTGTAAGGATCACGAACCCATTAGAAGGTAACAACATGCTAAAAAAAAGTATGTCACTGAAGAGAATGTGAGGGCTTGTGTTCTCTCTGCTTCCTCTGTGTGTATGAAAGTGTGATGCTCCAGCTTTCTGTTCCTGCCTTTGTGAAGTATCTTTTATGCCATGAATGGGCACTATCATCTGGATAGTATTCCCAAGTAAACCCTTTCTCCTGTAAGTTTCCTTTGGTCAAGGTATTTTATCACAGCAACAGGAAAGTGATTAATGCACTCTGTTTAATACATGTTGGTTGCACTGCTTGTCAACTGCACCTGCCGCCAAACCTCTAGGAAAGATGCAAGTCTTCCTTTGCTTTCTAATGGATTTGCTAGTACCAGTCACAAGCAACAGCATTTTTTGTTCATTTCCCAATTGAGATGCTAGTGCTACTGACTCCATGCCCAGTTTCAGGTGGGAAAACAACTAAGTCAGTCCTGAGTTGGGAGGACAGATGAGAAGGGCTCTGTGTAGAAAACCACAGACTTTCACTGGCCACATCTGAAGCTTTACAAAGTTTTCTTTCATGAAGGTATATCAACTTGTCAGTTTGTACTTAAAAAAAAAAAAAAGGACATGCAATTTGACTATCCTTTGACATTAGCTGGGGTGTAAGCTATATTGCTCATATAATTAAAAATATCGTCGAGCACCGGGGTGCCTTGCCAGCGGAGTCTCCCGACACCCGCAAGGGCCCACACAGGATTCCCCACGGGATCCTAAGACCTCTGGTGAGTGGAACACAGCGTCTGCCCCAATCCAATTGCGCAGAACCTGAGACTTTGGTAAATAGGGAAGCAGATGACCCGGTCCTGACCTGGGGCACAAGTCCCTTCCGCTCCACTCGAGCACCGGGGTGCCTTGCCAGCAGAGTCTCCCGACACCCGAAAGGGCCCACACAGGATTTCCCACGGGAACTTAAGACCTCTGGTGAGTGGAACACAACTTCTGCCAGGAGGCAGGTTTGAACACCAGATATCTGGGCACCTTCTGTGCAAGAAGAGAGCTTGCCTACAAAGAATACTCTGACCACTGAAACTAAGGAGAGAGCTAGCCTCCCACGTCTGCTTATAGAGGCTAACAGAGTCACCTGAGGTACAAGCTCTAACCAGAGACAACTATAACAGCTAGCTTCAGAGATTACCAGATGGCGAAAGGCAAACGTAAGAATCCGACTAACAGAAATCAAGACCACTCACCATCATTAGAACGCAACACTCCCATCCCACCTAGTCTTGGGCACCCCAACACAACCGAAAATCTAGACCAAGATTTAAAAACACTTCTCATGATGATGGTAGAGGACATCAAGAAGGACTTTCATAACTCACTTAAAGAAATACAGGAGAGCACTGCTAAAGAGTTAGAGGTCCTTAAAGAAAAACAGGAAAACACAACCAAACAGTTAGAAGTCCTTAAAGAAAAACAGGAAAACACATCCAAACAGATGATGGAAATGAACAAAACCATACTAGATCAAAAAAGGGAGGTAAACACAATAAAGGAAACCCAAAGCAAGGCAACCCTGGAGATAGAAACCCTAGGAAAGAGATCTGGAACCATAGATGCAAGCATCAGCAACAGAATACAAGAGATGGAAGAGAGAATCTCAGGTGCAGAAGATTCCATAGAGAACATCGGCACAACAATCAAAGGAAATACAAAATGCAAAAGGATCCTGACTCAAACATCCAGGAAATCCAGGACACAATGAGAAGTCCAAACCTACGGATAATATGAGTTGATGAGAATGAAGATTTTCAACTTAAAGGGCCAGCAAATATCTTCAACAAAATAATAGAAGAAAACTTCCCAAACATAAAGAAAGAGATGACCATGATCATACAAGAAGCCTACAGAACTCCAAATAGACTGGACCAGAAAAGAAATTCCTCCAGACACATAATAATCAGAACAACAAATGCACTAAATAAAGAGAGAATATTAAAAGCAGTAAGGGAGAAAGGTCAAGTAACATATAAAGGCAGGCCTATCAAAATTACACCAGACTTTTCACCAGAGACTATGAAAGCCAGAAGAGACTGGACAGATGTTATACAGACACTAAGAGTTCACAAATGCCAGCCCAGGCTACTATACCCGGCCAAACTCTCAATTACCATAGATGGAGAAACCAAAGTATTCCATGACAAAACCAAATTCACATATTATCTTTTCAGGAATACAGCCCTTCAAAGGACAATAACAGAAAAAAAAAAATACAAGGACAGAAATCATGCCGTACAAAAAGCAAGAAAGTAATCCCTCAACGAACCAAAAAGAAGACTGCCACAAGAAAAGAATGCCAACTCTAACAACAAAAATAAAAGGAAGCAACAATTACTTTTCCTTAATATCTCTTAATATCAATGGACTCAATTCCCCAATAAAAAGACATAGACTAACAGAATGGCTACACAAACAGGACCCAACATTCTGCTGCTTACAGGAAACCCATCTCAGGGAAAAAGACAGACACTACCTCAGAGTGAAAGGCTGGAAAACAATTTTCCAAGCAAATGGTCTGAAGAAACAAGCTGGAGTAGCCATTTTGATATGAATAAAATTGACTTCCAACCCAAAGTTATCAAAAAAGACAAGGAGGGGCACTTCATACTCATCAAAGGTAAAATCCTCCAAGAGGAACTCTCAATTCTGAATATGTATGCCCCAAATGCAAGGGCAGCCACAATCATTAAAGACACCTTAGTAAAGCTCAAAGCACACATTGCACCTCACACAATAATAGTGGGAGATTTCAACATACCACTTTCATCAATAGACAGATCATGGAAACAAAAACTAAACAGGGACACACTGAAACTAACAGAAGTTATTAAACAAATGGACTTAACAGATATCTACAAAACATTTTATCCTAAAACAAAAGGATATACCTTCTTCTCAGCACCTCACGGGACCTTCTCCAAAATTGACCATATAATTGGTCATAAAACAGGCCTCAACAGATACAAAAATATTGAAATTGTCCCATGCATCCTATCAGACCACCATGGACTAAGGCTGATCTTCAATAACAACATAAATAATGGAAAGCCAACTTTCATGTGGAAACTGAATAACATTCATCTCAATGATACCTTGGTCAAGGATGGAATAAAGAAAGAAATTAAAGACTTTTTAGAGTTTAATGAAAATGAAGGCACAACATACCCAAACCTATAGGACACAATGAAAGCATTTCTAAGAGGGAAACTCATAGCTCTGAGTGCCTCCAAGAAGAAACTGGAGAGAGCACACACTAGCAGCTTGACAACACATCTAAAAGCTCTAGAAAAAAAGGAAGAAAATTCACCCAAGAGGAGTAGAAAGCAGGAAATAATCAAACTCAGGGGTGAAATCAACCAAGTAGAAACAAGAAGAACTATTCAAATAATTAACCAAACTCGGAGTTGGTTCTTTGAGAAAATCAACAAGATAGATAAACCCTTAGCTAGACTCACTAGAGGGCAAAGGGAAAAAATCCTAATTAACAAAATCAGAAAAGAAAAGGGAGACATAAAAACAGATCCTGAAGAAATCCAAAACACCATCAGATCCTTCTACAAAAGGCTATACTCAACAAAACTGGAAAACCTAGACGAAATGGACAAATTTCTGGACAGATACCAGGTACCAAAGTTAAATCAGGATCAGATTAACCATCTAAACAGTCCCATATCCCCTAAAGAAATAGAAGCAGTTATTAATAGTCTCCCAACCAAAAAAAGCCCAGGACCAGATGGGTTTAGTGCAGAGTTCTATCAGACCTTCAAAGAAGATCTAATTCCAGTTCTGCACCAACTACTTCAAAAAATAGAAGTAGAAGGTACTCTACCAAATTCATTTTCTGAAGCTACAGTTACTCTGATACCTAAACCACAGAAAGATCCAACAAAGATAAAGAACTTCAGACCAATTTCTCTTATGAATATCAATGCAAAAATACTCAATAAAATTCTCGCTAACTGAATCCAAGAACACATTAAAGCAATCATCCATCCTGACCAAGTAGGTTTTATTCCAGGGATGCAGGGATGGTTTAATATACGAAAATCCATCAATGTAATCCATTATATAAACAAACTCAAAGACAAAAACCACATGATCATCTCGTTAGATGCAGAAAAAGCATTTGACAAGATCCAACACCCATTCATGATAAAAGTCTTGGAAAGATCAGGAATTCAAGGCCCATACCTAAACATGATAAAAGCAATATAGAGCAAACCAGTAGCCAACATCAAAGTAAATGGAGAGAATCTGGAAGCAATCCCACTAAAATCAGGGACTAGACAAGCCTGCCCACTTTCTCCCTACCTTGTCAACATAGTACTTGAAGTATTAGCCAGAGCAATTCGACAACAAAAGGAGATCAAGGGGATACAAATTGGAAAAGAGGAAATCAAAATATAACTTTTTGCAGATGATATGATAGTATATATAAGTGACCCTAAAAATTCCACCTGAGAATTCCTAAACCTGATAAACAGCTTCGGTGAAGTAGCTGGATATAAAATTAACTCAAACAAGTCAATGGCCTTTCTCTACACAAAGAATAAACAGGCTGAGAAAGAAATTAGGGAAACAACACCCTTCTCAATAGTCACAAATAATATAAAATATCTTAGCGTGACTCCCAACTAAGGAAGTGAAAGATCTGTATGATAAAAACTTCAAGTCTCTGAAGAAAGAAATTAAAGAAGATCTCAGAAGATGGAAAGATCTCCCATGCTCATGGATTGGCAGGATCAACATTGTAAAAATGGCTATCTTGCCAAAAGCAATCTACAGATTCAATGCAATCCCCATCAAAATTCCAACTCAATTCTTCAATGAATTAGAAAGAGCAATCTGCAAATTCATCTGGAATAACAAAAAACCTAGAATAGCAAAAACTCTTCTCAAGGATAAAAGAACCTCTGGTGGAATCACCATACCTGACCTAAAGCTTTACTACAGAGCAATTGTGATAAAAACTCTCATGGTACTGGTATACTGACAGACAAGTAGACCAATGGAATAGAATTGAAGACCCAGAAATGAACCCACACAAGTATGGTCACTTGATCTTCGACAAGGGAGCTAAAACCATCCAGTGGAAAAATGACAGCATTTTCAACAATTGGTGCTGGCATAACTGGTTGTTATCATGTAGAAGAATGCGAATAGATCCATACCTATCTCCTTGTACTAAGGTCAAATCTAAGTGGATCAAGGAACTTCACATAAAACCAGAGACACTGAAACTTATAGAGGAGAAAGTGGGGAAAAGCCTTGAAGATATGGGCACAGGGGAAAAAATACCTGAATAGAACAGCAATGGCTTGTGTTGTAAGATTAAGAATTGACAAATGGTACCTCATGAAACTCCAAAGCTTCTGCAAGGCAAAAGACACTGTCAATAAGACAAAAAGACCACCAACAGATTGGGAAAGGATCTTTACCTATCTTAAATCAGATAGGGGACTAATATCCAACATATATAAAGAACTCAAGAAGGTGGACTTCAGAAAATCAAATAACCCCATTAAAAAATGGGGCTCAGAACTGAACAAAGAATTCTCACCTGAGGAATACCGAATGGCAGAGAAGCACCTGAAAAAATGTTCAACATCCTTAATCATCAGGGAAATGCAAATCAAAACAACCCTGAGATTCCACCTCACACCAGTCAGAATGGCTAAGATCAAAAATTCAGGTGACAGCAGATGCTGGCGAGGATGTGGAGAAAGAGGAACACTCCTCCATTGTTGGTGGTATTGCAGGCTTGTACAACCACTCTGGAAATCACTCTAGCGGTTCCTCAGAAAATTGGACATAGTACTACAGGAGGATCCAGCAATACCTCTCCTGGGCATATATCCAGAAGATGTCCCAACCATTAAGAAGGACACATGCTCCACTATGTTCATAGCAGCCTTATTTATAATAGCCAGAAGCTGGAAAGAACCCAGATGCCCCTCAACAGAGGAATGGATACAGAAAACAATGGAGTACTACTCAGCTATTAAAAAGAATGAATTTATAAAATTCCTAGCCAAATGAATGGACCTGGAGGGCATCATCCTGAGTGAGTTAACACATTCACAAAGGAACTCACACAATATGTACTCACTGATAAGTGGATATTAGCCCAGAACCTAGGATAACCAAGATGTAAGATACAATTTGCTAAACACATGAAACTTAAGAAAAATGAAGACTGAAGTGTGGACACTATGCCCCTCCTTAGAAGTAGGAACAAAACACCCATGGAAGGAGTTACAGAGACAAAGTTTGGAGCTGAGAGGAAAGGATGGACCATCTAGAGTCTGCCTTATCCAGGGATCCACCCCATAATCACCTTCTAAATGCTGACACTATTGCATACACTAGCAAGATTTTATCGAAAGGACCCAGATGTAGCTGTCTCTTGTGAGACTATGCTGGGGCCTAGCAAACACAGAAGTGGATGCTCACAATCAGCTATTGGATGGATCATAGGGCTCCCAATGGAGGAGCTAGAGGAAGTACCCAAGGAGCTAAAGGTATCTGCAACCATATAGGTGAAACAACATTTTGAACTAACCAGTACCCCGAAGCTCTTGACTCTAGCTGCATATGTATCAAAAGATGGCCTAGTCGGCCATCACTGGAAAGAGAGGCCCATTGGACATGCAAACTGTATATGCCCCAGTACAGGGGAACGCCAGGGCCAAAAAAATGGGAATGAGTGGGTAGGGAAGTGGGGGGAGGGTATGGGTGACTTTTGGGATAGCATTGGAAATGTAATTGAGGAAAATATGTAAGAAAAATATTAATAGGAGGATCCAGCAATACCTCTCCTGGGCATATATCCAGAAGATGCCCCAACTGGTAAGAAGGACACATGCTCCACTATGTTCATAGCAGCCTTATTTATAATAGCCAGAAGCTGGAAAGAACCTAGATGCCCCTCAACAGAGGAATGGATACAGAAAATGTGGTACATCTACACAATGGAGTACTACTCAGCTATTAAAAAGAATGAATTTATGAAATTCCTAGCCAAATGGATGGACCTTGAGGGCATCATCCTGAGTGAGGTAACACATTCACAAAGAAACTCACACAATATGTACTCACTGATAAGTGGATATTAGCCCAGAACCTAGGATAACCAAGATATAAGATATAATTTGCTAAACACATGAAACTCAAGAAGAATGAAGACTGAAGTGTGGACACTATGCCCCTCCTTAGATTTGGGAACAAAACACCCATGGAAGGAGTTACAGAGACAAAGTTTGGAGCTGAGATGAAAGGATGGACCATGTAGAGACTGCCATATCCAGGGATCCACCCCATAATCAGCATCCAAACGCTGACACCATTGCATACACTAGCAAGATTTTATCTAAAGGACCCAGATGTAGCTGTCTCTTGTGAGACTATGCCGGGGCCTAGCAAACACAGAAGTGGATGCTCACAGTCAGCTAATGGATGGATCATAGGGCTCCCAATGGAGGAGCTAGAGAAAGTAGCCAAGGAGCTAAAGGGATCTGCAACCCTATAGGTGGAACAACATTATGAACTAACCAGTACCCCGGAGCTCTTGACTCTAGCTGCATATATATCAAAAGATGGCCTAGTCGGCCATCACTGGAAAGAGAGGCCCATTGGACTTGCAAAGTTTATATGCCCCAGTACAGTGGAACACCAGGGCCAAAAAGGGGGAGTGGGTGGGCAGGGGAGTGGGGGTGGGTGGATATGGGGGACTTTTGGAATAGCATTGGAAATGTAAATGAGCTAAATACCTAATAAAAAATGGAAAAAATATTAATAAAAAAATAAAATAAAATAAAATAAAATAAAATGTTTGCTTGCCAATTTTCATTTTGTACATATATACTACGATTAGTTATAATAATTTTGCTTTATATTAAGAATGATATAATACATACTGTTGGCAATAAAATTATCACTGATATAATGATAAAAAAAATATCATATTAGATTCAGGACTATCAGAAATGTATAAGGGAAAGCTGTTTCTGGTCAAATCCTAGCCACAAAGTCACCTGTTCTGATATGCCTTTGCTGGTGCCTGTCCTGTCTTCACTACTTCACCATGATGCCATGAAGCACCTGTTTTTTCTTTAGCTTCCTCCCCGTGCCAAGAAAGAAAAATCTTTTTTCTTCTTCTTTCTTTCTTTCTTTCTTTCTTTCTTTCTTTCTTTCTTTCTTTTTTTTTTTTTTTTTTTTTTTTTTGAGACAGGGTTTCTTTATATAGCCATGGCTGTCCTGAAACTCACTTTGTAGACTAGGCTGGCCTTGAACTCAAGAAAATTCTAATCTACAGGCTGACCATACTGTATTTCACTAATATAATGGTGTCAGTGATGCCAGAGAGCTCTAGCTGTGGCTGAGATGAATACTGGGTAGAAAATAAAAAAATTTACGGACTATATAACTTTATGAAATAACAGAAGCCCAATAAGAGAAAATTTCATAAGATCTGGTAGTTAGTAAACCCTGCCTAGAGCCTGTTCCTCAAACCATGTACTCCTCACTGGATAAAAACATCCATCTTACTGATGAGCTAAACATTACAGGACAGGCAGATTTCTGTCTACTAGATCAAAACCTGATAACATACATTGTCTGGTTTTGTGTGAATGGTTTAGACCCCTTCAATCACAATTGCTGAAAGAAATGTTTAGATTTTTCAAAGCTAAATTCTATTTCATACAAACTACTCTTCGTGTCATTGATTGACCATTGTGTGACTGTGTATTCTACATCTTGCTCTCTGGACAGAAGTCCAGTCATAGAGGAAGATGGTCATTTTATTGAGTCATTCCCTCCCAGAGCTATATATAAATAAAATAAAGTTTAAAAAGACAGCTGGTAAAACCAGCCTTGTGAATAGAAATGAAGAAAACACAGAAGAGGAAATCAGTTCCTGGCATCCTAAAAATAACCAAAAGAAGGAAAGAAACTACAAAATTGTGGATGTTTGGCTGTTCTTTTTATCAAACTTGACAGGCATCTTGTCTGTGGGGGAAGCTTGTCACTGGGCCTTGCTCCATCTTAGGAGTGAGGGAGGCAGCTGAGTGTTGCTCACTGTCTGACTGATAGCCTACATGCTACCCAGAGTGTTTGAAATAGAGGCTCCATTTACTGCGAGAAGCGAATGTTGCCCTTCTTCGAAAAGAATAGTTTAAGAAACCAAGCACCAAGAAGTCTCAAATTCCCTAGTCTAAGTCTTCCACTTCTTCAGCTCCAGAGAAAGCACAAATGGAAGTGTGCAGAGCTTATTAGCTTGCCCTTAAAATTGTATAGGTTAATAATCATAGCATTCTAAAAGTAAAGTCCTCAGGAAAAATATCTTGCCTGAATTGTATTGTAAGCTGAAAATGATGGATTGTTACAGTTGCCTTTTGATGTGGAGGGCAGCCTAGGCTATCTTCTAGACATTAAGGGACAGAAACCACTTCCCAGTACTCATTTTTAAGGAAAGAATCATGGTTAAGGAACACTCTGATACTGACACAGTAGAAACAGTGTCTGAGCATCACAGACCTTGCAAATGGAAGGGTTACTTCTGCACTTGCTACCATAGATTTCATTTTCCCTTGGTCAACTATTTCTTTCTACATGGTGTTCTTACTCTGGGTGAAGCACCAATCTTTCCTGGGTGGATCACATTCTGGCCAGCTCTGCATACTGGGTCCACCATGATAAATACCTTAAGTAGGTCTAGAGCAATTTTGTAGCTATCCACTTTATATTCCTCTTCTATCACTGGTCTTATCTGTTTTGTAGAGACATAGGCTATTCTACAACTAAAAAAAATGTAAAAGAGATAGAACTAAGAATTTTTTCACTCTGAAGTTATTGAGTTTTTTTCCTGTCCAATTTTTCAAAGAAGAATTGATGTTTCAAAACAAGAAAAAGAAAAAGAAAAGACAAGAAAACAGCCAATATTATCAGAAAGGGGTACCTGATTTAACTATTTATAAGGCTTTGCTCCCTGGAAACTCTTTTCCTAGTGGAGATATCCACTACTTTTGATAGTTGCAGAAGTCTCAGAATGGTAGTTGTGGTGAAGACACTAAGCCACTGTCCCCAAACTTTATTGAGAAAATTCATAACAATGGAGCAAATACTAATATCCTTTTAAAGTTGTTTGTAATATCACTTTTGATTAACTTCCCAGTGTCATATGGAGGTTTAACCTCTAAGACTGGCTAAACCAAGTCTGCATAGGTCAGCTCGCAGACTGCGGAGGGTGAGCAAGCAGACTGCAGAAGCTTTGGACACAGGTCCCGTTTTGGGCTCAAGACATCCGGGCACCTTCCCTGCCAAAGGAGGGGTGACTGCCTGGGAGGGCTCTGATAGTCAGAGCAGGCAAGGGAGCCATCTTGTGTCCCCTGTCCACCAGAGACCAGACTGCAAATGTGAGAGAGTGCTGACTACAGAAGCAACACAGTTTCTGGGATAGGCCCCATTTTGGTCTGCAGACATGCGGGCACCTTCCTCACCAGAGGAGAAGTGGCCACCTGGGAGGGCTCTAACTGCCAGAGCAGGTGAGAGAGCAATCTTGTGTCCCAGGTCCCTCGGAGATCAGTCTGTGCAGGTGAGTGAACAGACTGCAGAAGCAACACATCTTCTGGGACAGGCTCTGTTTCGGGCCTTCATCTTCAGCCAGGAGGGAGGTCTGAACACCAGACCTCAGTGCACCTTGCCTGCAGAGAGTACTCTGACCACTGAGACTCAGGAGAGAGCTGGACTTCCAGGACTGCTGACAGAGGCTAACAGAATCACAGGAAGAACAAGTTCCAGCCAGAGACAACTATAACAACTAAAGCCAGAAATTACCAGATGGCTAAAGGCAAATGTAAGAATCTTACTAATAGAAACCAAAACTGCTCACCATCAACAAAACACAGCAATTGCACCTCAGTCAGTACTGGAATCCCAAACACACCTGAAAAGCAAGATTTAAAATCTTATCTCATGATGCTGGTAGAGGACTTTAAGAAGGGCATTAATAACTCACTTAAAGAAAAGAACAGGGCAAAACAGGTAGAAGTCCTTAAAGAGGAAACACAAAAATCCCTTAAAGAATTACAGGAAAACACTACCAAACAGGTGATGTAATTGAACAAAACCACCCAAGCCATAAAAAGGGAAGTAGAAAAAATAAAGAAAACCCAAAGGGAGACAATTCTGGAGATAGAAACCCTAGGAAAGAAATCTGGAATCATAGATAAGAGCATGAGCAACAGAATACAAGAGATAGAAGAGAGAATCTCAGGTGCAGTAGATTCCATAGAAAACATGGGCACAACAATTAAAGCAAATGCAAAATGAAAAAAGATCCTAACTCAAAACATCCAGGAAATCCAGGACACAATGAGAAGACCAAATCTACGGATAATAGGAGTAGATGAGAATGAAGATTTTCAACTTAAAGGGCCAGCAAATATCTTCAAAAAAATATAGAAGAAAACTTCCCAAACCTAAAAAAAGAGATGCCCATGAACATACAAGAAGCCTACAGAACTCCAAATAAGGACCAGAAAAGAAATTCCTCCCAACACATAATAATCAGAACAAAAAATGCACTAAATAAAGATAGAATATTAAAAGCAGTAATGGAAGTAGGTAAAATAACATATAAAGGTAGGCCTATTAGAATTACTCCAGACTTTTCACCAGAGACTAGGAAAGCCAGAAGATCCTGGACAGATGTTACACAGACCCTATGAGAACAAAAATTCCAGCCGAGGCTACTATTCCCAGCAAAACTCTCAATTAACATAGATGGAAAAACCAAAGTATTACATGATGAAACCAAATTCACAAAATATCTTTCCACGAATCCAGCCCTTCAAAGGATAATAAAGTGAAAAAACCAACACACGGACAGAAACTATACCCTAGAAAAAGCAAGAAAGTAATCCTTCAACAAACCTATAAGAAGATAACCGCAAGAACAAAATCCCAACTTTAACAACAAAAATAACAGGAAGCAACAATTACTTTTCTTTAATTTCTCTTAACATCAATGGACTCAATTCCCCAGTAAAAAGGCATAGACTAATAGACTGGATACACAAACAGGACCCACATTTTGCTGCTTATAGGAAACCAACCTCAGGGAAAAAGACAGACACTATCTCAGAGTGAAAGGCTGGAAAACAATTTTCCAAGCAAATGGTCTGAAGAAACAAGCTGGAGTAGATACTCTAATATCAAATCAAATTTATTTTCAGCCCAAAGTCATCAAAAAAGACAAGGAGGGGCACTTCATACTCATCAAAGGTAAACTCTACCAAGATGAAATCTCAATTCTGAATATCTATGCTCCAAATGCAAGAGCAGCCACATTCATTAAAGAAACTTTAGGAAAACTCAAAGCACACATTGCATCTCACAAAATAATAGTGGGAGACTTCAACACCCCACTCTCACCAATGGAGAGATCCTGGAAACAGAAACTAAACAGAGACACACAGACACTAATTGAAGTTATGAAACAAATGAATTTAATAGATATCTATAGAACATTTTATCATAAAACAAAAGGATATATACCTTCTTCTCAGCACCAAATGGTACCTCCTCCAAAATCGACCATATAGTCACTCACAAAAAGTCCTCAACAGATACAAAAATATTGAAATTATCTCATGCATCCTTTCAGATAACTACGGACTAAGGCTGATCTTCAATAACAACATAAATAATAGGAAGCCAACATTCACCTGGAAACTGAACAATACTTAATGATACCTTGGTCAATGATGAAATAAAGAAAAAAATTAAAGATGTTTTAAAGTTTAATGAAAATAAGTCCACAACATAGCCAAACATATGGGGCACAATGAGGCAGTCCTAAGAGTAAAACTCATAGCCCTGTGTGCCTTTAAAAGGAAACTAGAGAGAGCATACACTAGCAGCCTGACAGCACACCTAGAAACTCTAGAACTAAATGAAGAAAATTCAAACAAAAGGAGTAGACAGCAGGAAATAATAAAACTCAGGGATGAAATCAACCAAGTGGAAACAAAAAGAACTATTCAAAGAATCAACAAACCAGGACCTGGTTCTTTGAAAAAATCAACAAGATAGATAAACACTTAACCAGACTAACTAGAAGGCACAGGGACAGTACTCTAATTAACACAATCATAAATGAAAGAGGAGACATAACAACAGAACCTGAGGAAATCCAAAATATCATCAGACCCTACTACAAAATGCTATACTCAACAAAACTGGAAAACCTGGATGAAATGGCCAACTTCCTAGACAGATACCAGGTACCAAAGTTAAATCAGGATCAGATTAATGATCTTAACAGTCTCATGTCTCCTAAAGAAATAGAGGCAGTCATCAATAGTCTCCCAAAAACAAAAAGCCCAGGACAAAATGGGTTTAGTACAGAGTTCTATCAGAACTTCAAAGACAATCTAATTACAACTATCCTAAAACTATTCCACAAAATAGAAACAGAAGGTACTCTACCCAATTCATTCTATGAATCCATAATTACTATGATACATAAACCACACAAAGATCCAACAAAGAGAACTTGAGACCAATTTCCCTTATGAATATCAATGCAAAAATATTCAATGAAATCCTCTCAAACAGAATCCAAGAACACATCAAAATGATCATCCGTTATGACCAAGTTGGTTTCATCTCAGAGATGCAGGGAAGGTTGAATATATGGAAATCCATCAACATAATCCACTCTATAAACAAACTCAAAGACAAAAACCACACGACCATCTAATTAGATACTTAGAAAGCATTTGATAAAATCCAACACCCCTTCATGATAAAAGTCTTGGAAAGATCAAAAATTCAAGGCCCATACCTAAACATAATAAAAGCAATATACAGCAAACAAGTAGTCAACATCAAAGTAAATGGAGAGAAACTCAAATCAATCCCACTAAAATCAGTTACTAGACAAGGCTGCCCACTTTCTCCCTACATATTCATTATAAGTCTTGAAGTCCTACCCAGAGCAATTCAGCAACAAAAGGAGATCAAGGGGATACAAATTGGAAAGGAAGAAGTCAAAATATCACTATTTGCAGATGATATGATAGTATATATGAGTGACCCTAAAAATTCCACCAGAGAACTCCTAAACATGAAAAACAACTTCAGTACAGTAGCTGGATATAAAATTAACTCAAACAAATCCTTTCTCTACACATAGGATAAACGGTCTGAGAAAGAAATTAGGGAAACAACAACCTTCACAATGGTTACAAATAATATAAAATACGTTGGTGTGACTCTAATTAAGGAAGTGAAAGATCTGTATGATAGGAACTTCAAGTCTCTGAAGAAATTGAAGAAGGTCCCAGAAGATGGAAAGATCTCCCATGGTCATGGATTGGCAGGATTATTAGAGTTAAAATGGCTATCCTGTCAAAAGCAATCTACAGATTTAATGCAATCCCCATCAAAATTCCAACTCAATTCTTCAATGAATTAGAAAGGGCAATCTGCAAATTCATCTGGAATAATAATAAAGAAAAACCCTAGGATTGCAAAAATTATTCTCAACAATAAAAGAACCTCTGTTGGAATCATCATGCCTGACCTCAAGCTGTACTACAGAGCAATTGTGAGAAAAACTGCATGATACTGGTACAAAGACAGACAGGTAGACCAATGGAATAGAATTGGAGACCCAGAAATGAATCCACACACCTAATGGTCACATGATCTTTGACAAGGAAGCT
Source organism: Mus musculus (assembly GCF_000001635.26). NCBI lineage: Eukaryota > Metazoa > Chordata > Mammalia > Rodentia > Muridae > Mus > Mus musculus. Next base: position 3,315,874 of record NC_000067.6, read on the forward strand.
AAAACTATCCAGTGGAAAAAGGACAGCATTTTCAACATATGGTGCTGGCACAACTGGTGGTTATCATGTAGAAAAATGCTAATTAATCCATTCTTATCTCCTTGTACAAGACTCAAGTCTATATGGATCAAAGAACTCCACATAAAACTAGAGACACTGAAATTTATAAAAGAAAAAGTTGGGAAAAGCTTCAAAGATATGGTCACAGGGGAAAAATTCCTAAACAGAAGAGCAATAGCTTGTGCTGTAAGATCTAGAATTGACAAATGGGACCTCATAAAATTACAAAGCTTCTGTAAGGCAAAAGACACTGTCAATAAGTCAAAAAGGCCACCAAAGATTGGGAAAGGATTTTTACCAATCCTAAATC